>NC_138862.1:82748166-83154430 GCF_965194805.1 Balaenoptera borealis | reverse complement strand
CTGTGAGTCGGCGCAGATTCCCAGGACCCCTGCTTCTAATGACGCTGAGGGACAGCCCTGGGGTGGGGGTGGGGCTGGACACCCAGAGTCAGATGAGCAAAGGTCCCAACTCCTGCTTGACCCATCCTCCCGTAAGGCTCCTGTGCCCAGGGTGGCAGGCCACATTTTTCCAGAGAATCCACTGAGGGGTTCCTGCCAGTGCTGGATTACCAGCTCCCAGGGGTAAGGGCCGGGGCTGGGTTTGGGTCTGATCATCTTCCTAGCAGTGCCCTGCACATAGTGGAGACAGAAGGAATGTCTCAGATGGTGGAGATACAGTGCAGAGAGAGAAAGTTCAAGCATGTGAGTGGTGCTGGGAAGGGGTAGTAGGGTGCTGAGACTTGGACCCAAGTGGCAGTGGGGAGGAGCAAAGAAAACGTTGGTGGGGGGAGTAAAGGGAAGGACACCTGGAACAGGCACCTGAAGTCCTTGTCGTCTGCAGGCCCCCAGCCTCAGCCAGAAACCTGCATGCAGCGTTCCACCCTTTAGCACTCCAGGCTCTCAGGCCCTCGAGCCTCAGTCTCCCCGGCTCAGAGGGCTAGGGCGGGGTTAGGGTAGCGCCCCCCCCCCCCGCCCCCGTCCCCGTCCTCGCGCTTCCACGGGTAACCACGAGCAGCGGTCCGGGAGCACTCCTCAGGGCTCTGCTGGCTTCACTTACCAGGGTCTGCTCGTACTGCAGCGCCCGTGGCTCCATCCCTTCCTCCGCCGCCGCCGCCCCCGCCGCCGCCGCCATCTCCGCTCACAGCCCTCTGGCCTCCCGCCGCGGCTCGGGCTCTGGCCCGGACTCGCCTCCCGGCCCGCAGAGCCCGCGCCCACACCCGTCCCGTCCCCGCACCCCGGGCGGCCGAGTGCAGAGTGCGGCGGGCCCCGGGCGGGCGCCGCTGGCGCAGCCTCCCGCTCGCGTCCCCTCCTCGGCGGGCGGGCCGAGGGCGGTGCCCTCCGTACTGCTCCGCCCGCCGGCCCATCTAAGGGAGCCGGCCCAGCGCGGCCGGGGTCCGCGTTGGGGCCGCCTCCCGGGCTCGGGAGAGGCGGCAGGGGGCGCTTGGAACGCGCGAGCCCGGGCCCAGTCTCTGCCGAGGCGGGTGGCTGAGAGTGGCCCCCGGGCCAGGGCGGGGGCGGGTCCACTGGCACGTGGAGGGGCCGGACGGGGTCTGTGGCTCTCCGCAACCGGCCGGGAGGGGCCGGACTCGCTGGGGCTCTGTAGGGCCTGGGGCCGGGGGCTGCCTAAAAGTCAGACTAAATCAGACTTTCAGGCCCAATCCCTCAGGAGCGGCGTCCTCTCTTGCTTCTCCGCAGGAGCCAAGGGCTCAGACCGGCCTGGCAGGGCCCCTCCACTCCGTCGGGGGTGAGAAACAAAGCTGGGGGGACTCGGAGGGGGACGCTAGGCCCAGAAGGGGGCTGCTTGGAACTGGGACCCTCGGTCTCTCTCATCCCCTTCCTTTCTCCTTGCCTTCTTCTCGAGGGAGGTGCACTTGGAGCAACTTGGCCTTCGGCTTGTTCGGGGGTGGAGGTGGGGAGGGAACGGGAAGGGGTGAGGCCAGAGGGAAGGGAGGTCTAGGTGCCTGGGAGTTGGGCGTGGGGGGACAGAGGTCGCTTCTCCCTGGCAGGGCCCAAGGAGAAATCCGAGTAGCTGCTGACGTCTAGCCGCCAAGGGGGAACGGCCTGCTGGCGCTCTGCGTTCTCTGTAAGGGTCCGAAGAAGGATAGAGCAGAGGGTGGGGTGAGCACAGATGGATGGGCAGTGTCAGAGATAGTGTCAGAGGAAAGGCCAGTGCCCAGGAAACAGGCAGTGTGCCGGAGGAGGCAGCACAAGGGTGAAGGGGCACGTGGGAGCAGCGGGGGTTCCCAGGAGGAGGGAGCAGTGTCCAGGAAGCGGGCAGTGTGAGAGCCGGCACCCTAGAGGAAGGGGCAATGTAAAGGAAGAAGTGGTATCGGTAGGAGAGGATAGTGTCAGGATGAAGGAGCACATAGGAGAGCTTGTTCAGGAGAGGGTCGTGGCGGGGGGAAAGGGCAGAACCGAGCTTAAGGGGCAGTGCTCAAGGAGGGCAGTGGGTGGGGGTTAATGCCTGCTGAAGGGGCGGTGTGAGGGAAGAGAGTAGGGGTGGGGAAGGTGCAGGCTCTCCTCTTTCGCAAGGTGACATCATGGCAAATTCCCAAACTGGACGGACCCGGCTCAGGTGACAGCCATATGGGCCGAGCCGGCCCGGGCCGGCCTGCGTGCCAGCTGGAGAGGCTGGGTCCTGAGCCCTGCCGGGCCAGTGACCTGGGGGCGGGGTTCTGCTCCTCTCGCCCTTCGCACGGACTGTGCCCTCGGCGGGCACGCGGACCGGCACGGTAGGGCTCGGGCCGGGCTTCTCTGGGCCAAGGATCAAGGTCCCTGGCTGGGGTAGGCCCCCAAGCATTCCAGTCTTCCTGACCTGGCTTCTGAAGAGGGCGCAGTAGAGCCACTGAAGAGAGCCGGACAAGACGCCGCCTCGGCCGGAGGTGGGACCTATCGTGTTGCCGCCCGGGGCGGAGTTATTTGGACCTGAGACCCGCCCATAATACTGCAGCCTCTCGGAAAGAACCGTTCGGGGCGGAAGTTAAGAATCCCCGAGAGCTAGGTGGCGGAAGTGGCCGCGTTCCTGCTTGTCCGTGCGCATGCGTTATTCTGTTTCTTAGCCGCCGCTCTTCAAGTGCTGTCTTTTCCTTTCTCCTCTCTTTTCGTCCACGCGAGGGGGTGCGCGTACCCTTAGTTGTCGTGGTCGCGCGCTCAGCCCCTCCGCTTTTTTCGTGGCCCCCTCACCATGGCGGGCATCCTGTTTGAGGATATTTTTGATGTAAAAGACATTGACCCGGAGGGCAAAAAGTTTGACCGAGGTAAGTAAGATTTGGAGGGGCTGTTTGGGGGAAGGGGCTAATCTCCTCGGGGACACGCCCCTGGGCCTCTAGTCCACCCATTTCACGTAGCCTACCCCTACCGGCAGGTCTTGGTGTAGGGACCTTTCTCAGGAAACATTTTACAGATGAGAAAACGGAGACTTCGCGCTCTCCCTGGCTTCACACAAGCTGTGCCCGGTGCCTGGATGGCCTTTTCTCCGGGCATCTTTCTAATCGCTGCCCACTCTGTGCTAGGCGCTGTACTGTGCACCTTACACACACTTTATCTTACTTATTCCTTTCAAGAGCCTCCATGAGGTAGGTGGTGTCTTACCCATTTTGCTCTGAGAGGGTAAGCAACCCACCCAAGGCTGTACAGCGAATAATCCGACCTCAGAGCCCATTGCCCTCAGAGTCTTTAGCTCTTTGTGAAATCCTCTCGGAGTTAGAGTTGACTGCTTGGTGTACAACTCTTTATTCTGTCATTGATCATTGACTGCTTGGTGTACAACTCTATTCTGTCATTGATCAATAATTGTCCTTGGTGTCTCTTCTTTTGCCTAGAGACTGGGATGTTTTTTGGGACAAAACCCAGTTCTTACACAAGTTGATAATCCCCTTAGCAGAGCACCTGGCACAGAAAAACAAAACCTTTGGATGAATGAATAACTTGCCCCAAATCAGGTTGTTTCTTAATCACCTAGGTAAGCCTAGAACCTGGATATTATTTGTTGCCGGAGGATCTTTGATTCTTTTCTGGGGATTCTATCCGCTTGCCATAGGTTGTGTCCCCTTTCCTTCTTGCATATGTGGCTCTTTTTTAAAAAAAATATTTATTTTTGGCTGCGTTGGGTCTTCGTTGCTGCACGCGGGCTTCTCATTGCGGTGGCTTCTCTTGTTGCGGAGCACGGGCTCTAGGCGCGAGGGCTCAGTAGTTGTGGCATGTGGGCTCAGTAGTTGTAGCTCGTGGGCTCTAGAGCACAGGCTCAGTAGTTGTGGCGCACGGGCTTAGTTGCTCTGTGGCATGTGGGATCTTCCTAGACCAGGGCTCGAACCTGTGTCCCCTGCATTGGCAGGCGGATTCTTAACCACTGCGCCACCAGGGAAGTCCCTGCATATGTGGTTGTGATTGAGCCTGCATGTCTATGAGAGGCCAGTGGATACAGGTTGGATTAGGTTGAGTATTCTATTGCATCCAGCCCCCACAAAGTAGGAGTCTGCCCTGCGCTGTAGGGTCTGCCCTGGGCCAGGCAATGACCTCTGCCACTCTTTCGCTATTTCCCTCCAGTGTCTCGACTGCATTGTGAGAGTGAATCTTTCAAGATGGACCTCATATTAGATGTAAACATTCAGATTTACCCTGTAGACTTGGGTAAGTATTGAACATAAACAACAACAGGAGGCTTTTTGCCATTTCAGCTGTTCTTCACCCTCTGATGCTGCTGTTATTTTTCAGGTGACAAGTTCCGGTTGGTCATAGCCAGTACTTTGTATGAAGATGGTACTCTGGATGATGGTGAATACAACCCTACAGATGATAGGCCTTCCAGGTGAGGAAGTGGAGCAGGGAGTACTTGAAATATGCCTGAGGACTAAGTAGATAGGTGGTATAGAAAGTCCCTTACTTAATTCATAAAATAAATGAGTATCAGCAGAATCTATGTAACCTTAAGGAAATTGCTGCATTTAAGAATTCAGACATTCAGGTGTTTATCCAAAGCAGTGATTATAGTGTGAGTTGTAGCTTTTTGATAGCAGAGGAAATGACCACTGAATGACCTAGGCTCTGTGGGCCTTGTGTCTTGGGAGGGAGTTTGGTGTGATGGAAAGGCTTTCGAGCCCCACTCAGTTCACATCTCAGCTCTACCACTTATTTGTTGAATAACCTTAACCTCTTTCTTTTTTTCTTTTTTCTTTTTGGCTGCGTTGGGTCTTTGTTGCTGCACCTGGGCTTTCTCTAGTTGCAGGGGGCGGGGGCTCAGTAGTTGCAGCTTGTGGGCTCTAGAGCACAGGCTCAGTAGTTGTGGCGCATGGGGCTTTGTTGCTCTGCAGTATGTGGGATCATCCTGGACCAGGGATCGAACCCGTGTCCCTTGCACTGGCAGGGGGATCCTTAACCACTGCGTCACCAGGGAAGTCCAACTTTAACCTCTTTCAACCTTAGTTTTCTCATCAGTAAAATATCGATGGTCATACCCAGCTCACAGGGTTACTCTGAGGACTAAATGACATTATGTTTGGAAAGTGCCTGTTGTTATGATGCTGGCACTTAGTTACCAGTTACCATTAAAGGGCCTCTTATTGTTGTTAACTACATTTAAGAATAACTGCCACTATTGTTCCACAGGGCTGACCAATTTGAGTATGTAATGTATGGGAAAGTGTACAGGATTGAGGGAGATGAAACTTCTACTGAAGCAGCAACACGCCTGTAAGTTCCATGGTCTTGTGAGAGCCCTTGCCCCCTCCCTTTTGTGAGAATTTGGACTATGCTCAGGCTTCCTGGGTTTCTTTCCCCAAGCACCTCAGACCTAGGTGGGACCCGGAAAGAAACTGTTTTGGGAACTGTTTTCAGTCTGAAATGTAGATTGCTCACTTTGCCCTCTGTCAGGACCTCAGGGCCTGGAGGTCCAAATGAGAAACTGGTAATCTAGCTGTGTGAAATGCTAAGGAAGGTTACTTCTCCAAGAACTAAATGCAGCATAAGTGATTAAACTGCTAGGCCTTTTTGTTTGTGTGTGTGTGTGTGTGTGTGTGTGTGTGTGTGTGTGTGTATGTTTTGCTACTCTGCAATCCAATCCCTAGTTCTTTGGTTTCTCTGCCCAACTATTTTTTTCTTTTCTTTAAAATCTTATTAAAACAACATGTGCCCTTTGTAAGAAATTTGAAAAGCAGAGAAGTAACGTGAAGAAGGAAAAAAGTCACCTATAATTCTATAACCAGAGGGAATCTTTTACATAAACATTCTTGAATGTTCTAGCGTTTTGTTTTTTTTTTCTGTGTACTTTTTTCTTTGAGCTCATGTTGTTTATTACAATGTTTTGTTCTGTTCTTTTTGCTTAATGTTATGTAAAACATGTTTCCCCATGTCAATTTTAATCTATTCCTAAACATTTTAATGGCTATGTAACATTCCAGTAAATGGATGTATCTTAATTGATTTGACCATTTTCTTTATTCTGGGCATGGAGTAGTTTCCACCTTTGCCAATATAAAGAACAATTTGGTTCCTGAAGACAAAACTCTAGAAGGATGCCGTTTTTTTCTTAGGTTGGGTTGGAGAGCTGCTGAGTAACAGTTGTTCTGGAGCTCAGACTCATGGGACCGGGTCTTCTGTTTCAGCTCTGCCTACGTGTCCTATGGGGGCCTGCTCATGAGGCTGCAGGGTGATGCCAACAATCTGCATGGATTTGAAGTGGATTCCCGAGTTTATCTGCTGATGAAGAAACTGGCCTTCTGAACCACCCAGGGAGCCAGCCTTGCTGCTTAGTCACTCAGGTCATGGACGTTCGTTCAAGCCCGAGTGGCAGTTGCTGTTGTTCACCTGTTCAGGAGGGGCTGGCTCTCTGTCCACTGTGGGTGCATCTTTAGGAGGTCTGGACTCAATGGGAAACTGACTTGCCTGCAAAAGACCAAGTGGGAGAGCTTAAAATGAATCAGAAGTTGTTTTATGTATATGATTTTTTAAATTAAACTTTACTTTTTCAGACTCTTTTCCCCTCTTTTTTAACAAAGTTTTTTCCATTTATTTTAAAATCATTTTTTCCAGTTTGCCTATGGTATATTAATGTTCTGGCCCACAGCCAGATGATCACATGTCAATGTAGGATCTATCCCAACATTTTGGTATCTGGGTTCAGGGTTATCTCCGTCTCCTGGCTGACTACCCCCAATATTGATCCTCCAATGTGATTTTCTGTCTGGGAGAGAGAGTGTTGTGCTTTTGGCTCCTGAGGGCACCACCCATTTGGCATAGAATCCTGAATAGGCAAGGAGCTCTGCTCGTGTTCTTCCAACACTTTCAGTTTCTCAGGAAGTCAGATCACGTTGACTTGAATGAATTGCTTGCATAGCCTGGAAATGTTCGTCATTTTCATGGAAGCTTTGAGATGAGGCTTTTAGACATATGCATGGGACACAACTCTGAAGAGGAGAGGAAGAACGATTTGGTGGTTGTGGAAGCAGGTGGAGGAGTTAGCTCTCTGCTTTACATTCTAGTGGTGACCTGGAGGGAGGGTAAGTGGTGGTGGTTTTTACCAGTGACACTGAACAGGGAGCTGCCTCACAGACCAGTGAAGTAGACAGGGCAGCAATACCAATGAGGTTTGGCAGTTCAGTGCCAGTGCCTGGGACAATACAGCAGCCAGACTGCAGTCATTAATTTATCAGTGGGGGAAGAACAAAGTTGAGGAAATGGTGATGCTTACAAGGACTCCAGCATCGGAGCTGGGTCTTCAGCCTGGCATTTGAGGTCTCAGACAGTACATGGGACTCTGATTTCCCCTGGGAAGTTCAGGGTAACAATCCAGAAAGATCATAAGTGTGTATTAAGTAGTTGTCTCTTTTGATCTCCCAGTTTTGCCATGGGAGTTGGTCCTCCTGCTGGGATGCCTGGGGTATTTCCTTCCCCATCATTTTCAGGTCTTCACAGGAGGTGTTAGAAATAGTATTTAGGGAAATGGGTTGAAAATGAATGGCCTCTGCAGGGGGGAGGAAAAGGTGTTTCTTTTGCTTTACTGTGGGGTGGGGGTGAGGGGAGAGGGAAGTAGGAGATGAAGTGGGAGTTGGGATGAATTTTTATAGAATCCTAGAACCTCTTCCGTGCAGTCAAATTTTTTTGTAGGGGTTGGAGAAGGATGGATTTAGGTTGGAGAGGGAGAACCTAATTACCGATAACAGTTTGCGGGGTAGCTAATAGTTTGCGCGGTAGTGTAGCAGACTGTACTAGCTGCCCTGGGGTGGCAGAAGAAAGAGAACTGGTGTACAGTTGAATAGAGATAAGAGTGTCCTCGTTGTAACAGTTTTTTGTCTTTTCTGTAAAGGGAAGAAGGGACTGAATCAGCCAGATAGAATGATTTGGGAAGGGGTTAGATGCTCCGTAGAGGCAAGTTAGTTCCCACTGGAGAAGCCCATGGGTTATTTACGTTTGCCCTAGGGTAAGTCAAATGCCAGTACTGGATACCTGGAACTTTCTGGCTATATACTTCTTGCAGTTTTGCCATCTTTGTCTCTCAGCTGACTGTCTGAAAACTCTTAATTCTTTGTCTCTGGTCCCTTTGGCATCTCTTCTACTGGGTGCTGGCTTTCATGTGCCATAAAATGTTTCATTTGATCATTAAATTTAACCTACTTTAATATTTCAGTAAGTTAAAATTTCCACTTACTAATTCTCTTGACTCCATGCTGGAATTTGTAGTGTGGATGAACTGATTTTCTCCCATGCAGAAACTGACACCATCCGAGATTTGGAGGGCACTTCTGAGCTTTGTGCGTTTGTTGACTTTTTCTCCATGGCAACTGTTCTGTCCATGGGGTGGGGGGGCGGGGAGACACCTGGAGATGCCTAAATTGGTCACCCCACCAAGAGCTTTGGTTTTCTACTCAGAACCCTTTAACTGTTGATGTGTACTCCCTAAGGACTTGGAAATTTTTTCCAATAAATAGAGTCACTGACTGATATACTGGACAGTGCACCACACTGGGGAATGTATGGACTCCAGACTAAGTCATCCTAGGGTGTTTCTTTTCCTGTTCACAGGCTGTGAAACCATTGGGAACTTGCCGGGCTTCTCTGAGCCTGTTTCCTCATCCGTAAAGCAGAGATGATAATACCTACCTTATAGAGATGTGTAAGTGTTAAAAAAGATAATGTGCATAAGTTTCCTGACATACTGGCTTTCATTCTACTGTTTTGGAATGCCTTTAATGACCCTGGGGTTTTGTGGTAGTGTTTGGAGCCCTAGGTTTCTGGCTCCTCTACCTACATGCTAACTTTTCCTGTCCTTTGGGGAGTTGAGGTGAGAGAGGAAAAAGCGTCCATTAGTTTTCCTACAGACACCTCTAGAGGTAGTGTTGACCTTTGCAATGGAGTGCTTGGGGCAATATAAACCTCTGCTTCCCAAGCACCATGGTGGCATTTATTCAGAAAGCCCCATAAGCTTGGCTTCTTTTCTAGAGATCCCCTGGCAGAGTTTATGGTGTCACACAGGGTTGCTTTTTAGATACTATACACTTCTGGGAATTGGGAAATGAGCCTTCAACTTGCACTTGACTTGTGCTTGTCCCTCCTGCTGTGTGAGCTCTAGGAGACTGACTCAAGCCACTTCCTGCATTTCCCCCTGACCTCCACAGGAGGGAGGCAGGAACCCACGCCTGGTGAAGCTTCCTGCTGAGCTGCTGAAGTGCTGGCTGTTTGCTCAGCTGTCACATCCAGGTCTCATCTTGTCTGACTGACCCGTCTGCACAGCCTTACCTGGGGTGTAAGGCTCTCCAAAGCTTCCTGTTAGCTTTTTCTCAGGGAGGGGGGATGTGTTGCCCACAAGAACATCTTCCCTTCGCTTTGCAGGTAGCTTTTGGGTCCTCTCGTTTATTCTGTCTTTATACAGTCTCAGTTTTGTCTATTGCGTAGGAACTGCTTTTCTGAGAGACTTCTCATTCATTTCTCAAGAGTAAGGATCTCCTAAGAAAAGGAGATCAGAGCCCCATTAAGAATGATAATAAAGGGGGTAAAGAGACTAACCTTAGTTTGAGCAGAAAACCAAAGCTTTTTTCTGTCATAAGCCCTACCTCTGTTCAGAAGCTAGGCCAGGCCAGGCCTTTGCAGCATTATCATATGAGAAAGAGTATATAAAGAAATAGTAAGTTATAAATCGTGCAGAAAATAGACCAGAGATAACTAACTGCTCTGGTGAACATTATTAATAGTTAAAAAAAAATAGCTTTTGTAGTTTTATGGCATGTAGTAAAAAATTATACTTTTTCTGTCCTGCATGTCTCCCTTCACCAGGGCTTTGGGTTTCAGGTGAAAGCAGGAAATCTGGTAAAGGCATACCTCGGAGACATTGCAGGTTCAGTTCCAGACCACCACAATAAAGTGAATATCACAATAAAGCGAGTCACACAATTTTTTGTTTTTTTTTGGTTTCCCAGTTATGTTTACACGATACCGTAGTCTATTAACTGTAATAGCATTATGTTTAAAAACAAAAGCAATGTACATACCTTCGTTCAAAAATACTTTATTGCTAAAAAATGCTAACCATCATCTGACAACACAGGGTTGCCACAAACCTTCAATTTGTAAAAAATGCAGTATCTGTAAAGCATAATAAAATGAAGCGCAATAAAATGAGGTATGCCTGTATAGCTGCAGTTGTCTCCCAGGGCCTCTCCTCCGAGTAAGGGGATTGTACTTGGGAGGCGATGCTGATGTCGGCAGTGCCTGAGTACCTTACTCTTCCTGAGACAGATTCCGGAAGTGAGGGTGGGCTGCAACTAGAACACGACTGGTAGAGTTGGGTGTGATAGCAGAGGGGTCAGGAAGCAGGGGTTGGAGCTGGACCGTGGGGATGGGCAAGGTTGGTGAAGGAGAGAAGAGTGTGTACTGTCCAGGAGGAGGATGGGCTGGGGAAGGAGACTCTACAGGCTGGAGGTAGGGTGGCAGGGAGTCCATGTCTGAAGTTTCCGGAGGAATATCCGGGGCTCTTAGGGCCCTGGGTGTGGGTCCAGGAAAGAGTCCGTGCATTCCACTCAGGGGTCCATGTGTCCTGTTCAGGTGTCCAGGGATTTGGTCTAGGGACCTGGAGGTTTGGTTCAGCAGACCAGGAATCTTGGCTCTGAATCCCTGCAGCCTGTTCAGAAGTCCAGAGCCAGTAGTTCTGGCTGAGACACTGGAGTTTGTCTCCAACAATCCAGAAGTCCTGTTTGGGAGCTTGTTCAGTGTGAGGAATGAAGAGGTGTTCCCCGGGACAGCTGTGGTAGGTGGGGCCCGCTTGGCACAGAGGGTGGGTCCCACTACAAGCAGCAGGAAACGCACCTTTCCTCGGAGCAGTCGTTGGAAGCTCAGGAAGATGGCACTGGGATCCTTGTGAGCTGTGGTCCTGCCCTGTGCAGAAAGCTGAGGGCAGAGGATGGGCCTGAGGCCAGAGACCTGGGCCAGATATCATGCCTCCCTGTCTATGTGGGAAAGATAAGGTACCAGAACCCAGGCTTTGTGGCTGGAGGGAGCACTCCTTAGCAGGTCAGCTCTTCCACCCTCAAGATTTCTAAAATTCCCCTTTCTTCCCTCAGGTCTTCTGAGGGGACCGAGTCAGAAAAGAAAGCTTCTATAGTTCCCTTGACTGGGGACTTACCTGGGTTCCTAGGAGGCCCTGCAGGGCCCCAAGGAGGAGGCGGACCTGTCCAGAAAGCTGCACCAGTAGGGATGAGAGGCAAGTGGGTCCCAGTTGTCCCCGCGCTGCCATCACTGCCTCCAGCAGAAGGGTCGCGGCTCCCAGAACGTCCTGTGCCTTGGTCTGCTCCTGGGAAAGAGATGGAAAAGAGAAGCGGACAGCTTCAAAGGGTATGCTAATAGCGGGTGGGGAGCCTGTAAGAGTAGCCAGCAGAATGAATCATAGGAGCTGAGAATTGGACAGGACCTAGGTCCCACCCAGTACAGGAATTCCTTCAGTCTCCCGACAATTGGTCATCAGCCTCTGCTTGAATAACGCCAGTGTCCAGTAACGCAGCCAGGTCTCACATGTAATTTCAGTGAGAAAAGCTCTTTTTTTTTTTTTTTCTTACATTGTGCTGAAATCTGCCCTATTATAGCTTTTACCTCTTGGTTCTAGTGCTGCAAATCTACTCTTTCTGCTACAAAACCAGGATCATATGATATAAAAAAAATTAATGTAGATATAAGACCATCATAAAGATTATAAAGATGAAGGGAAGGGGCTTGCTGATAAATGGCAGAGCTGAAACTACAAGGGATCACTAGCAATTACCCTTCCTCCCTGGCCCAGTCCCCCAGAAGACCTGAGAGAAGCAAGGGAATTCTAGGGATCTTGAGGGTAGAGGAGCTGACCTTCTAAGCAGTGCTCCCTCCTGGTAGGTTTCCTGAGTGAGTCTCAGACTGAAGCACTTCATGCTCTACCACAAGACTGACACTCTTCTCCAAGCTAATCACACAAGCTTTATTATTTTTTTAAACCATTCCTCGCATAACATATTTTCTAACCTCTCACTGTTCAGGTTGCTTCCTCCTTTTGGAAACATGCTAGTTTAATATGGTCCCTCTGAGTAAATTAGCACGTTTCTAAAAGAGGATGGCTAGTACTCAGTGCAGTAGTTTAAGTGCAGTCCACTCAGAATAGAGTTTTTTAGGAAGATTTCTACAATGTGGATGTTAAACATCTAAAGCCACCTATGATCCCTACCTTTTTAAGTAGCTACTCCAATAATGTTGTTACAGTGCTAAGTTTGGGGTCAATCCAACCCTCCCAGGTCCTTTTCATAGTAAGTACTAGGGCTAGAAGTTTATATGAGGGAAGTAGGGACACTGTGGCCTGAAAGCTGGAATAGGACTTTATTCAATTACTTTTCACATCTAGAATTTTATATACATCTCTGTTAAATTTCACCTTGTTTTTGACCTAGCCTTTTAGCAGTTTGAAACTTAATCCTGTTTTTTGTTATTTTAGCTGTGTGTCCCAGTCTTGTGTCATCTGAGGATGACAGATCAGTCTTGCTTCTTCACACTAACTTAAGAAGGTTGAACAGAAATAGGTCAAAGGCATGGCCATGAGAGACTTCTATCCAGCTTTTCATGGTGGTCAACTTTGACTCTATTTTACATACTGGACCACAAGCCATCATCTTGTCCAGAGGATATCCCCATAGTAGAATGTATGTTGGGTAAGGGTGGTCAAGCTGAAGGTGAGATCTTTTTAGGGAGCTCAGGAATTTTGAAAAATCCATGGGAATCAGTAGGAAACACATGAAGACAGGATTCGGGAAACCAAGGAAAAGGATGGCTTTCTTACTGTCTGGGTTTTCCATTCTCCCAAGCTGAAGTCCACAGCAGGCAGCCGGACGGGTGTGGACAAAGGGTTAACGTCTGGGCACTGGCTCTGTTGAAAAAGATTGGTAGGGGGATGGTGGAGAGGGCGCTGAAATAGATGGGGTTATGGTGGCCCAATTACCAGGACAGGCTTCCATGAGTAATATAACCAGACTAGAGCTTTTAAGAGAGGGTTTGATTGTAAACCATAATCCTTGTAAAGGGGTGGTAATCAGGGGGTGGTGGTCTTACCGAAGACAATATTGGAAGAGTAGTGATTGGAGGGAATGAGAGGAAGTGATGGGAGTCAGGGTATCTCACCAGTTAGGTGGATAGTGGGGAGAGTGCTTGGGGATTCTCACCAGTCTGCTGTGAAGGACATGGGAGTCACGAAGCAGTTTATTTAGGAGTCGGGGGTCACAGGCAGGAGGAGCCGGGCTGGACAGAGTTAGTCTTGCAGTTAGGAGAAGCATGACCACGAGGAGCAATTCTTAGATGAGGAGAGGTGAGGTTGAAAGGGGTGGATAAGGAAGAAATCATTGTTGGGTGGTTGTCCAGGAATTCCCACTTAGGACCCAGACCTGAAATCCAGGGAATCTGCCGCTCAGAGGCCTTATTCCTGGGAGATTGAGGTCCCCCTGCCCCCGCACCACAGCACATCTCCTTTCTCTTTCCCCTCTACCAAGTTCTGATTTGGCCCTAGGTCTCTCAAGGGTTTTCTTACCAGTCAGCTCCATTCTGGCCAGGCTGTCTGGTTGGAGTGGCTCCCTGTATGGGGCCTCTCCCCTGAATCCGTCCTGGGGCCATGGAGGCGGCTTGGGCTCTTGCACTTCTGGGCAGAGTGGGGTGGGGCACAGGTGGGGCACAGGTGGGGCACAGGTGGGGCACAGGTGGGCCAAGAAGGAGGGTCTAGAATCTATCCTGCAAGTGACAGGAATAATGAACATTATCGAGTTTCAAGGAAAAGACTCTGCCTGGCTGGTGGAACAGATGCTGGGAGGGTGTGAGATGCTGACCAGCCTAGAACTGCTAAAGCTCGGACTGCTCCCACATCATCTTGTGATGGTAGCATACGGCATCTCTTTGTCAGGGTTCCTCGGGACATCTGAGGCGGCTCTGGTGCCCCTGCCCCCTGCCGAGAGCAGCAGGACAGGATATATACACACACATCTAATTGGCCTCAAAGTCTGAGCAACCCTGTTTGGTTGGAGAAAATCTGGGATGGAGATAGAGAAGGGAAGCATTGTGGCACAAGCCTGGAGAAGAGATTGGAAATGGGATACAGGGCCAGGACGAGGAGCTAGCAAACATGTACGATGTGCTCAGGGGTAGCTTGGGGACTGGGGTTGAGGAGGGAAATTGGGCAAAAATGAAACTTAACTACTAAAGGTCGGTGATTAAAAGATTGAGAAGGCGGTGTGGGAGAAATTAACCTCTCATTCTTTTTCTATTTACCCCAACATACAAAGCCTCTTGGAGTTTTTCTTTGCACTCTAAGCTCTGAAATACTGGGTTATCCAAGGTGAAGAGATGGGCTAACAGTCCTGGAACTTCCTTCCTGAAGCAAGTTGCCCAGGAATGAGCACATGCTGGGTGAGACGATGCCCACCTTGCAGGGCTTACCTCGCCTTAGACACCCACCATATCTGTCTCCTAGCCTGCACCTTCCTCCCTGCCCCCTCTGCAGACCCCTTCCGGTTCCTTTGCAGGACCCCACACATGGCTTCCTCCTTCTTTCACAAGTTGTGCAAAGAGGCCTGCACCTGATTCAATATTGGGATTTCCTGTAGGTCTGTCAACATGCATGAGCCCTCCTCCCATTACCCTCTCCTTGTGCCCTGGCTTGCCTGGCCCAGCTTCCCCAGCCCCAGGATTCAGAACCTCGTGAGCTAACTAGGAATGACTGGGTAAGAATGGGGATTGGGGCTGTGTCCAGCTTGATGCTATGTTCCCTAAGTCCAAAAAACACCTCCTTTCTTATTTTCTCCCTGGGCCCATGTCCCCTTTCCTTAGGGCCAGCCGCGACTGTGCTGTATTCCACCAAGTCTGTGATCAGTCCCTCAGAACCCAGCACCCCACCCCCTACCCCTGCTCTGTCCTGCTCCTCCCATTCTGGGAAGGCTACACTCTTCTCGACAAAGGTCAGTGCCTGTAGGTTCCAGTTTGCCTGCCCCTCCCCCAGCAGAGAGCCCAATTCCTCTTTCCTGTCCTTCCTACCCTCACTTAACTCCAAACCTTGCTTGCCACTCACCGGGTGGAGAAGGGCTCCAGGACCCAGGTGCGGAGCAGGCGGCACTCTGGGGAGCAGATGGGTAGGAAAACAGGTGGCGCTGGGGCATAGCCCCTCCAGGGCAGTGGGGTCACACGCCTGCCCGGGCCACTTCTGCCCAATCAGAGAGCAGGGAGCCACTAGACACTGGCAATGGCCCCCGGAAGTGACGCCTTCTCCTCCCACCCGCGCAGGACCTGGAGCCCCTGCCTGGACCATGGTTCGCTAGCGGAGCCCCAGCTCCTCCACCCACGCACACCACACAGAGGATTTGAACAGGGGGATCTGTCTTTCCCTAGGAGATGGGAAACCTGGGACCTGGTTGGGGGAGAAGATGGGAGGGAAACAGGTTTTTTCCAGGAGGATTCTGGCAGGACACTTTTGTCCCTGAGGAAGGGCACGGAGGTCTGGCTTTAGACTGGTGGGTCTCTCAGTTCCTGGGTGTCCAGATTTCTTTTCCCTGGACACCACACCTGCTGCTAAAATCTACTAGGACTCTTGCTTTCCTGCTTTTCTCGCCAATAACCCTCTGGGGGTCATGTCTTATGCCCCCTTTGCAAGTGGGAATGTGGGTGTCGCCTGTATTACAGAAGACCCTGTCAGGGGTCAGTGTTACCAGGAAGCAGTTTGGATAGTTTGAGAGGCCTTCAAGCTGAGAGGGTGCCTGTGCTGGATTAAGCTGTGCTCAGGTACCACTCTGTTGGGGCCCAGTGGCTCCGATGGCTAAGCCCACTTATCTCTGTGCCAGTGCCCTCTTTGCCTGCCTGGTCTTTCTCCCTCTTCCATCTCCTGCCACTCCACATGTGACAAGAGGAATAACCAGGCCCATGTGTCCCTGTCTTAGGAAAGACAGCTGCTGAACCTCCCCCGCAAATACCTCCCGCTGGCCCCCCTCTTCCTTTGGCCCTGGCTCTAGTTCCTTTGCTTTCCCCTCAGTCCCACTCTCCCCACAGTCCGTCCTCAGGGGCCTCCTGGCCTGACCTTGTTCCCATCACCCCCTCCCCCCCAGTTCTTCCTCAGGCTGTCTCCTGCTCCTCCTCCCCAGGATGGGGCTGTCTGCTAAAGAGTATGGCCTAGATCCCGGAATTCTCCAGTTCAGCCAGACGAGATGCCTCCCAAGATTAGGAAGGAGGGTGCTGGGATGGTTGGGAGGATGGTGGGAGAGTTGGGGGGGGGGGGGACAGGGAGGCTATCATGACCAGGAAACCAAGACAAAAGAGGTTGTGGGTAGGGTGGAGAGGCAGAGGGTCCCCAGGGTGAAGGAAGAGGGTGGGAAAGTGCGTCAGGCTGGGGATGATGATGGTTGGATGGGCCTGAGCACAGGTAACAGTAGGGAGAGAAACACTGTCACCAGACAGAAAGGGGATACTATCTGTTTCTGGCTAAGTTCCTATCCTGGGGAACAGTAGAATGAGGAGAGAGCTCAGAGAAGAGGTAGGACACAGGCTAGGCAGTGAGAGTGGTGTGGGGTTTGAGAGGTGCTGTGGGCCCAGCGTCAGGCGAAGATGAGTTGACGGGCCTTTTCTGCGCGTAGTCATCCTTAAAGACAATTCTTCATCCTTCCTGCAGGAACCCAGTCCTAGCCCAGTGGCCGGCCCAGGCCTCGGGCAGTCTCTGCCCCTCCCTGGTCTGGGGCTCCCATCCTGGGCCGGACACGCACCTCCTGGTCCAGCTTGGGAGGGGGTGCTCCAGACCCGCCTCTCCTCCCCTCTTTGCGCCCCCTGGTCCCTCCCCTCCCCCTCCCCTCCCCCTTCGCCTACAGCCCCTCCCTCCTCCCCTGCCCGGTTCCAGCCCCTCCCTCCCCTCCCCCATTCGCGATCCGGGCCGCTGCTGCTGGGCCGGACCCCCCGGGCTCAGCCCGGCCCCTCGCCGAGCCGCCGCCGCCGCCCCGTTTGCTGAGGAGGAGGCCCCCGGCCGGGGCGCCGGGCGCGGGGCATAAAACGGGCCAGAGCCGTCGCCCGGGGCACTAGAGCCGCGTACGGCCCGGGTCAGCGGCCGCCCGCCCGCCCGCGCTCCTCCCGGCCGCTCCTCCCGCCCCGCCCGGCGCGGCGCCGACTCCGCGGCCGCCCGACGAGCCCCTAGCCGCACAGCTCGGGCCCTGGCCCCGGCCCCCTCCCGCCGTACCGCCCCCGGCCCGGCCCTCCTCCCACCTCCCTCCTCCCTCTCCAGCTCCCTCCTCCCTCCCGCCTCCCCAGCTGTCCCGTTCGCGTCATGCCGAGCCTCCCGGCCCCGCCGGCCCCGCTGCTGCTCCTCGGGCTGCTGCTGCTCTGCTCCCGGCCGGCCCGCGGCGCCGGCCCCGAGCACCCAGCGCTGCCCATCCGGCCCGAGAAGGAGCCGCTGCCCATTCGGGGAGCAGCAGGTAGGTGGACGCCCCGGGGGAGGCGCGGGCGGGGAGTCCTGCTCGGGGCAAGTCTGCGCCCGCCCGGAGGGGGCGCCGGGCGCAGGTGGCTCGGTGCGGCGGGCGGCCCGGAGGGGTGGGCGGGGGCCGCGAGGCGCGTCGCGCCCGGGGACCCAGGGCCCGGCCGGCAGCGCCCGGGGCGGGCACACGGCAGGAGGGGGACAGCTGCCTCCAGCCAAGTCCGTCCCCGCAGGCTGCTCCTTCGGCGGGAAGGTCTATGCCTTGGACGAGACGTGGCACCCGGACCTGGGGGAGCCCTTCGGGGTGATGCGCTGCGTGTTGTGTGCCTGCGAGGCGGTGAGTGGACCCAATGGCCGTGGCCGGGGCCCTCGCGGGTCGGGGACCGCTGGGGTCTTGGGACGTCGGAGGGACTCGGAGTTGCTGAAGAAAGAGAAGTCAGTCTGCAGATATTTGGGATATTTTTCTGACGGAGGAAGCGGGGAGGAAGCGCCCCCTTCAAGTCTCAGGTGTTGCCTATTCTTGATCACCCACTGTGTGGCAGGCTCTTTGCCAACTCCATTTCGTCTGTCTCTCGCTTAACTCCTAGTACAACCATGCTAGATAGATACTATCATTACTCCCATTTTTCAGATAGGGACCCTACGGCCCAGAGAGGTTAAGTAACTTGTCTAGAGTTATGCAGCTTGTATGTAACAGAGCAGTCTCACCCCGTGGGACGACCTTGCCCTGGTCCCGTGCCTCCTCCCGGCTCGCCTTTGAGTCTCACCAACGGCGTCTTGCCCTCACTCGGTTTTCCCGTCTTCTCTGCGAGCAGCCTCAGTGGGGTCGCCGCGCAAGGGGCGCGGGCAGGGTCAGCTGCAAGAACATCAAACCTGAGTGCCCAACCCTGGCCTGCGGGCAGCCGCGCCAGCTGCCTGGACACTGCTGCCAGACCTGCCCCCAGGGTAAGGCCCGCTCCGCGGTGAGAGGAGGGCAGCAGGGCCGCGATGCTTGGTCCTGGGCCACGCGGATGGAGCGAATGGAGCGGCCAACTGGCCCTCCTCGTGCCCAGCTGAAACCCGCGTCCCCCACCCCCGGTGCAGAGCGCAGCGGTCTGGAAAAGCAGCCGACGGGCCTGGCCTTCGAGTATCCGCGGGACCCAGAGCACCGAAGCTACAGCGACCGCGGGGAGCCGGGAGCTGAGGATCGGGGGCGTGGAGACGGCCACACGGGTAGGCAGGGGCTGGGTAAGTGAGGACTGGGGTCATGGTTGGGGCCGGGCTGCAGCAGCGGGTGACGGTACTAGGGATATCTTCCTTCCCTCACAGACTTCGTGGCGCTGCTGACAGGGCCAAGGTCACAAGCGGTGGCACGGGCCAGAGTGTCACTGCTGCGCTCTAGTCTGCGGTTCTCCATCTCCTACCGGCGGTGAGAAAGGGGAAGGAGGGAGGAGGGGTCAGCTGGGGGCCAGGGAGGGAGAATTGGGAGAGGCTGGAGGGGTTGCTTCTGGCCTAGGCTCAGAGTCCGTGCTCAGGGGACTCTCATTTCCAGGCTGGACCGCCCTACCCGAATCCGCTTCTCAGACTCCACTGGCAGCATCCTGTTTGAACACCCTGCAGCCCCTACCCAAGATGGCCTGGTGAGATGATGCCGTTTATGAGTGCTTATCCAGTCTGGGCGCTGTGCTGAGAGCATGTTCTGCATTACCTGCTTGGGTCCTCACAGCAGCCCAGTGGGAGAAAGGCACTGACATTATGATGCCCATTTTACAGATGAGGGAACTGAGGCTCAGTAGCAGAATGTGACTTGCTCAAGGTCACACAGCTAGTAAGTGGTGGAGCCAGGATTTGGACCCTGGCATCTGGCTCCAGGGCCCCTTCTCAAACTTCCTAGGAGGGCCTGGGGGCAGCTTCCCATATTCCTTCCTCACCAGACATGGGCCTCTCAGCAGGCCTGTCCTGCGTTCTGAGCAGAGTCGTCTTGTCTCTCTGCTCCAGGTCTGTGGTGTGTGGCGAGCAGTGCCTCGGTTGTCTCTGCGGCTCCTTAGGGCAGAACAGCTGCATGTGGCACTCGTGACACCCAGTCACCCTTCAGGGGAGGTCTGGGGGCCTCTCATCCGGCATCGGGCCCTGGCCGCAGGTGAGGGGAGCAAACAGCTCCTGGACGTGAAGTTTGGAGTCTTCTCTACCCCCAGGAATGGAGTGGGCTGAGGAGGGGACTTTCTGGTGGGCTCTCATGGTCCTTTCTCCCACAGAGACCTTCAGTGCCATCCTGACCCTGGAAGGCCCCCCACAGCAGGGCATAGGGGGCATTGCCCTCCTCACGCTCAGTGACACAGAGGACTCCTTGCATTTTTTGCTGCTCTTCCGTGGGCTGCTGGAAGCCAGGAGTGGGGGTAAGTGGGATGGGGGCAGCACATGTGAGGAGGGTAGGGAGATCACCTATGTTTCAGAGGTATCCACATGTGCGGCTGTTGCAGGACCAGCCCAGGTTCCCTTGCGGCTCCAGATTCTACACCAGGGGAAGCTACTACGAGAGCTCCAGGCCAATGCCTCAGCCCAGGTGAGCAAGGGTCTGGCTGTTACTGCCACGGGCTCTGGCCTCTTGCTGTGCCCACCATACCCTGCTCTGCCCTCAGGAGCCGGGCTTTGCTGAAGTGCTGCCCAACCTGACAGCCCAGGAGATGGACTGGCTGGTGCTGGGGGAGCTGCAGATGGCCCTGGAGAGGGCAAGTGGGCCAGGGCTGCGCATCAGTGGACACATTGCTGCCAGGCAGAGCTGTGATGGTGAGGCAGGGCGAAGCCTGGCACCCCGGGCACACACAACTGAGAGGCACAGAGAAGTGCCAGAGGAGGGGCCGGTGGGGTATAGGAGGGGATCCTGGGGGCTGGGGGTGTGAATGGCCATGCAGCAAGCCTGCCTCCACCTGTCTTGCCCCTCTGCAGTTCTGCAAAGTGTCCTTTGTGGGGCCGATGCCCTGATCCCCGTTCAGACAGGTGCAGCCGGCTCAGCCAGCCTTACACTGCTAGGAAACGGCTCCCTGATCTACCAAGTAAGAGTTGGGGGATGGAGGAGGTGGGAGGGCAGCAGGGCAGGGCGGGGCTTTGGCCTGCAATGGTTCAGGGCCCAGGCCTTCTCTGCTACTCCAATTTGCCCTCCCTGACCCTGCCCTCCAGGTACAGGTGGTAGGTACAGGCAGTGAGGTGGTGGCCATGACGCTGGAGACCAAGCCTCAGCGGAGGAACCAGCACACTGTCCTGTGCCACATGGCTGGACTCCAGCTGGGAGGATACATGGTGAGTGCTTCAGGCAGAGTAGAGCTGCAGGTCCCAGGCACCAGAGCTGACAGTGCAGGGGGCTGTGGGAAGCCATGTTGGATGAGCAGGGATGTTCCGCATCGTTCACTCACTCACAGGCTCTCTCACTGATGCATTGATTCACTGGACACATTTTTAGTGAGCCTCAGGCTAAAGACTGCAGTACAAAGAAAATCAGATGTGGCCCCTGTCTTCGGAAGCTCATGTCAAGTGGAAGGAGTTACACAGGGAGACCAGTGCAGCAGATCATATAACAGTAAACGTGATAGCAGTGGCTGCCATTTATTGACCCTTTCTATGTGTCACAAACTGTACTGGTTGTCTTGCTTCTGTTATTTTTGGCCCTCACAGTACTCATTTAATAGATGGCGAAGTGAAGGATCAGAGAGATTAAGTAACTCCTCAAGATGGGTGCATAGGTAGGAAGTGGCAGGGAAGGGACTTGAACCTGGGCCTGCCAGGTTCTTATCCAGTGTTACTGGTGTGTGGAAGTGTGTATGGGTTTAGTGGGGGCACAAAACATGGAAAGGGTTCAGAATCTCGGGCTTGTGTGAAAGCTGAGGAGGGGTTCATCTGGGACCTGGCAGGCTACAGCTGGGGCTCACCCTTCCCTGCCCCCCAGGCTGTGGGTGTCTGCCCTGGGCTGGGTGCCCGGGGGGCTCATATGCTGCTGCAGAATGAGCTGTTCCTGAACGTGGGCACCAAGGACTTCCCAGATGGAGAGCTGCGGGGGCACGTGGCTGCCCTGCCCTACAGTGGGCACAGCGCCCGCCATGATAGTGAGTGCTCCGGGGGTCTGCCTGCCCTTTGGTGTCCTCTAACCTGTGGCTCAAGCATGTGAGGGATGGTGCCAGAGGGCCGGAGCCTGGCGTGCTGTCTTTCTCTGTGCCTGAGCTCCAGGTGGCATCTGGAGAAGGTGGGGATGTATAGGGTGGCCCTGCCGGGAGACCCTCCCTGTTACCGCACACGGTGCAGGGCTCTCACTTGCTGCCGCCCCAGCCCTGGGCCTGTGGACAGTGCCTGGCAGCTTGTGGAGTCCGTGTTGGGGGAGACGGGGAATGCCGGGATTGAGTCGCTGCTCTAGGCCACCTTCTCATCTGTCACCTCTCCTCTGTCTGGATCCAGCACTACCTGTGCCCCTGGCAGGAGCCCTGGTGTTGCCCCCCGTGCAGAGCCAGGCAGCAGGGCATGCCTGGCTCTCCCTGGATACCCACTGTCACCTGCACTATGAAGTGCTGCTGGCTGGGCTTGGTGGCTCAGAACAGGGCACCATCACTGCCCACCTCCTCGGGCCTCCTGGGATGCCAGGGCCCCGGCGGCTGCTGAAGGGATTCTATGGCCCAGAGGTGAGGACGTGATGGTGGGAGGCAGTTTGGAAAAGATCTACTTTCTCGCATGAAAGGCTGTGTGGGCCTTTGGCAGGAGAAGCAGAGAGCAGGCAGCCTCAGGAGTCAGACAGACCTGGGTATGAATCTGACTCAGCCTTTTATTATCCATCCTCTCTCCTGCATCCTACTCTGGTGGGATCTCTTGGATAGTATGTAATATCCTGAACCTCCAGAGGGGTATGTGGGATGGACCAAGCCCCCGACGTGGGGTGGGTTGCCATGGAATCGGGGCCAGAGAGACCTGGCTTCTGTGCTCTACACCATTGCTGCTGGGCTTTGCTATCCTGGAGGCCTTACTTAATCTCCCTGGGCCTCAGTGTCCTTACCCACGAATTGGGAGTGGTAGGCTCAGCCCTAGAGTGCCTTGTTCCCGTCCCTGATTCTGTCTACTCACAGGCCCAGGGCGTGGTGAAGGATCTGGAGCCTGAGCTGCTGCGGCACCTGGCACAGGGCTCTGCCTCCTTGCTGATCACCACCAAGGGTAGCCCCCAAGGGGAGCTGCAAGGGCAGGTAGGCAGGCAGTGCGGGCCGGAGGGGGTGGTCCGGGGTTGGGCTAGCACTGTGTGCCTTAGTCAGTCCCTTGCTTTCTCTGAACTCCGGGGCTGGTAGAATCACACACACTCCCTCCTGGCTGGTCGGGAGGATGAAGCCAGACGAGGTACTTAATGAGGCTAGCAGCTGACCATCTGTCCTTGGCAGCTGGGATGCTTGCTGTGGATAATAGCATCCTCCTGGGGTGCAGGGGCGCTCAGGGTGTCTTGGGCTGACTGGCCGCTGCTGGTGGAGACGCAAGGGGGAGCCCGGGCGCTGCCTCAACCTGCCTCTCCTCTCAGGTGCACATCACCAACCAGTGCGAGGCGGGCGGCCTGCGCCTGGCGGCGGCAGGGGCCGAAGAAGTGCGGGTGCCCGGGGCTCTGGATGCAGTGGTGGCCGAGGCGGCTGCGCTGCCCGCTGTGCTGGGCCCAGACGCCCCAGCGCCAGCCAAACCTGGTGGCCCCGGGCGGCTCCGAGACCCCAACACCTGCTTCTTCGAGGGGCAGCAGCGCCCCCATGGGGCTCGCTGGGCTCCTAACTATGACCCGCTCTGCTCGCTCTGCACCTGCCAGGTAGGAGGCCCTGGAAGGGCACACTGGGGCCTGGGTTCTGGGGCAGGATTGCAGTCAACCCCCAACCTCTCCCTGTAGAGACGCACGGTGATCTGTGACCCCATGGTGTGCCCACCACCCAGCTGCCCAAGCCCGGTGCAGGCGCCGGACCAGTGCTGCCCTGTGTGCCTGGGTGAGTGCCCTGCAGGAGCAGAGAGGGTAATGGAGGGTCCACCGCGTGGGGGTGAGGCCTCTGGGGAGGGAAGGAGGGGGCCACCGTCTGCTTTCACTACTTCTTTGGATCCACAGAGAAGCAAGATGTCGGAGACCTGCCGGGGCTGCCGAAGAACAGGGACCCTGGAGAGGGTGAGCAGAAGTGGGCGTGGAGGGGTAGGGAATCCAGAGGAGCTGTTGGATGGGGACGGGGGTGGGGGGATGGGAAGGGGAGAGTGTATATGGGGGCGGAGGGAGGCTGAGGGGCACAGGTTACAAGTGACACCTGATAGGCTTCATCAGATTCACTGGCCCACAAGTGGGCCCTGGGGTTAGACTACTGTGGGGTTGGCCTGAGGCTCAGTCCTTGGTTGTGGGCCCAGCCAATGAACTCAGTGCTAATGGCAGCTGGGCACTGTCCCCCACCAGGCTGCTATTTTGATGGCGACCGGAGCTGGCGGGCAGCGGGCACCCGGTGGCACCCTGTCGTGCCCCCATTTGGCTTAATTAAGTGCGCTGTCTGCACCTGCAAGGTATGGCCGCCCAGTCTTCTCTGGTGCTGGAACCCAGCGAGTCTGCAGAGCTGGGGAGGGGGCTGCTAGGAGAGGAAAGCCCAGTCTTGGTGAGGAGGGCTCAGGGATCAAAATAACATGAGAAGAGTTCCCTGGGCTCTGAGAGCTGGCTTCCTACATATAGGAAAAGGGCAGGGGCTGATTTGGGTGTGAACTCTGGCTCTGCCAGCTGACTAGCTCCATGTAACCCTGGGCACTTTCTGTGCGTCCCTGAGTCTCACTTTCCTCTCCCATAAGCAGATGTGGTAGCACCTACCTTGCAGGGCCACAATGAGGATTTGAGTTCAGGTACATAAAAAGCCCCAGCCCAGGGCCTCTGAGTAAAAGGCCATGGATGTATTACTTTTGAGGTATGGGAAAGGAGAGGGAGGAAGCAGGAGGCTTATGTGCTCCTCCTTTTTCCTGATACCCCTCACTCAATGGATCCCTACAGGGGGGCACTGGAGAGGTGCACTGTGAGAAGGTGCAGTGTCCCCGGCTGGCCTGTGCCCAGCCTGTCCGTGCCAACCCCACTGACTGCTGCAAACAGTGTCCAGGTGAGGGGGGTGGGCACTGAGGCTTCTTGGGGCAGATAAGGCTTTTTGTCCTTGTCCTGGGTCGGGGGGGGGGATGCATGGTGAGGGGATGCCTAGTGAGGGTGGATGGAAGGGATGTCTCAGCTAATTCAGTATTTACCCAGCATTGCTCTGTGCCTAGCCTGGAGCCAGGGATCTACACGCGCTGGAAAGAATGTGCATGTGTTAGTGGGCTGTGATGGGATCCAGTTCCTGTCCCATCCATCCACCCATCCACCCATCCACCCACCCATCCATCCATCCATCCATCCACCCACCCATCCATCCACCCATCCACCCATCCATCCACCCATCCACCCATCCACCCACCCACCCATCCATCCATCCATCCACCCACCCATCCATCCATCCATCCTTCCATCCTTCCATCCTTCCATCCATCCATCCATCCATCCATCCATCCATCCATCCATCCATCCATCCATCCATCCAATTTATCACCTACTAAGTGCCAGAAACTGCTGGGTGACGAATAAAACCTGGATGGCCCTCACAGAGCTCACATCTACTGACCTCTTCCTCCTTCCCTCCTTCTCTCCCTGCCAACAGTGGGGTCAGGGGCCCACCCCCAGCTGGGGGACCCCATGCAGGCTGATGGGCCCCGGGGCTGCCGTTTTGCAGGGCAGTGGTTCCCGGAGAGCCAGAGCTGGCACCCTTCGGTGCCCCCCTTTGGGGAGATGAGCTGCATCACCTGCAGATGTGGGGTAAGTGAGGGCTTGTGTGAGGCGGGCACTGGGGACCTGGCCTGGGGGAGGGCAACTTCCCAGGGAGGGCAGGCTCCTGGGGGCGGGCTTCCCCCAAGAGGCTGAAGGCCGCTGTGCCCCAGCGCCTCAGGGACCCTCAGGATCTGGTCTGTCCTGCACCAGGCAGGGGTGCCCCACTGTGAGCGGGATGACTGTTCACTGCCACTGTCCTGCGGCCCAGGGAAGGAGAGCCGCTGCTGCTCCCACTGCACACCCCGGCGGCGGTGTAAGTGAGGGGTCTGGGGCAGCAGCTCCCGGCTGCCTGTGGGACGCCTGGGGAGGGAAGGGAGCCCCTGCCACGTGGCGGGAATAGCGCCCACTGCTGCACAAGTGCCACCCCGTCCCCCCGTCACAGCAAACTTGTGGACTTGTTCTCGATTACCTTTTCTTTAGGAATGAGATTTCTGGCGCTCAGAGGAATCGGGCAACTAGGCTAAAGTCATGCAACTGGTGTGTGCTGACTTGCTTAAAACATTCTGACCTTTCTGGGACCAGAACAGAGGAGCTCTGCTGTGTCCTCCCTGCCACCCCACTCCCTCACTCCTCTTCTAAAGTTCACTCCCTCTGTCTCCAGCAGTTGCAGACACCAGGACAGTTCCAGAGCTGGAGAAAGAAGCTGAAGGCTCCTAGGGAGCAGCCAGAAGGCCGCGTGACCAAGAGGATGGGGCCTGGGCTGGGGGAGGAGGGGCGCCGAGGACCCCGCATTCTCCTGCGGGAAATCCAGTGCCTTTGGCCCCTCTTTTCTGCCTCTTCTCCCTCCCCCACTACCTCTGGGAACCACAGCTCCACAAGGGGGAGGGGTAGCCAGGGCCGACCAGTGCCATGTCCACTCCAGCTTCGGCCTTGTCACCCTCTCGCCTCTGCCTTGGAAGCCCAACCCCTTTCCTTCTGTACATAATGTCACTGGCTTGTTGCGATTTTTAATTTATCCTCACTCAGCACCAAGGGTCCCCCCACTTCACTCCTGCTGCCCCTGAGCTGAGCAGAGTCATTATTGGAGATTTTTGTATTTATTAAAACTTTTTTTTCCAGTCTTTGGGCTAGTGGTTGTTTCTTTGTGACCAGGGGCCTGAGTGAGCCCCAGTGGAGAAGGGTCTGAGGGTAGGCAGGGAGAGAGAGGGCCACCGGCTCCTGGGGCTTCCCTCTGACCCTTGGGGAGCGGGAAGAGCCCCAGGGAAGGGGACAGGATGGCACAGCAGGGGGCTGGCATGCCCGGATTCCGCAGAGGGGCTTGGGCCGTCTTTGACATGGAATAGAGCTTCAAGAACTCAGGCAACCTGAAGCAGGATTTGGACACTAGTTTCCAGTGACCTGCCCGGGCTGGCATTTTTGCTGAATATTATAGTGTCTCACAACTGTTGCTGGTAGGATTTTTTTTTATAAATTTATTTATTTATTTATTTATTTATTTTTGGCTGTGTTGGGTCTTCGTTTCTGTGCGAGGGCTTTCTCCAGTTGCGGCGAGCGGGGGCCACTCTTCATCGCGGTGCGCGGGCCTCTCACTGTCACGGCCTCTCGTTGCGGAGCACAGGCTCCAGACGCGCAGGCTCAGTAGTTGTGGCTCACGGGCCCAGTTGCTCCGCGGCATGTGGGATCTTCCCGGACCAGGGTTCGAACCCATGTCCCCTGCATCGGCAGGCAGACTCTCAACCACTGCGCCACCAGGGAAGCCCTGCTGGTAGGATTTAAAATTAGATCTGTTACCCTGGGGTCAGTCAGGCCTTCTACTTTGCAGAGAGTTTGACTGGGCTTCCGAGCTTCTCCGGCAGAAGGAGACGGAATGTAAAAACAGGGGCTCCGGTCAGAGGAGAAATGGGGGTGGTTCTGATACACCTGGGTTTTGAAGAGAAAACTCCCTCACATACAGCCCTCCACTTTGCCACTTTTTACTTGAGAGTCACCTTTCAGCATTCTCCAGTGACTTCCCTTGGCCATCTTTTATATGCCACATGGGATTTGGGGCATGTCACACGATGAACAGCCACTCGGAGCCATCGCATGGTGGCGCTGCTGGCAGCTGCCAGTTCACTTTGGGCCAAGTCCGTGTCCAGGCGGGTATTTGAGTAATTTATGACTACAGACTGCAGAAGATGCCTCCTCGGGGCTGAGGGAGAAATGGGGGCTGGAGAGAGGCGGCCCAGGTGCTTACTGGGAGTGGGGAGTCCAGGGTCCGCCACTCTAAAACGCACGTCAGCTTCTCAACTTGTGGGAAAGCCTAAACAAGAGTTTGCATTCTAAACAAGAGTTTGTTGCTTTCAAAAAAGTTTCCGAACAACTGTTTCATTGCATTTCACCCTTAGTCTTTTATAAAAATAATGGGAGATAGAGAAACAAAAGTGTGACACCTCTGACACAACAAAAGGGACAGGAGGGGGTAATTTCATAAAGTAACACAATTGGGACAAGGAGGGAGTTCACCAGGCATGCTGGAAGGGGCACATTTTAGCTCATCAGATTTTAGGTAGTCAAAGAGGATGAGTGAAGGAAAAAACATAGAGCAAATTCTGGAATACTGGAGAGACATTGTTGCAGATGACAAAAGTGGAAAAATTCTTAGGGATCGTGGAATGATCATGGAGGTCTGAGAATGGAGTCGCCCTTATAACATTGTTTTGGCCTTGATATATGAGCTCATGAACAAAGGGAGCTGCCAGAATTATTTCTGCTCATCATAAAAGTAAATCACTGTGAATAATTACGGTAATACACAAATGTGTGAAAAAGAAAGAAAAACTCACCTGTTAGAAAGAAGGAATTCCAACCCCTAGATAACCACTATTAAGAAATCATTGAGGGCTTCCCTGGTGGCGCAGTGGTTGAGAATCCGCCTGCCAATGCAGGGGACACGGGTTCGAGCCCTGGTCTGGGAAGATCCCACATGCCACGGAGCAACTAGGCCCGTGAGCCACAACTACTGAGCCTGCGTGTCTGGAGCTTGTGCTCTGCAACAAGAGAGGCCGCAATAGTGAGAGGCCCGCGCACCGCGATGAAGAGTGGCCCCCGCTTGCCGCAACTAGAGAAAGCCCTTGCACAGAAACGAAGACCCAACACAGCCAAAAATAAATAAATAAATAATAAAAATAAAGGAATTGCTTTTAAAAAAAAAAAAAGCCTATGTCACTTTATAAAAAAAAAAAAAGAAATCATTGAGTATTTTTCTGAGTTTTCCTTTTTCCAGCTGGAGCCCCACTCTGGGTCCTGCCCCTGTAGCACCTCTGTTCCCGCTTGTGTAGGGGCTGTGATGCCTTCCTTGACCCAGTTGAGGGTATTTGTATGATCAACTCAGGAGCTGGAACACATGTAAATCTGCACAAATAAGGAAAGCAGGAGATTGCATTTAAGGGAAATCTGATCCTTTGCATTTAAAGTGGCAGGGGAGCCAAACCCCCAGAAAGTCTGAAAAAATCCTCACCAAATCAGGGAACTTGGCAAGTTGATATTCAGTGATTTGATTTTCAGCGAATTGACCGGAGCCCACCAGCGGGGTCCGAGCTCCTCAGCTGATGGGTGTTGGGCAGGCCTGCGAGTTGTCCCATCGTCTGGGGGCAGTAGACGTCGTCTGGTGGGGCTGTCTCCTGGTGGGCCAGGGCCCCAGCTGTCCCTTGGGAGGAGTCATTCATGTCCCTTCTTGTCTGCCTACCTTGGCTGGGCTGGATCCTGGGCTGAGACACAGCCTTCTTGTGAGACGCCACGCCTTTTCCTCCTCTTTTGGAGTCCCCCGTGCCTGGCTGAGTCCCTGGCCCTACTGTGGGGACAGAGAGTCCTCACTCTCCATTTGTGCAGTGGGACAAGATGGGGGACAGGTGGAGGTAGCAGGTGCCAGTGGGAGGAGAGTTGCAACAGGGATCCCACTGAGTCCTTCTCCAGGCAGGGGGCAGTGAGGCTGCTGTCCGGGTACTGGGCCGACAACTGCCAAGTAGCTGGTGGACCTCATGAACCTGCCTGTTGTTGCTGCCACTCTTCCTGGTGGCCCTGGTGGCCCTGGTGCTTACCATGGAGTCCTGGGGTCCTGACCAGCCCCCACTCTGAGGGGAGATGAGGGAAGATGACAGGAAAGCAGAGGCAAGTTTGTGTCTTTTTTGGGTGCTTTTTGGGAGCATTGGCGTCTGTATACATGCGCGCGCGCACACGTCTGAAGTGTGTTATGTGAGAGAGAGCAGAGCATCCACACCGCATCTATTATTTTTATCCACGTTTGTTAGAATGTGAAGTTTTCAGCTTCCTTCATTTCTGTTTTATTCTCCCTTATGTGAATCTAAAAAAAAAGCAATGAACTTGTTCTTTAAAACCCAACCTTCTGTAGTCCTTTCTGCCTTCTAAGTGGGTAGCAGCAGAGACATATTCTTTATACGGGTCTGGAGGGAGAGTTGGGGTGGCAGATAGTAAGCAGCAAGACACGAGGCTACAGAGAAGGAAGGCTGGGGAGAAACATCCCGTGGAGA
This sequence comes from Balaenoptera borealis, assembly GCF_965194805.1. Taxonomy (NCBI): domain Eukaryota; kingdom Metazoa; phylum Chordata; class Mammalia; order Artiodactyla; family Balaenopteridae; genus Balaenoptera; species Balaenoptera borealis. The sequence continues at coordinate 83,124,552 of NC_138862.1, read as the reverse complement.
AACAGCAGAGGGCCTTTTATTATGTACAATTCATCTCACAAGTAATCAATTTAATCACTTATCAATAGCTACTAATTGCATGCAAAGGGCACAAAATGATTCCTAGGGAATAGTTTCTTCCTTCCATCCCTATCCCATTGGCCAACCAGGTCCCCTCCCCAGAGACTCCCTGTTACTTACCTCTTGTGTATAAGAATGTCTCTTAAGAACAGGGTTGTCCAGGATCCAAGTTTAAGTTGTTTCCATTGTTGTGATACAGATCAGTGCTTTTCAAACTTTGATGTGCATATGTGTTATCTGGGAGTCTTGTTTCAATGCAGACTCTGATTCAGAAGGTCTAGGGTGGGCCTGAGATTCTGCATAGCTGACAAGTTCCCAGGTGATATGATGCTGTTGGTCCAGAAACACACTGTGAGTAGCAATCACTCCACATTTTCAGCCAATGTGCCATGCTACTGTAAGTTTAGTCGCTCAACTAATATTTATTGAGCATCTTTTCTGGTGCCAGGCACTGTTCTTGGTGATGGGGACTCAGTAGTCAGTTAAGCTGGCTAAAAGTCCTGCCTGTGTCGAGTTTATAATCTAGTGAGGGAAGACAGACAATACATATAATAAGTATATAGTGTGCCAGAAACAGATGGAGCTATGGAAAAAATAAAGCAGGAACAGGGGAACTGGGAGTTCTGGGGGAGGAGGACCTGAGTGTAGTTTTAACAAGGATGACCACAGAATGCTCTGGTGAGGAGACATTTGATTAAAGACTAGGAACGAGGGGAGAGAATGAACCATACGGATATGCAATGATTTTTTAAAGAAATTGTGAGTGGGCCTAAGTTCCTTATCAGGAGAGAAGGGAAGAGACCTGCCATAACTGTGAGATACATGTGAAATCAATATGTCAGTAGATATCTAAACTCTGAGAGCAGATTCTGAGAAAAGGAGCCCCTTGGAATATTAGGGAGAGAAGTGGACCTCCACAAGAACAGAGGATGAGGTCTTGATTCAATCGTATGAAATCCCTTCTTCTAACACTTGAATTATATACTATATAAAGATGAAGTATGACTAGAGTAAGCGTAAAAGAACTATCTACCAGCTGGTACAATTAGGTTACATACCTTAATGCGTCAGTTCTGCCTGCAAGTGTTTGCTTACAAGATACAACCCATCCAGGCACTTTTGAGTCTGGAAAAGGAATAAGGGAAGAGGTTCTATTCATAACGGGGAAGGAACCTTATGGCAAAATCTCTACCAAGGAAGAGGCTGCAATTTTTTATTTTTTTTTTAATATTCTTAAGCTTTTTTTTTTTTTAATTAATTAATTTATTTATTTATGGCTGTGCTGGGTCTTCGTTTCTGTGCGAGGGCTTTCTCTAGTTGTGGCAAGCGGGGGCCACTCTTCATCATGGTGCGCGGGCCTCTCACTATCGCAGCCTCTCTTGTTGTGGAGCACAGGCTCCAGACGCGCAGACTCAGTAATTGTGGCTCACGGGCCCAGTTGCTCCGCGGCATGTGGGATCTTCCCAGACCAGGCCTCGAACCCATGTCCCGTGCATTGGCAGGCAGATTCTCAACCACTGCGCCACCAGGGAAGCCCAAGGCTGCAATTTAAGCACATAATTTGTGGTTGGAAACGTTAGAGGCCAAAATGCCACATGAAACATGAAGAGGTTTTCAGGTTGGCAGACAAGTCAGGCTGTAGTTTGACATCTCACTGAATGCCACCTAAAGAAGCACCATGCTGGGAAACTCTGAGGAAAGGGGTTAATGTGGGAGAAGGGGAGCAGAGGGAAGGTGATGGGGGGTGGTACCTGGTGGACTCATCCTGAAAGGGTGGGCTCCAGATGTTGGACAAAAGATGCCTCATTCTCCCCAAGCAGCTGGAACCAGACCAGCTTCAGCTCGTCTTCCAAAGGAGTGGGGAGCCCACCCGGTGAGAGGCCCAGCACCTCTCCTTCTGACCAGCCCAGCAGGTCCCAGGAGGTCTAAATCACGTTTACTTCCAGGACTCATCCCCATATTCCCCAACACAAATATTACTGCACCTGCTGGCTGATGCCTGAAATTCCTTCCACAACTGGAAGATGGGAGTTTTAAAATGCAAACAAGTGGTTAAGATATTAGGTCACATGCTAAAGTAGAACTACCAGTCAACAAATGTAAATAATTAGCGTCATATCCTGTTCCTTTTTGACAAGGGGGTGGGTTAGAAAAAAGGTAGACTGAATCGGGAGGATGGAGGGAAACGGGGATTTTGCAGCCCACCCTTCAGGCAGAGACATTGACAAGGGCCGGGCTATTTACCTTCAACAGCTTCGGGGAGGAATAGTTGCTGTGCGGAGAGGAATTTCTGTCCTGCACATCTGTGTGCTCTCCCAGCTTAGCGGGAACTCGGCCACTCAGACATATGATTCACATCAACTGTGTTTTTCATAAGTTTTAGAGGCTTTTTTTAAAAAGCAAGGTTGACGTCATTATGAAGGAACTTTTTCTCATAGGTTCCAACCGAGGTACCACTGGAAATGGCACCAGGGAAGACCTTCAGAAGTCGCTTTTAAATTCTCCCTCCCCTCCTCCAGAGAGAGATGGATGAGAGGACTTCCTGACAGGAATAAAAGAAGTAGGGTTTTATTTTTGTCTCATCATAAATGTAATGACTCTTCAAGAATGAGTCCACATTCTTTATAAATGTAATGTTCTGTTTTGGCAAACAGAACAGTATAAAATGAAGGAAATTCAAAGTTAATTACTTAATAAAATTAAAATGCCAGCTCAGAAGTAATCCTCGTTTATCTCTGATTTTTTCCCTGATCTTTTCTTCTGCACATGAATAGACCATGATTTCCTTGAACATTTCTAATGGTATTTCTAGTGAACCATCTTTTTTAATTATAAAAATAATGTTTGCTTGAAGTAGAAAATTTGGTTAAAGAAAAAACCCAGGAAAAATTCTTTGCAGAGAATCCAAAGTTTTTTGAAGTATTTTCTTCCTTCTGTGGGTTTTGTTGAGTTTATCCTGTGTTTATAGTTTTAGATCCCTCTTTTCTTCACTTGGCCCTATTGTCACACATCTCATGAGCTTTGGCCGTGGAGTGTAGGAGTTTGAAGAGAGACAGTGCCTGTTTTTGCCACATCTGGGTGCAGCCAGACACGGAGGCCAAGGGACGAGCTGAAAATCCCGCAGCCTGAGAGCCTCCTCCGTGGGATAAACTTGGCCCTCGGTCGGGGTCCAGCGAGATAACGGCAGGGCAGCTACTTGGCACCTTGGATGAAGAAGGAGTGAGTTTGGACACCTACAGTGGCGCACAGTCGGGGCCAGCGGGAGCCATGAGGGAGCTGGGAAGTGGCAGTCAGAGGGAGGCAGGGATGCGCCACTGGTGGGGAGGGGCCGCTTCCCCGGGGTCAGTCAAAAGCGGCTCCAAAGCTGGACTGAGCTCTCCCAGCATAGCTGTGGTCACCTTAATAGTTTGCAACGTGTGTATTCATTTTAGTTGCCAAGAAGACTCAGCTGAACGTTTGGGGCTCAGTTGATGACATTTTGTGAGGAGAAGGGAGGCAGTTGACAACGGGGGGTGAGTGGAGGAGGAGGGACCTGGGGAACCAGAAAAGCCTGCTTTGCTAGTAACCCTTCTGGTCGCTTGACCTCCCTCACCTCAGTTTCCTTGCTTTGGAAAACTTCCCAGAAATATGGCCAGTCTTGAACTAGCAGCAACTTAGTATAGTGGTTTGAATCCAAGGCCTGACGCTTTTTGATTATGTGACCTTGGGCAAGTCATTTGACATATCTGAGCCTCAGTTTCCTGCAAAATGGTGATAATAATGGTTAGCTGCATGATTGTTATAAGGACTATAGAAAAGGTCTGTAATGTGTTTGGCATATAGCTGGTACTCAGTGACTTCACTGTACTTGGATCTGATGGGTGTGAGAATCATTAGGGGGGTGGAAAGTGCTAGGCGTGACCATGAAAGGGTGAGGTTATTCTGGGGTAGAGGAAACTGAGTACTCAGGTCTCCATTGTGTGATGGGACGAAAGAAAATTATTACTGTGGACGTGACCACAGCCCTTCCACTGTCAAAGAGTCCTTCATAGCCAGCCTCCTTCTCCCTCTCCTTTCCCAGCCCAAAGGAAGCATTCTTTCTTGCTGGGAGTGAGGCTAAGCCAATCTACCTAATCAAGTGGTGAGAGAGTCGAGGGCAGGTGGTAAGGTGAATGTGGAGGAGAGTGCAGCCATGTACGTGGGGTGAGAGGGAAGAGGGCACCAGAGCGAAGAGATTCTAGCATGTTGCTGTGGGCTGTGGGAAACATTATGGGTTTCCCTTAATGTTTTTCAAGATATGAATAAAGATGGAATTCCTTTTTTTGTGGTAAAATATATATAACATAAATTTTACCATTTTAACCATTTTTAGGTGTACAATTCAGTGGCATTAAGGACATTCACAATGTTGTGCAACCATCACCACCATCCATTTCCAAAACTTTTTCATCATCCCAAACAAAAACTTTGTACCCATTGAACAATAACTCCCCATTCCCCCCAGCCCCTGGTAACCTTTATTTTGCTTTCTGTCTTTATGAATTTTTCTATTCTAGGTACCTTATAGAAGTGGAATCATACAATATTTGCCTTCTGTGTCAGTCTTATTTCACTTAGCATAATGTTTTCAAGGTTCATCCATGTAGTAGCATGTATCAGAATTTCATTCCTTTTTAAGACTGAATAATAATATTCCATTGTATGTATATTCTACATTTTGTTTATTCATTTACCTGATGATGGGTATTGGGGTTGTTTCCACTTTCTGGCTATCGTGGATAATGCTGCTATCAACATTGGTGTACAAGCATCTGGTTGAGTCCCTGCTTTCAATTCTTTGGGCATCTGTCTAGAAATGGAATTGCTGGACTTAGTAGTTATATGATGAATCTAATGTTTAACTTTGGAATACCTCTTTAAGTGCCTTTGGCTGTGCATCTTTTGTTCTTACTATGTTTCTCAAATCCTCTCTTTCGGTTGTAGTCTCTCCCCCTCTTTCTTTCATAACAGTGATTTGTTGGAGAAACTGGATTATTTGTCTCTAGAGAATGATCCACCTTCTAGATTTATGTATTGTCTCTTCGTAGTGCCATTTAATTTGCTCCTCCATCCCCTATATTTCCTGCAAACTGAAAGTTAAATATAGAGTCTTGATTAGATTCTGGTTCTGGTTCATTTTCCACAGGAACATTTCATAGGGGTTCTTTATATTTCCCACTGGATCATATCAGGAGGCACAAATTCTACTTCTTCAATATAAATCTACTCTGAGAAGGAACAACCCAGGTACATGGCTTATGAGGATTAGAGTTCTTGGAGCTGCATTTCATGGGAAAGGAGTGGGGTTAGGATGTAACTGCCAGCAGCTGCAGTGCTCCTTCTTCAGCTTCCCTGGAAAGAGTGTCCCCTCTCCCACCCAAGCGTCCTCCAGGACCTGGCCTGGCTCTGAAATGAAGCTTTTGTAGCTTACCTGGTGGGGCTGGAGGGGGGATATCTGCACCATGGACAGAAGGGGAAAGTAAGGGGTGAGAAGAGAGGGCCCCATGCCTATCTTTGGGCTTTGTAGTCAGCTGATGCCCAGGGAATATTTGGCTATAGTGATGATGGTCTATGGATGAAGTGAGGAAAGAAGGAAAAAGACATTTCAGACAAATGCTGGTGAGGATGTGAAGCAACTAGAACTCTCATACATTGCTGGTGGGAATGTAAAATGGTACTGTCACTTTGGAAAACAGTTTGGTAGCTTCTTGTAAAGTTAAACACATGTTTATCATACAATCGAGCAATTCCAGCCTTAGGTATTTACCTAGTGAGATGACAACTATGTTCACACAAAACCTCTGTAGGTGAATGTTTATGGAAGCTTTATTAAAACCTGTCAGCAACTGAGAACAACCCAAATGTTTTCAACAGGTGGACAAGATGAACAAACTGTGCTACATCATCGATGAAATAACGCTACACGGCAATAAAAAGTAATGAACTATGAATACGCGCCACAACATGGATGGATCTCAAATTCATTATGCTCAGCGAAAGAAGCCAGTCCCCAAAGGCTACATACTGTATGATTCCACTCATATGATATTCTAGAAAAAGCAAAACTGCATGGACAGAAAAGAGATCAGTGGTTCTCAGAGACTGGGGCTGGGGGAGAGGTCGACTACACAGGAGCACAGGGAAGTTTTAATGGGCGATGGAACAATTCTATATCTTGGTTGTTGTGGTGTTTACATGACTATATGCATTTGGCAAAAACTCTCAGAACTAAATACTAAAAAGGGTGAATTTCATTGTATGTAAATTGTACGTTAATACAAATTGGGGGAAAGACGACAGTGTCGTGATCACTTGTCATTTTGTGGCTGCCAATCAAATCTTCCAGTCCTGTTAGCTCCTAAATTAGCTGGTGATCATCCAGTTCAGAGATCACCCACTATGTCAGAGTTCTCCACTCTGAGGGGTCTTGAAAAGAGGCTGGCTCATGGTCCATTGTGTAAACCAAAGGGACAACTTGTCTCTCTCTCTGGGACAGCAGTGAGTGGGCAGGTGAGTTGAGCTCAACCAATCAGATACCCTCTCCTGGGATTGTGAATCTTGAGAATTCATGACCAAAGGTTTGAAGATGGTGGCGGGTGAATTCTGTTGTGTCAATAGCATTGGTGCGTGGACAGGTGGTCCTGTGCTGAGACCTTGACATTCTTCTTACTGCTCTGGAGAACTTCCCTGCTTCCTCCTCCTTATCCTACCAATTCCTATTTTGCTTACAATGGCAAGAGTTAGTTTCTGTTGTTTGCCACTCACGAAACTCGATGATACAAATAGGGTAAGAACAGGTGGAAATGAGGAGACTGGAGAAAATAGAAGTAAAGATGGGAAGGAGGAATGAGAAAAGAAAGGTAAGTAGAGGCAGGTGGACAAAGCTGAAGAATGAATCCAGGACAAGCCCGCATTAGGGAGGCCGGTCACCGGTACAAAGGGAGGGTGTCTAATTTGGTCCTGATGCTGCTCCATTGCAGGCAGTGTTACCTGGCCCCTCCGCCGCTGTGCTTTGTGGAGTTGGTGGTGTGCTTGGGGGTTTGTTATGGCAGGTGTGTTAACGTGCTCATTCTGTCCTTCCTGGTCTGGGGTAATGACACGGTGAGTAATAACGGCTGTCATTTATTAGGTGCCTGCCATGTGCCATGCACTCTTAATTTCATCCACAATGTCCTGGGGTAGGTACAATTATCCCCACTTTACAGAAGAGTAAACTGAGGCTTAGAGAGATTGGGCAAGGCATACAAAGACACACTCTGTATAAGTGGCTGAGCGAAGATTCAAATGCAGGTTTGACTCATGGGCCATGGATTCAATGGGTCATTTCAGTTTTAAGTGAAGGGAGAGGCTGTCCAAGTGTCCACAGACTCAGTGCCCAGAATCCAGGTGCCCTTGAGGAAGGCTTCACGGGGCCTCATCCAGTTTACGGCATTCTCTAGCAAGTCGTGTCTGTTTCACCATAGGTCTTTAAGAGGTCTGCAAGGGCTGAAATAGAGACACAGATGTAGAGAACAAACGTATGGACACCAAGAGGGGAAAGTGGCCAGGGGTGGTGGTGGTGTGATGAATTGGGAGATTGGGATTGACATATATACACGAATATGTATAAAATGGATAACTAATAAGAACCTGCTGTATAAAAACATAAAATTCAAAACAAAAAAGTGAAAAAAAAAAAAAAGAGGTCTGCAAGGTACAGATTATGTAGAGCAGTATTTCTGACCTGGGCGCTTTTACAAACACCTATGCCCAGCCCCTAAACCAGAGTTTCGGGGGGTGGGGTCCTGGTAGCAACAGATTTTAAAAGCCCCAGGAGATTTTGATGCAGGAGAGGGATGAGGACAAAGGCAGGCCTCAGAGGCACGGGCAGGAGATGTGATTGGCCCTTCCTCAGCACAGAGCTCTCCCCCAGAGCAGCCAGCCATGGAAGGGTGCAGCAACTTTGGGATGCATCTGTGGTCAAGAGCCGTGGTCCTAATGTTATATGTGCCCCTCAGAAGACTGTTCTAAGCTGGTGCCAGAGGGCTCAGAGATCTCCCATCGGAGGCTCCTAAGCCCCCCACACTTGTGGGTTCTGGGTAAAGTCACTGGTTTCCCCCTCAGTGTGCTGGGTCAGTTGCTGTCACCTACCAAAATGTCGGGCCAATGCCTTTCCTGGTATCGTGTTTCTCTAGGTATCCTGGGATCAAGGATGGGAATGGAGACAGAGATGGGGGCTGGGGAGTCTCATTTAAATGCAGGCAGCTTCCTGAAGCTTGGGCTCCCTCTTCTCAGCTGCTGTTTTCACCATCTCTCTGCTCCATTGTCCCTTGCCTCCCATCTCCCTGCCATGGGCCTCTGTCCCTGCTGTTGGCTGGGACCACTGATCTCTGGGTCCTTGTGCACCTCCCCCTTGGTGCCGGCTGCCCACGCGGAGATGACGGCTACCCTCATCCTCTGTCCTTGAGTCATGGGGCACTGCTCACTCTTCCTTCTACACCTAAGTGTGCCTTGCCACCTGTCCCCAGATCTCCGGAGCTCACAGTCCTCCTATTTCAGTTTAGCTTTTTAGGGGGGCGGGCATGTATGTCTGTGTCCCATGCTTGAGTTCCTAATGGTGGTTCCTCCCCACACTGCCCTGGCACTGGTTTGACTCTGTAGCCCTCTGGGATGAGGCATGCCTCCTTCATCATCACCATCATGACCATTTACTGAATATTTACTGTGAAGCGAGGGGCACTATGACAAGAGCTAAACATACATGTGGTCCTCCAAACAACCAAGTGAGGTCCTTGGTATTATCATCCCATCTCCATTGTGCAGATAAGGAAAACAAGGTACATAGAAGTAATTTTCCAAAGTAACGTAGCTGGGTGAGTTCCTCATGATATACCTCTCCCTACCCCTTTAACTTCAGATCTTTGCATTCCAGGAGGAGGTGAGTTTGGAATATTCAGGAGCTGTCTCCCAGACACCTTGATCTCGCTACTGCCCCTGACCTTCACACTGTGGTGGTGAGCCTGGCCCACTTCCTCCCTCACGGTGATTACTTTCCCGGGGTTCCAGGTGCCGCTCGTGTTATGGGCTTCCATTGGATCTCTTCACCATCCACCCAACTGTGCATTACCTCTGCCTATACATCTGTGAAACTCAAATGTGATTAGAGTTCAAGTTATTTTTCCATGGGGTACCAAACACTACTTTAATGTTGCCAAACATTTTGTGACAACTTCATTGGCACACGGGTACCTACAGGGTGGTGTCACTCAACTCCATAGGCCACAGTGTGTGTGTGTGTGTGTGTGTGTGTGTGTGTCTATGGTAAGAAGCCAAAATGTCAATAATCTCAATCCCTGAGTGTCAGGATTCTTGCTAAAAAAAACGACTGTTGTTTTTCTTTACAATTTTTGCTACATCAGGTATTTAGTTCTTGTAAAATAAAAGTAAAATTAATGTAATCTGGGAAAAAATTTTAAAAGCATGTAAAGAAGAAAACTAAAATAATCTATCACCTCAATACCTAGAAATAACTACTGTTAAGATTTTGGTACACCACCTAGACATTTTCCTGTGCTATTATAGATACACGTGATTGGGGTCATCTTGCTCTTCTGATCACAAATAACAGAAATCATCCTCAGTAAGATTACCCAAAAAGGGAAAAATGTGTATGGAAGATGGAGGGGATTCCACCCAAACACGGGTGCTCGGCCGTCTGAGGCTGGAGCCGGGCACTTCTCTCTGCTCTGAACAGCACTGAGGTCAACGGACTTCTGGACGTCTCACCATGCTTGTCCATCTTCTAGTGCCTTTGGGGTCTCCTCTCCCACCCCTCCACCCCTGGTTCACGCAGACATGCAGGGGAGGGCGTTCATCACCTTCTTTGGCCCTCCTCTTCCCTCAGAGCTGGCATGTGGTCCAAGGTCAGTTAGAGTCTCCCGTGGGCAGAGCCGTGAACATGAGGGGAGAAATTCTCATTTCCCTGACATTTCCTTTTTTTTTTTTTTAATTTATTTGATCGAAGTATAGTTGATTTACAATGTTGTGTTAATTTTTTTCCTGGCATTTCTAAAGGCCTTTATACCCACGATGGGAAAGAACTAGATCCAAGTAGAGTCAAGAAGTGGAGAGAAGGACAAAGCTCTGCCACATGGACACGGCACTCTTGTGCTTGGCCACTGCTGATCACGGCTGTCCCTTCTGCTCAGATTGGTTTGATCTGGGCTTCTGTCCCTTGTTTCTGAACAAGACCTGGCCAATACCCCTGATCATGGCTCATCCACTGTAGTTCCCTCTTTTGGACACAGGTCTTTGCTGCCTTTCCAAGTACAGGGTGGTCTACCCACAGTGTGGGGGTGGGGGTGGGTTACAGATACTCAGTCCCAGCTGTGTTCAGAGATTCCCTGGCTGTGATCAATCCCCAAATCCCTGGAGAGGGAATTTGGCCAGAGAATGGAGTCACACAGGAGAAATGTGGTCCCACCTGTGTGGAGGTGTGGGTAAGTAGGATGGCAGAAGAATTCACAGACGAAGAGAACCATTGTGAGCTAGGCAGGTACCCTGAGGCATTTCCTAGGGGACAAAGTATCCTTATGCGATGGGTACATTTTTGTGTGGGCTGCAGTGGTACTGGTGCTACCAATGATTTGGTTTCTCTTGCTCTGCAGATGCCAGGACCTGCCTTTCACTATGGGCCCCTCCCTCCTGTCTCCTCCTCTGGGCCCTTGTGTTCCTTTTCTGGGTCCTCCTCCGCACTCTCTGCTCTAATTAATCAACGCCCTGCTCAGTAGAGACCTTGCTTTCCGGGTCCTTACCGTCTGGTATGAGAGACCTGACATGCATAAAGTCCTGTGACACTGAGCCGGGAGTGGTGAGGATGACGCCTGAGGCCAGCAGAGAGCTGGGGACAGACACACTCCCAGCTGGGGCAACAGAGCAGACCTCACAGAGGAGGTGGCATTTGAGCCGAGCCGTGGAGGATCCCTAAGCTGTAGGCATTGCCAGTGGAGGGAAGACCCTGGGCCCTGGGGTGGGAGATTTCAAGGGGAGAGTGTGGGTTCGGTGGGGGGAGAGAAGGAATATGAGGTGGGGGCATGAGGTTGGACAGACAGGCTGGGACAGCCTGGGGAGGGCCTTGGATGTCATATCTTTGCCAGAAGAACCAAGGGCCCCCAAAGCTCAGGGCTGAGATGATAGCTTGGAGGTAAACTGGCTCCCTGGGCCAGTATAGTCCTCAGATGTGGGCAAGCAGGTCTCTGCCCTGGGCCGGGCCTCAGAGGGCCCAGTGCTTTTGAGTGCCCTCCTTAGAATATTCTAAACCCACTTGGATGTCTGGGCTGGGCTGGGCTGGCAGCACCAGCTGGGCCGGGTGCCCAGAGCCTGAACTGGGCCTGTGAGGGTGATGGTCTCCAGAAGCCTGTTCCTCAAAATTTTCCAAGCCCCACTCGGATGACCTACAGCAGCCAGAGCTGCCCTCCTGGCAGAGCCCCCAAGCCAGGACCAGGAGCCACGTGGGCCCCGGGTCCTGTCAGTCTCCTCTGTGGTGTCTCCACCTCTCTGCTGGGGTGAGCCACATGCCCTGAGGAGTTCTGGAACTCATACCAGTGGTGTCGTCCTGGGGCTCGTGCCTGGGCCCCGCTTCCCGGAGGGCAGCCTGGTGAGTGGATTGCTCCTGCTGGCCAGCACAGTATTTTTGTGTGGGATCACATGAGTTTGAGTCACGCGGGACTCAGGACAAATTCAAGGCTCTGGGCTGCTGCCAGCTCTGGAGCCTGCATGTGTGTGTCCACGTTTCAGCTCTGGCCCGGCGGTGCTCTAACCACAGCGCTGCCCTGGGGCCACAGCACCCAAGAAGGGCAGAGGTGGCAGCGAGCGGTCCCTGTGTGCCCTCCCCTCCCTGCCGGGGGCCTCCACACCACCTGTCGGGCCGTCCTCTGGGGACACCCGTCTCTTCCAAGGACTTTCAGACCAGCTCGGCAGCAAGGGGCCTTTCCCACGGGTGTCTGCACTTGCTGTGAAGTGATGGGGAGTGTGAACAAGACTGTTCCTTTCACTCTGGCCATGGGCTCCCTCGCCTCTCCTTCCATGGTGTGTGGAGGGCGGGGATGTGGTCAACAGGGAAAGAGGTCACATTCTAAAAATTCCATGACTGTGACCTAAAGCGTTCCTGAGGGGTCACGGCTGGAAGATGTGCTCTTCTATGTTCACACTGTAAAATCCCCAATGGTAAATTTAACATAATCTGAAAATAAATAAGTGCTTTTTCCTTTTTTTACATACTTTGGGTAAGACTTGCATTTGTGATCATTATCAAGGAAGCACCGTTACAACCTTTGAGAGAATCACCGAAGCCACACCAAGGATGATGCAGTGGGACTCCCCTGGTGGCCCAGGGGTTAAGAATCTGCCTGCCAATGCAGGGGACATGGGTTCGAGCCCTGGTCCGGGAAGATCCCACATGCCGCGGAGCAACTAAGCCCGTGCGCCACAACTACTGAGCCTGCACTCTAGAGCCTGTGAGCCACGACTACTGAGCCCACGTGCCACAACTACTGAAGCCCGTGCACCTAGAGCTCGTGCTCCGCAACAAGAGAAGCCACCGCAGTGAGAAGCCCGCGCGCCGCAACGAAGAGTAGCCCCCGCTCGCCGAAACTAGAGAAAGCCTGCGTGCAGCAACGAAGACCCAACGCAGCCAAAATTAATTAATTAGTTAATTAAAAAAGAAAAGGATGATGCAGTGATGGGATGGACATTAAATAAATAGTATTAGAGAACCACAGAGGCAGGGAGGTCTCTGTTGTTTCAATATAAACAGGTTCCGAAGAGCCACAGCATTGTGAGTAATAACAGCCTTGCTACCTTTTCCTTGAGGTGAGATTTATGAAGTTCGCTGAGAATGACAACCTTGGCCGTAAACAACATGAAGAGATTGCTCCTGGACTAGACAGGAAGAGACGGGGCCTGTATATTACAGAGAGTCTTGAGTGCTCTGACTGGACAATAAACAAATAATTAAGTACCTCTTCAGTCCATCAGCGTGGCTCTTGTGGGCCCATGAATTTTGGTAATACATTATCAAATCAAATTGTTTATGTTGACAGAGCCACACAAAATTTTTGCCCGGGGCCTGCCTTCCCTCGGGGAGGGCCTGCCGTGGGCAGTACTTGGGAGACTGCAGGCCCCGACCCCTCACCCCTGTGGGCAGCTGCATCTACCCTGGCCTTGAGGGAATGGTCACTGTCCTCCCTTGGGACCAAAGGCCTGCATCCTGGGCCTGAGTGCCTGCCTGGCCCTAGGTACTGGGTGGACACAGGGGACAAGAGACGTGTGATGGCATAAGAGACCTGGAGTGGGGGAGGGAAAGGTCACAGGCCAGGAGGAGGAGATTGGCAGGGGAAGGCACGTGGGTCAGTGTCTTTTGGCACCAGGTGAACAGAAGCCAGGCGTCGTGTGGACTCCTCCATCCCTCCCTCACCCCCTAGGCAGGGTCACCAGGTCCAGCCAGTTTGCTGCAAGCTGTGCTGCAGGATGGGCTGGGCTGGTGGGGTTGCTTCCCAGGGAGTGTGGCCCTCAGGATCTTTGGGGTTTTCTTCTTGGGCTGCTCAGATTCCTGCAGATGGCTCCTCCAGCGTCGCGGCTGGGGGTTAGGAATGTGGCTGCCAGTTTTGGGGAACAGATGGGCGAGGAGGCTATGGATGGGGCGCATCTCAGTATTCAGCACGTAACCCCGCATTTGATCCCGCTTTCAGTGTGGGCCCCTGCCCTCACTCTGCCTGGCGTGCCAGTCCAGAGACCCTCAGTTTTACCCTTTCAGAATAAAACACCTCCAGTGTCTGTTGGAATGAGGGAAACAATGGGGTGGGGTGGGGGCAGGGGTCAGTCCTCAGTTCTCCTGTTTTTGGCTCCAGCTTCACCAGCATTTCTCCTCCCTCTCCACTTTCAGAGATACCTGGTGCCACCAATTCCTGAACCATTTGGCTTTTCTGGGATATAAATAGGATCTTTTTCTTTACTGCCCCACAGCTCAGGATTGAACTTTCTTGGTTCTGGTACATTGGTTACCGTCTGTCTAGTTGCTTTCCAGCTTCCAAAATGTTGCCTTTGACATCTCTCTTGTTCTCTCTTTCCTTATGGATTTTAATATTAAAAACATTAAAAAAAAAAAGGATTTCAGAAAGCAGTGGAGATGAAGGCATGGGACCAGTGCACCATCATTAAGCTACCAGAGTGATCTTTCAAAAGTTTAAATGTGATGATATCTCCATTCTGTTCAAAAACACTTCCATGGCTCCTGATTGGCAGCAGGATAAGAAATAGAAATCTGGTGCATGGTGTTTTTGGTTTTTTTAAAGACTTTTTTTTTTATGTGGACCATTTTCAAACTCTTCATGGAATTTGTTACAATATTGCTTCTCTTTTATGTTTTGGTGTTTTGGCCACGAGGCATGTGGGATCCCAGCCCCACGACCAGGGATTGAACCCGCACCCCCTGCATTGGAAGGCAAACTGTTAACCACTGGACCGCCAGGGAAGTCCCTAGTGCATGGTGTTTTTAAGGCTCTGCCTCAAGTCAGAGTTTACTCCTTTCATGGACCAGACTGTACTTGATTCCATTAATTTTAATGAAACAGAAATTTTAGGATACCTAGAGAAAGAAAGAGTTAAAAGTTCACTTTTGTTCTCTGTTAAATGCCAATGCTAAAACAGTACTTGGCTGTCACCTGCATAACTTTTTCTCTGGGAAAATTTAATTGCTGAGTGGTACTGAGTCCTGAGCTGGCTGGGCTTGGGGCTCAATGATGGTATAGTGTGGTGTGTGTGTGTGTGTGTGTGTGTGTTCACACCTGTGGCCTGCAGCCCTGAGTTGGTGCAGGGAATTTCCGGTTTATGTTGCCAGCAACGAGAAGGCAGACGCTTTTTTGTATTTTTTCCAGGGCATAAATTGCAGCTGGTGATAAAATTTGTTCAATCCACCTCACTCTTATATCACATTGGACCACACAAATGCTTGGTCTATGTTATCCCATTAGACCTACACCAAAGGGACAGGCTTTTCCCCAGATGTCTAGAGAGACATACATCCACAGGGTGAGCTGGCAGGATCATCCAAAAGGTGGGGGTCTCCCTTTGGTAGATGGTGCTCAAAGATAGAACGTACTGATTTATTTACTCTATTACCATATCAAAGAAAAATGCCATCGTGAGAGGCTCCGACAGAGCGCTAGGACCCATGGTGACTTTGCTAAAAATCTCTTTAAGAACACAACAAAGGCTCTTGTCCCTCTTCCTCAAAACAAGACTGTATGATCCAGCCACGCGAGATGGTTGTTCTCTTGCTCTCTATACATCCCTGCTCGACGAGTGCCTGTTTCATCCACACGGTGTCCACGACTGACCTTCCTACATTTTTACCCTCGCCTCAGCTAATGATTGCTCTAACTTTAGATCAGAGCATCTCCACCTGATAGCTTATCAAAGGAGCAGTGAGGGGCGTGCCCTTCTGCTAGTTTTCCTGGTAACCAGATGAGCCAACCTGACGTCAATTCCCCCATAACTGGTAATCTCCCCCTGCCCCCAGGAGCGTAGCCTGCCGCCATGTCCTGCCTTCCGTCTGCCGCACCCAGCGGGGTGTCTGTCGCTCCAAGACCCTGCTTCAGATGTGTAAGCTCCCGCATCCATTAAATCATTGGTGCCTCTGTCACTGACTCCAGGCTTTTTCTTTGGTGTTGAAGCTGGGCAAGCACACGGCTTATAGGCCTGCCGGGTGCAGCCCAACAGTTGGCAGAGCAGCCAGGAGACGTAGGACACTTCTGTGAGCGCCGAGATGTTGGGAAACAGGGACGGGGAATGGAAAGTTGTGGGGAGGCCTGGCCACTAATGTGGGGCCTGGATGTTTCAGGGGTAATTCTCAGGTGGCCATCCACTAACATGTGGAGCCCCAAAGTGTTAGAGAACATAAGTTCATGTGCCCGATGCACAGTGAGGTCAAACCAATCGAAACGTTGGAGTTTGGAGCAGAGAAAGGTTTATTGTAGGGCCAAGGAAGGAGGATGGGTGGCTCATGCTCAAAAACCCCAAACTCTCTGATGGTTCTCAGGGAGAAGTTTTTATAGGCAAAATTTCGGGTGAGGGCTGCAGGGTGTGTGACTTTCTTCTGATTGGCTGGTGGTGAGGTAACAGGGCCATGTTCCAGGAATCTTGTGTTCAGCCTGAAGTTACCATCCTCCACCTGAGTGGGGGCCTTAGTTTCAGTAGAAGAATTCAAAGATATTGTTCTGTATATTCCTTGAGGAGTAACAAGGACCCTGCATTAATCACTGCCCTAGAGTTTCTTTTTTTTTTTTTTTCTTTTCTTTATTTTATTTTTGGTTGTGCTGGGTCTTCGTTTCTGTGCGAGGGCTTTCTCTAGTTGTGGCAAGCGGGGGCCACTCTTCATCGCGGTGTGTGGGCCTCTCACTATCGTGGCCTCTCTTGTTGTGGAGCACAGGCTCCAGATGTGCAGGCTCAGTAGTTGTGGCTCACGGGCCTAGTTGCTCCGTGGCATGTGGGATCTTCCCAGACCAGGGCTCGAACCCGTGTCCCCTGCATTGGCAGGCAGATTCTCAACCACTGCGCCACCAGGGAAGCCCCCCTTTTTTTTTTTTAACTTATTTTATTTTATTTTTTTGGCGTTGGGTCTTTGTTGCTGCGTGCGGGCTTTCTCTAGTTGTGGTGAGCAGGGGCTACTCCTCGTTGCAGTGCATGGGCTTCTCATTGTGGTGGCTTCTCTTGTTGCGGAGCATGGACTCTAGGTGCACGGGCTTCAGTAGTTGTGGCACGCGGGCTCAGTAGTTGTGGTGCATGGGCTTAGTTGCTCTGCAGCATGTGGGATCTTCCCAGACCAGGGCTCGAACCCATGTCCCCTGCATTGGCAGGTGGATTCTTAACCACTGCGCCACCAGGGAAGTCCTGCCCTAGAGTTTCTTGATTGCTCCACCTTTGTTTCTGCATTCCTTACTTCCCTGATTAGCAACTGTTTGAATCTGCTCTTTGGTGTTCAGGAAGGTCTAGGAGGCTGAAGTCTCCCATCCCCCCTTCCCACAAATAAGAAACAGGGGACTTGGAAAGACTTTCGTGCCCAGGAGGGCCCCACAGGGTCCTGCTTGGTTTCAATCCCCCCTTTACTTTGATACTCCTTAATCCTGACAAGAACAGGTGTTGGACAAGACAGAGAATAACGTTTTGGATACAGAGGTTAATCATAAACTCATCAGAGGAACTTGGTTTTAGGGGGGACTCGGTTTCAAAAGCTCCTGGGGTGATCCTGAAAGTTGCAGGGGTAATCCTTGGGTGGCTGTCTGCTGGTATGTGGTAATCCCTGTGGTGGCCGTCCTTGACGAATGGAGGCCGCCTAGAGAGTACGGAGAACTCATAGACACCCCTAAGGCTGTTGCGGAGATATTGGCTGTCATTACCGTGGGAAAAAGAAGTTAAGACAATAAGGTGGTGGCCCCAGCTGTGGGCTGGCCATTGTTTTTTTGTTTGTTTTTTTGTTTTTTTTAATTTATTTTTTGGCTGCGTTGGGTCTTTGTTGCAGTGCGCGTGCTTCTCATTGAGTTGGCTTCTCTTGCTGTGGAGCACAGGCTCTAGGCATGCGGGCTTCAGTAGTTGTGGCATGCAGGCTTAGTAGTTGTGGTTCACAGGCTCTAGAGCGCAGGCTCAGTAGTTGTGGGGCACGGGCTTAGTTGCTCCATGGCATGTGAGATCTTCCCGGACCAGGGATCAAACCCGTGTCCCCTGCATTGGCAGGCAGATTCTCAACCACTGTACCACCAG
This sequence comes from Balaenoptera borealis, assembly GCF_965194805.1. Lineage (NCBI taxonomy): Eukaryota > Metazoa > Chordata > Mammalia > Artiodactyla > Balaenopteridae > Balaenoptera > Balaenoptera borealis. The sequence continues at coordinate 83,106,681 of NC_138862.1, read as the reverse complement.
GGAAGTCCCTGACCATTGTTTTTTATATTAAGAAAGGCCACAGAGGCTGAGCTGACAGCGGAGGCAAAGGTTAACTTGAATGCTGATTCATGTTCCTCTGAAAGTGAGGCATGTGCAGGTGCGTGAATGATATGTATTATTGTCTATTCCTGTTATTTGTTTAAACTGAATTGGCTATTTAGAAACTGAAGAAAAATACCTGAAAATGTCCTGCCTGCTGTCTGCTGCACACGGTGCAGTGCCTCTCCAGGACCTTGCTTCAGACATGTAAGCTCCCCCATCCAATAGACCACTGATGTCTCTGTCTCTGATTCTGGGCTCTTTCTTCGGTCTCGAAGCTGGGTAAGCACTGGACTTGTAGGCCTGAGGGTGCAGCCCACCAAAGACACATTGATTTTCCTGTTCAACCACATAGAACTACCCGCACTTGCCAGGCAAGGGCCTACTTTCTTTTATGTGAAGTTTTGTACAGTTTATTCCCTCTGCCTGGAATACCTACTCTGACTTTTCTACTCCAGCTAGGTTGGCCTACTTGCTATTTCTCAAACATGCCTGGCATCTCGCCTCAGGGCCTTTGCACTGGCTATTCTATCTGCCTGGAATGTTCCTCCCCCATGTCTCCAACGTGGCTTGCCCATCATTTAATTGTCTCCACTAAAGTCCTACCTCTTGGTCATCACTGTAACACTCTCCACCCAGAGACCACCAGGAACTCACCTGCAGTGGAGCCAGTTGGGTTTATTGCTCGTTGCAGTGGAGGAGAACGCATACCATGGGGAGCTGCGAGGTCTCAGTGTGGGGTGTCAGAAAGGACTTATGGGGTTTGGGCTTGTTTCTATCTAGATCCATCACGGTCACAGAGTGGCCTTGTCTGAGGTTGATGTTCTGTGGAATTGTTTATATTCCACAGGAGAGCACCACAGCCTAGCTGTGAGTGCCAGGCCAAGACCTGGACAGCCGCGACTGCTGTTCTCTTTAGCATTATGGAATCCCCAGGGCACAGGACAGATGCTGGAGGAGAGGGCGGCAGATGTTGAAAACAAAAGTGTTCAACGAATTGATGAAGTTTGTCCTCAGCACATTCTAACTCCACATTCCAGCGCCCAGCCATCAACCTCTCCTGTGGGAAGCGTCCCTGATGATCCCAGGCTGACCCTGATCTGTGCTTCTCCTGTGCACTGCACCTCTCTTTACAGCAGTCATGAAACAGTCCTGCAGAGAGGGTCTGCAGTCAGCCTTCCCACCCTGCTGTGAACGCCTTGAGGGCAGAGATCGCCTTTCCCTTAGAACCCCGGTGCGAGCACAGAGCAGGTGCCTAATAATTCACTGACTGACCAGCTGAAAGCCCAGCTTGGCTGTGCTTGTATCGTACCTCTGGCAGGCGTGTGTTCTGAGAGTATGGTCTGCAGGCCACTGGGTGGGAAATAGTTAAACAGGAGCCGCCCAGGCACCAGCAGTCAGAGGGTATGTTTGTGAATTTGTGATTCTCAGGGACAGCTTAGTCTGGAGGACTTTGGCCCTCATGTAGGGCCTCTGCTGTATGGACTCCATCTGGGCCTGGTTCCTCCTCAAAAAAATCTCCCCATCACAGCTACCCAAGGCCAAGAAGAGGCTGATTGAAGCTTATAGGTCCCAGGAATAGGATAGGAAGGGGCTATAAGAGCCTAGGCACATCCAAAATAGGGGGCACGTATATGGGAGATGGAGTTATCTGATTATCTGGTTCTATCCTCACAGCAACCCATTAAAATAAGAAAGTATTACCCTTATTCATAGATGAAGAAGCAGAGGCACAGAGAGGTTAAGTAACTTGCCCAGAGACACACAGCTAGTGAGTGACAGAGGTGGGATTCAGACTCAGGTCTATCTAATCCCCAAAACCCATGTTGGACCCCTGCACAGACTGCCTTTCCACAGTCCTCTGGGTGGCCTCGATGGGGGTGGGGATCCTCTGGACATTTGTGTGTTAAGCAACCCATTCAAATAGCTCTCTGGACCAAGTGGTGCCTAGAATCAAGGTTCTGATGCTCAGAAGCTCCAGGCAGGAAGTAGCTGCCTTCACAGAACTGGCCCAGGTTGGGTGGGCTAGGTTCTGGTAGAGCAGGAGAGACAGTAGAGAGAATTCCACCTTGGGGCCTGTGTAAGTGAGACCTTCAGGCTGCCTGTGCCATCTCTACAGGCCCCAGGTCAGCTGGGATTGGACGTGCATGGAAAATCTTAATCCGGTGGGCATTTCCTTGGCTGTGGGCGCTGCAGCTTCTTCTTGTGGCCACTGGGGTCCCAGGGCCACTCCCTGCTGTCATGCTCAGGCAGGCCCTGTTCTGCTCCGAGGAGAGAGGAATGGATGCTGCTGAGGCCTCGTCTGTGTCCTGCGGCCTCCGCTTCAAAGAACAACTCGCAGAGTGTGTGTGGAGTAAGTGGGCTTGTGAGTAACGTGGGGACACGCGGACTCTACCTCGTTTATCCTGAGGAAGGAACATGTTCTGTCAGAACCACAGATAGTACTCATAGCAAAGCCCATGTATCAAAGCCTACTGAATTTTTATAAAATGATCTTTCCTCTTTTACATTTAATAAAAGGAAACACAGGACTTCTCTATAGGTATGGCAACCACACAATTCTGTTCCCAACTTCCAGCCAAGATGGCATAGTGAGTTCATTCTGTGGCCTACGCCCTCTGTTCCAAATAGAGAGCAATAATAAATAAAATAGAAAAAATGATAAACAAAAGGACATAGTTGGGCCCTAAACCAAGATAGATATCTTTGTGTACGAGAAGCAGGTCAGAAATGCAGTGTGATGAGTGGGGCTGAGGGCCTGGTAGCCTCGGGGTCTAGAAGAAGCAGTAGCTGCCAGAGGTTTAGCTCCTGGTTACAAGTTCTGTGTGAGACAGGGGACAACAGCCAGGCTCCTTGAAGCCAGGGGTGGGGTGAGGCTCTCTCTGCTTGTGAAAAGAGGCAAGGGAAAAAAAAAAAAAAGCCAGCTGTCCATGTACAGCCTGGGACTTGAAATGTGGGAAGATGAAGACAGACTCTTGACTAGGAGCTGAGCCAAGCCACCCTCTGGCTACATGCCTGGGTGTGTGATGTCCTCATACCACAGCAGAGTGGGAGCCCTAAAGTGCTATTCTAGGACCTGGTTTTCAGCTGGGCTTGGAGTCCCAGCTCAGGACAGAGACAGAGTGAAAAATAGATATAAAAACAAAATTCAAAAATTCTCCAACTCACTGAGATTCAAACCAAAATACAAGGAAAAAAACTTAATGGTAAGAAAAACAGTCAACAGAATCAACATTTGGAATTTGAGTTCATTCCAGATTAATTTAATTTTGTGAAAATCTTATAAAGAATTAAAACAAGTGTTTAGGATGCCTAAAAAGGCAAATGAAAGCTTAACATTAACAAGAAATGAATGGAGGCAGATAGAAATGAAATGAGAACAAGGAGATACAAAAAGAATCAATTAGAGGTCTTGGAAATGAAAACATTGATCATTAAAAAACATAGTAGACAGAATAAATGTAGACTAGATATGAAGAGAGAGTTAGTGAGTTAGAAGACATTACTTAGGAATTAACACCTATACAGTACACGCAGACAAAGATTAAAAAATGTAAGAGCAGTTATGAGACATGATGGATAGATTGTATGAAGGACAATGTATGTCCAATAGGAGTTTTGGAAGAAGAAAGTGAATGGAACCACAGTGAAGTAACACATGAGGGAGTAGTAGCAGAGAATATTTTGGGGGAAATTGCAGACAAACAAATGCAAAGAGAAAAAGACCTTACAGTAGACCTGAAAAAAAGATTACTTATAAAGGAACTTCTGGCCTCAGCAAAAACCAAGGCCAGAGATGTTGGAGTAGTAGTTTCAAAGTGCCAACTGGACTTTTATGCCCAGCTAACTTATAGTTAAAATTAAAGGAAAAAGGGACATTTCCATACATACCCACATTGAAAGAATTATTATAGGATGTACTTCAAGAAGAAAAGATGAACCTAGAAAGAAAAGGAAGGGTACAAGAAACAATGTTAACCACAGAAAGCGATAAAGATATGTTGATAAATCTAAATGAGCATTGACTGTAAACAAAATTTAAAAAATTCTCAAAGATTCTAAGGATGGTCCCCAATGACCCATGCCTCCTAGCCATGCCCTTGTGTTCTACCCTCCCACACTGAATAGAGCTGACTTGTGTAACCAGAAGGACATTGCAGGACATAATGGTGTGTGATATCTCGGTTTAAGTGATGAAGGACATGGCAGCTTCCACCTGGTTTTCTCTAAGCTCACTTGCTCTGGGGGAAGGAAACTGCCATGTGGGAAGGACACTCAAGCGGCCCCAAGGAAAGGTCTGTGTGGCAAGGACCGAGGCCTCATGCTAACAACCAGCACTAAATGCCAGGAATGTCAGTGGACCACTTTGGAAAGGGGTCATCCAGCCTCAGTCAAGCTTTCAGATGATTATGGCCCTGGCTGGGATCTTGACCATGACCTCATGAGAGGTTCTCAGCCAGAACCACCTAGCTACACTCCTGAATTTCTGACTCACAGATACTAAATGAGATAACAAATGTTTATTGTTATTTTAAGCTGATTAGTTTTGGGTGATTTGTTATACAACAATAGATAATTAATACAGGCGTACCTCATTTTATTGCATTTTGCCTTATTGTGCTTCGCAGACATTGTGTTTTTTACAAATCGAAGATTTATGGCAATCCTGCATTGAGCAAGTCTATCAGCACCATTTTCCCAACAGTATTTGCTCATTTCATGTCTTTGTGTCACATTTTGTTTATTCTAGCAGTATTTTAAGTTTTTTCATTATTATTATGTTTATTATGGTGATCTGTGATCAGTGATCTTTGATGTTACTGTTTCAAAAATTTACAACTCATCGAAGGCTCAGATGATAATTAGCATTTTTTAGCAATATTTTTTAATTACGTTATGTACATTGTTTTTTAGACATAATGCTACTGTGTGTTTAATAGACTACAGTATAGTGTAAGAAGAATTTTTTTTTAAGATTTTTTGATGTGGACCATTTTTGAAGTCGTTACTGAATTTGTTACAATATTGCTTGTTTTATGTTCTGGTTTTTTGGCCACGAGGCATGTGGGATCTTAGCTCCCTGACCAGGGATCGAACCCGCACGCCCTGCATTGGAAGGCGAAGTCTCTACCACTGGACTGCCAGGGGAGTCCCTGTAAGCATAACTTTTATATGTACTGGGAAACCAAAAAATTTATTGCAATATTGCAATATTTACTTATTTATTGCAAAATTTAAAGCAATATTTATTGCTTTATTGCAATATTCGCATTACTATGGTAGCCTGGAACCAAACCCACAATATCTCCAAGGTACACGTGGATAACTTCTAACGAAAAATTGCAGCCCCTTGTCCCTTCTTACCCCACCCCAGTTCCCAACCCCTAAAGGCAAACACTTTCAACTCCCTTTAGCTAGTATTTTGTTGTTTTTTGCATCTATGTTTCTATATACCTTGTTTATATTTTTCATTAGGTATTATATATTGCTTTTCTATTATGAAAGATATTATTTTTCTCCTTTCCAAATTCTCCACCCCTTCCCTTTCAAAGTAATTACATCATATTTTCTAGTTATTCAATGCTCATATTAGTATTACTATATCAGTACTATTCACAGCTAAACTTTTTATTGTGATATGATTACATTTCCTTTCTTTTATCACTTTTTCTTTTCCCTGGTGATAATAATGATCTGTTTTGTTTGATTAGATTTCTATTCCTATGAGTGACTCATCTCTCAATATGTCTGAACATGTTAGGTAATCTTTTTTTTTTTTTTTAACATTTTAGGTAATCTATTAATTTCATGTTTTCCTTGGGGACATTTCCTCCCAGAACCGTCTGTCCTCCTGTTTCTGTTGCAGGTGGCTGTGCCTAGGCCTGTTGTCCAGCTGTCTTCCTGGGACATCCCTTCTCTGTCACCATGGGGATTCCCTTTGCTTACACCCTGTGTCTTGTGTCTTCCTCTTTCTTGATGTATTCCCTCATTTTTATGGAATATATTCTTCAGTGGCTTCCTACACAAGAGTGTGTAAGACTTAGGCATATTTTTTTGAGCACTTTCATCTCTGAAAATGTCTCTTCCACCATCACATTTAAGTGATGGTTAGGCTGAACATGTAATTCTGGGTCAGAAATAATTTTCTCTCAGAATTTGAATACACTGCTCTATTACCTTTCAGCTTCCAGTGTTACTGTTTAGAAGTCCGTTGATATTTTGACTCCAGATCCTATATAAGGACTCTTTCTTCTCCTGGAAAAATTTTAGGCCCTTTCTTTTATCATTATTGTTCTGCTATTTAATGATTATATGTTTGGTGGGATCTTTTCAAAATTAATTGTCCAGAGAATGTGGAGACTCTCTTACTCTAGAAACTCATGTCCTTTCTTCTTAGAAGTTTTTCTTAAATTATTATTTTTTAAAAATTAATTTTTAATGGAGTATAGTTGCTTTACAATGTTGTGTTAGTTTCTGCTGTATAGCAAAGTGAATCAGCTATATGTGTACATATAGCTTTTTTGGATTTCCTTCCCATTTAGGTCACCACAGAGCACTGAGTGGAGTTCCCTGTGCTATACAGTAGGTTCTCATTAGTTGTCTATTTTATACATAGTATCAATAGTGTATTTATGTCAATCCCAATCTCCCAGTTCCCGCCTCCCTTTCCCCTGTGGTATCCATACCTTTGTTCTCTACGTCTGTGTCTCTATTTCTGCTTTGCAAATAAGATCATCTATACCATTTTTCTAGATTCCACATATATGCGTTAATATACGATATTTGTTTTTCTCTGTCTGACTTACTTCACTCTGAATGACAGTCTTCAGGTCCATCCACATCTCTACAAATGACCCTCTTAAATTATTTTTTTGATCTTTTCTCTCTCCATTTTCTCTTTGTAGATTTTTTATTATTTGGGTGTTGGACCTTCTGGATTGATCATTTAAAGGTCTTACTTTTTCTCTTCTATTTTTAATCTCTCTTGCTCTCTCACTTTCTCACCTTCAGATTCCTTAGCTTTATTTCTAAACCTCCTTCTAAAATTTTCATTTCTTTTCTCATATTTTTATTATCCACATGTTTCTGCTTATCTCTCTGAGGATATTAATCATAGATTTTTTTAAAAAATATTTATTTATTTGGCTGCGTTGGGTCTTAGTTGCAGCATGCGGGATCTTTCGTTGTGGCACTCAGGCTCTCTAGTTGTGGCGCAGGGGTTTAGTTGCCACACGGCATGTGGGATCTTAGGTCCCTGACCAGGGATTGAACCCACGTCCCCTGCATTGGAAGGCGGATTCTTAACCACTGGACCAGCAGGGAAGTCCCAATTATAGATTTTTAAAGCAACTTTTTTCCTGTTCTCAAATTGTCTTTATTTCTTCAAAATTCCTTTTTATTTACTTGTTTATTTTTGTTTCTTCACACAGGAAGTTCAAATGTTTGATGATATTTGCTTGTTAATATTTAGGATAAAGCTTGTTAATATTTAGGAAAAAGCTGACTGTGAGCTCTGTGTACACGGGTGGGGTTTGTCCAAGGTGGGTTTCACTGTAGGACTGTCTGGCTGGACCATTTTCTCATGGGCCCATGAATTGGATTTGTGAGACTTAGAATAAACAAAAGAATGTAAACACATGGAACAATTGTGAAATATTAACTGCATACCAGGTGAAAAATGATGTCAGTCAACATCATGAAAATTGTGTTCTCCAATCACAAAACAAGTAAATTGTAAATTAACAATAAAAATAACATTAAATCTCCCACATGTTTAGAAGTAAGGAGTCACTTCTAAAGCAAGTTAAAGAAGATATCACAATGGAAATTACCAAGTATTTAGAACTGAATGATAACAAAAATACTACATATTAAAGCTTGTAGGATGAAGCCAAAACAATTCTAATTTTTCAGGCATTTATTACAAACAAGACAGATTTAAGATTAAGCACTCAGTACAAGGAGCTAGAAAAAGTATAACAGAGTACCCAAGGAAAGTAGGGGAGGAGAATAGTAAAAATAATGGAAGTTAAAAAAGTAGAACACAAAGAAACAAAACACAAAAGCAGTTCCGTGAAAAAACAAAACAGACAAACTCTTAGCAAGACTCATCAAGGAAAAAAAAAAGGAAAAAGTCATAAATGAACAATATTAGAAACAAAAAATAGGCATAGCTAGAAATGAAGTAGAAATTTTATTTATTATTTATTTATTTTTAATTAATTATTTATTTATTTAGGCTGCATTGTGTCTTCACTGCTGCACATGGGCTTTCTCTAGTTGCAGCAAGCGGGGACTACTCTTCGTGTGGTGGCTTCTCTTGTTGAGGAGCACGGGCTCTAGGCGTGTGGGCTTCAGTAGTTGTGGCATGCAGGCTCAGTAGTTGTGGCTTATGGGCTTAGTTGCTCTGCGGCATGAGGGATCTTCCCGGACCAGCGTTCGAACTCTGTCCCCTGCATTGGCAGGCGGATTCTTAACCACTGTGTCACCAGGGAAGTCCCAGAAATTTTAAAAAATAGTAAGAGGATGACAGAACAACTCAGGTCAATGAAATTGAAAACAGAGAAAATGGCTACTTTTCTAAAAAATATGAATAATCAGACTTGACCCAAGAATATATAGAAAGTTTGAATTAACCAATAATAATCATGCAACTTATCAAACATCTCTCTCTTCAAAAGACATGAGTTTTATTGAACCTTTAAAGAACTGCTTCAGAGAATTGAACCAGGGAAATTAATTTTTGAGGCTGGTATATTCTTGATACAAACCAAGCAAGGTCAGTTCAAGAAAAGAAAGTTATAAACCAATCTCACTGGTAGCCATCCTCTAAGATGGCCCCCAAGGACCCTCATCTCCTGAGATTCACATCCTTGTGTAGATTCCCACACTGACTCCTTGCATAGATTTCCACATTGAATCATGGCTTGTCTGTGTGTCCACTAGAGTGCTGCAGGAGTGACAGCATATGACTTTGGAGGCTAATCCATAAAAGTCACTAGAGCTTCTCTGCCTTACTCTTTGGATAGCTTGCTCTAGAGGAAGCCAGCTGCCATGTCATAGACACACTCAAGCATCCCTGAGGAGAGCCACGTGATGAGGAACTGAGCCTTCTGCCAATAGCCAGCACCAGTTTTCCAGTCATGTGAATGGGTCATCTTAGAAGTCTTCCAGCCACAGTCAAGCCTTCAGATGGCTGTAGCATTGGCCAATATCTTAACTGCAACTCATGAGAGACCACAAGACAGAACCACCCAGCTACATTGCTCCCGTATTCCTGACACATGGAACTGAGATGTAATAAATGTTTATTGTTGTTTTAATCAGTGAGTTTGGGACAATTGTTATTATTACAATGGAGAACTGATACATTCACTTGAGCACCTAGATGCAAAAGTTAGAAATTAAATACTAGCAAAATGAATTAAGTGGTGTATAATTAGAGTTTATCCCAGAATTCAAGAATGTTTGACTTAGGAAAATTTATTAATGATTCACTATATCAAAAAATTAAAGGAGAAAATATATGTTCATCTTAACAGATGCAGAGAAAGCGTTTGATGAAATTTTAAATCCATTCAGGTTAAAACTTACCAGACTGGGCTTAGAAGGAAGCTTTTTGAACATGGCAAAGTTATCCATCAATAATCAACAGCAAGCATACTCACATAGCACAATTTCAGAAGCATTTCTTTTAAACTCGGGAGTAAGACAAGGATGCCTACTATCGTCACTTCTTTTTCACATTGGAGAACCTTGCCCATGCAACAACCCAAGGGAAAAAAGAAGAAGTAGAAGAATTGGAAAGGAAGAAATGCAAGTGTTCTCTTTTGCAGAATATAATTGTCTACATAGATAATTCAAAAGAATTTACAGATAAACTATTAAAGTATTAAATTAATTCAGCTATATTGCTTGACACAAGGTCAACATAGAAAAATTACTAGTCTTGACTTTCTTTCCCCCCCCCTCAGCCATGCCGCATGGCTTGTGGAATCTTAATTCCCCGACCAGGAATTGAAAGCGCCAAGTCCTAATCACTGGACCGCCAGGGAATTCCCCCCAAATTACTAGTCTTCCTACTCATCAATCATGACCAGTTAGAAAATGTAATAGAAAAAACAAAGATCTCATTCATAATGACAAGATGAAGTTGTGAAGTGCCCAGTGATTAATCTAACAGAAGATAGGAAAGTTTTTATGGAAAAGAATGACAAAATATTGTGGGAAGAAGCCAAAAATGATCTGAAAATAAATGAAGAGACATATGTTCATGGATCAGAAGACTCAATGTTCATGCCAATTTCTCTCAAACAATCTATAAATTTAATTTAATTTCAATCAAAATTCCAATGAAGTGTTTTTTTGATGGAATTTGACTAAGTGATCTTAAAATTCACATGGAAGAGCAAGAGCTAGATAATTTTGGAAAAGAACACGAGGAGGTGGGATGGAAGGAAGACTTAACCTACGAGATAAGAAGACGTAGTGGTATCGTAAAGGAATAGTAATTAGAGAGTGGGGTGGTGAGGCAGAACAGAGAGCCCAGGAAGAGACCCACACACATATGGAAAAGATATACAACAGCTGATATTTCAAATCAGTAGGGGAAAGAAATTACTTTTAAAAATAAATGATGCTTGGAAAATTGGTTATCCACATGGAAGGATATCAAATTAGGCTCCTAGTTCCATACTCCAAAATAAAGAACTAAAAAACTAATCTTTAAAGCTTTTAGAATAAATATGGAGAGGTGACTTTTGGGCAGGTAATGATTTCTTGAAATAGATCACAAAAATAGATCACAAAAGGAATGAATGATGTCTTACCTGTTTTAAACGAACTACTTCTGTTCAAAAAAGACATCTTAAAGAAACTTGAAGATACGACTCAGACTAGGGGAAGGTATTTGCTACGCAGAGAACTGACAAAAGATTAGTATCTACAATTTGTAAAAAAATTCTACAAATGAAATAGGAAAGAGATAAAAAATAGAATAGAAAAATATGCATAAAGTATGAAAGGGCAATTAAGAGAAAAGGAAATCTGAATGGGCTACTTCATTAATAATCAAGGAAATAAAAATTTAAACTACACGAGATAACATTTCACACCCATCAGACTGGTAAAGTAATTAAAAAGGGATACTACCAAGTATTTACAAGGACGTAGAGTAGATAAACAGAAACTCTCATAGGCAGCTAGTGGGAAAATAGATTGGTACAACCACTTTGAAGAGCAATTTGGCAACGTCTGATAAACTTCAGATGTGCATGTCCTTCAACTCTGCAATTGACTTCTAGAGAAATCCTCACATATGCACTAGGAAATAGTACATGTATAAGAATCCACTATAGGGGCTTCCCTGGTGGTGCAGTGGTTGAGAATCCGCCTGCCAATGCAGGGGACACGGGTTCGAGCCCTGGTCTGGGAGGATCCCACATGCCGCAGAGCAACTGGGCCCATGAGCCACAACTACTGACCCTGCGCGTCTGGAGCCTGTGCTCCGCAACAAGAGAGGTCGCGATAGTGAGAGGCCTGCGCACCGCGATGAAGAGTGGTCCCCACTCGCCGCAACTAGAGAAAGCCCTCGCACAGAAACGAAGACCCAGCACAGCCAAAAATAAATAAATAAATAAATAAATTTATTAAAAAAAAAAAAAAAGAATCCACTATAACATTGCTCATAATAGGGAAAAACTGGAAATCATCTACATATCCACCAACGAGAGAATGAATAAATAAATGGAATACTACAAAGCAGTGAAAATATACATATATAAATATGGATAAATCTCAAAAACATAATGTTGAGAAAAAAATCACTTTGCGAAATGACATATAGAGTGTGATACATTTTGCATGAAATTTGAAAACATGTATATTATATATAGTTACATATATATAGTATACAGTATAAACACACAGGGGAAAGATAAATATCAGAATCCCATAGAGCTGGGTGTTGGATACTTAGATGTAAGTGTCTTTACTTCTTTGTTTGAAAGATTGTAGTAAAAATCATCATAATCCAGATCTGTATAACTGTCAGTTCAGACAGAAGGACTCCTAAGCTCCCTGTGTGTCCATATTTCATGACACTGGGGTTGATGGTGGCCTCTCCCACTAAATCCTGAGCTCCCTCAGGATTTCCTTTCCATATTCCTAGAGCCTGGCATAGTGTAGATGTTCAACCTGTGCTTGTTGACTGACTGACTGACTGACGACTGACTGAATGAGTAAATAGAGAAAGAGGGGAATGCGGAAAGAGGAAGGTTAGGAGGAGAATGGAGAGAGACTGAGGCTTTCACTGCCACTCTCTGACATGGACTGTGGAGAGATGTAGACAGGCTTGAGAAAAGCTCGAGAAATGAGCTGTGCTGGTGGACGCATGATTAGAGGGAAGCCAAGCAGGTTTCCTGAGCCTCTCACTGGAGGATAGTGGTGGTGGAGTCACCACCTGACATTTTATCTGTTTAGATAGGAACCCTGAAGGGCACATAGGTTTAAGGAGATGATGAGTGTAATTTCAGACAGTGATGTGAGACCTCCAGGTGTAAGTATCCAGTGTGTACTAGGATATATGGGTCTACAGCTTAGGGGAGACACCAGAGCTAGACGTGCAGAGTTGGTTATTCCAGGAGAAGGAGATGAGTAGTGAGGCAGTGATGAGCTTCCCTGGGGAGGTGGGTGGCTGCAGATGGACCCTGGGGACCATCAGCATTTAAGGACTGAGGGAAGAGAAAGAACCCAGGCAAGGAGGCCGAGTCCAGAGAAGGAGGAGAACAGGGGCGCCAAGAAAAACAGTTTCAGGAAAGAGTGCAGTTCGGTGAAGTCAGACAAGGAAGAAAGGTCCAGAAAGATAAAAACTGAATAGTGTCCTTTGAGTTTGGCAAAGGAAGGCTACTTGTGGTCTTCACTGGAGGAGTTTCATTGGAGAGGTGAGGGGGAAGCAGATTGCACTGTGTCATGAGCGATGGTGAGCTGAATGTGAGCACAAGTGGAAGAGTGAATCTCCAAACCCTCTTTTCCCAGATGCCTGGACTTGAAGGGTGGATAGAGATAGGTCAGTAATATCACAGGATGAATTTGGGGGGTGGGACATAGTTGACTCTGAATAAACTAAGGGAAGGAATTTGAAGACAGAAAGAGGCTTAAATATGGGAGAGAGAGGGAGATAACTAATGAGTCAAAGTTTTGGCAGAAATGGATGAATGCACTAATACTAATACTAACAATGCTAATTAGTACTAGTAACACTAAGACTAGCAAACACTTATAGAGCACCTACTATGTACAGGTGCTCTTCTAAGTGCTTAACATATATTTAACTCATTTAATCCTTACAACAAACCTATGAGGTAGGTACTGTACCCCATTTTACAGATGAGGTAAACTGAGATACCAAGAGTCAAAACAATGATCATCATTATCATTTACTGAGCTCTTATTTATTAGGGGTATGACTACTGACCACACGTCTGTAATGTATTAATAGATCAGTCTTACATATTAGGCATAGTAAGAACATAGTGAGAGGCAGTAAGGACACAGAAGGAAAGTCTGCCTTGGTCTCTGGTTTTCGAGGGAAGGAGAGAAGGACGAATGTGGACACAGAGGTGGGTATAGACATAAGGGAGGGGTAGAGAGAAGGCAACAGAACTTTGAGGCAGTTCAAGAAAACGGCTTTGACTTCTTTGGTAAAGTAGAGAAGGAACATTTATTATGGAAAACACAGGTAACAATAAAAGAAAATAAGAACAATTCCAAGCCCTTGCTATAACCACTTTTAATATTTTGTTGTATTTCCTTCTAGAGTTTTCTCTAAGCATACATATGTAGGCATAAATACATAACAGTGGAAGCCAGTCCTTCCTTCTGATTGAAAGAATAAGAACAAACCAACCCAATAGAATCTACACCTTGTAATTTTGGAGCTGCAAGAAGAACAGTTCTCAGTGTAAGGAGATAGCTGTGTGACCTCACCCCCTTGTCCTGAGCAATCTCCCTATAGGTCTTTAGTTGTGCAAGTCATTCAAAGACCCTCTTCTGGCACGCAGAGGTTTGAGACACTGTGACCTGGAGAAGCCAGGCTGTCTTGCACAACGTATTGAAAGATCATCTTTGTAGTGGGGCAGCAGATTTGCATCTCTGCAGACTGTTTCCTTGGAGAAATGTTTCAGACCTATGTGTGAATTTAGCTCAATCTTAGAGGCAGGACAATATACCTATTATGAGCCTGTTGCATATAAAAAACAAAAACAAAACATTTATATGTGTGTTTGTGTTTTTGTTTCAAGGTAGATTGTCCTAGATTAAATGTGTGTGTGTGTGTGTGTGTGTGTGCACACGCACATGTGTGTTCTTCATTGAGAAAGTGCCCAAAACACATTCTGGCCTCAGGGATGCAGCCCCCATCAGAAACTGGGGGTAGGATTGGGAGGGGCTTCCTGGAATCCCTGAAGGGATCATTCAACAGATGGGTGCCCAGTGAGTGGCCCAGTTGTCTGCGGAAATGACATGAGGGTATGACAGCTCCCTTCGTATTTGGAGGGTATAGAAGACCGGCCAGCAGATCCTTGAGAGGGGCTGTAGGAGAGAGGGAGGTGAGTGGCTCTGACCGTAGGAAGTGGAAGGGGTTGGACCCTGTACTGACCCCAAGTCTTTGGGTCAGCTTGAGGATAAATAAGAAACTTATTTGAAGGGGTGTAATCTCGGGACCCACAGTGATCAACAGAGCCAAGAATTCAGACTGCACCTTTTAGGCTTGTCCTCCAGAAACACTTGTTCAAGCAACAACACTGCTTTTATAAAGATAGGATCCTGCTCTACATAGTCTTCATTAATAATATATTGTAAATATCTCTCTGTATAATTAAGCGTCTGTGCCATGGTGTTAAATAGTCATTCCATTGTGGATAGAACATGGTTTCTTAGCTGTTGTGCTGGAAACGGCCACCAGAGTGGACCTCACTGGAGACCAAACTAAGCCCATCTTGGGATCTGGCCAGTGCCATATCTTCCCCCTCCTATAAGGACCAGCTTAGTCAGTTCCTCCATCTCTCACCTCTCAGCACCTTCCTGTGATGGTTCTGGACCACCTGTTGAAGTCCCAGCATGCCTTGTTCCCAAGCTCACGGAAGTCATGGAGAAAAGGAGGCCCAAACACACTGAGAAAACGCTGAGGCAAAGGCATGGCTGGGATCCCAGCACAGACTCCCCATCCTCCTGCAGTTACAGTCTTGGCTGAGCTGAGCCCTTTCCTCACAGTGTTTGGCTTGGATGATGGACTAGGTGAGTCAGCCCTCCCGGCGCCCTCCTGTCACCCTCCTCTGAGTCGAAAGTCACATTTAGATGGGGTTGTTGCCAGATCAGTAGAATTATCTGTCCTTCCCACAACCCGGTCCTCCCATCCCTCTCTCTGCAACTAGGTCCCAGAATGTGTCCTGTGAGGATGTAGGCTGGACTAAGCCACAGGAGCTGACCTATATCAGCTCTATAGTAGCCCAGAACCTCTTGGGGCCTGGGTCTTAAATGAAGGAAGCACTTCCCTCTGGGTCTTCAGATTCTTTCCTTGGGCTCAAGGCCAGTGGGCATGTACCTCCCAGATGACCCCAGACAGACCTGATTGGAATCCCAGCTCCATCAGTGACTGGTTGGGTGACCTTGGCCTTACCTCTTTAAGTCCGTGGAGATGAGTTTTCCTCACCTTTTTTTTCCTGCCTTTTTTTTTTTTTTCCCCAGCTGTGCCACGCAGCATGCGGGATCTTATTTCCCCGACTAGGGATCGAACCTGCGCCCCCTGCCGTGGAAGCATGAAGTCTCAACCATTGGACCGCCAGGCAAGTTGCAAGTTTTCCTCATCTTTAAAATGAAAAAAATGTTATCTGTACCTATGAACGTAAAGAGTCAATGCATATAAATGTAACAGGGCCTTAAAACTAGATTTTCCACGAGGTACTAATATGTATCATAGATGTGAAAATCCAAAGCGTGATGCCAAGTCACCTTATGGAGATTTTCTAAGGAAATGCCAACATCTGTTCCAAGACTTTTGAAACCCCTTGGCTCCACTGAGACTCTGAAAAAGTAGAAACAGAGGAGGCAGAAGGATTTTGTGAGGAGGATTTCCTTGAAGAAAGCTGGGCTGTGAGTCCCATCTTGGGGTCAGGGTCAGTGCCTGCTTCCTCACCTCAAACCTACTGAGGATGATTGTCTGTGAGGACGCTATACCAAGAGCTTAACATGTGACCCCTAGGGCTGGGGCGCGGTGGCCTGGGCTCTGGTCCCACCTGGGGAATCTGGAAGGTGAGAGGAGGGCTCACTAGCTGCGCTGGTTGGGCTGCTGCCGCCACCCTGGGACCCCCTGCACTCCCAGAGTTTTTTTGGGGGGTACAGGAAGCATGGGAATTGCTGCTAGACAGAGGTGGGCCTCACAGCAGTGAGCCTGTGAGGGGTCCATGTCTTGGGTCCTGTGTGGAGGGACCCCACTAGCTAAAGGCTGGTGCTGAGGAAGGGGCCCCACGTGACCACCAGAAATGAGATTGGACTTGAGATACATCCACAGGTTGGAGAGAACTTCGGGAGAAAGAGGCTGAGTGGGGAGCCTCGTGGAGAGGGCATTAAAGCACTCCATGAGAGAGAGGCCGAATTTAACATCTGCCTGGCAAGGAAGCCTGAAGTCAACTGCCAGCTGTTTCTGCCCCTTCCCCACCTGCTCCCATGGAGCAGCAGAGTTGTAGCCATGGCAACTGGCTGGGGAGGCCCAGTGGAAAACGATGGAAGAAGCCAACTCCTCTCTACTGTCCCCACTGCGGGGTGCAGCTGGGCAGGCCCAGGCTGGGGGAAGAGAGAGGATTTAAGGTAAAAATAAGTTGAGAGTTTTGATGAATACCTTGCATTAGCATTCCAGTTACTGAATTGAGACTGTGTTTGCAACCCAAAGTGACTGCAGACCCTGTTCTAAAAATGAGCAGAAAATCTCGGGCCTGCTGAAGATGTCACCCAGGCCCTGGAGGTTTTCCTCCTGGAATACTGTTGGTGTAAGGAAACTGCACACTCGTTACTTAGGGTTCTGAACGTAGCATTTAGCAGCTGGGACGCACACAACAATCATTCTTTCGCCCCTGCTCACCTGATTGTCTCTGGTTTGCAGTCCACTCTTGCCCTGACACACTTTCCTCCAGCTCATATGTCGTGCCTGAAGCATGTTGTCTGTCTGAAGGTCGAGGTCAAGTGCTGCGGGCAAAGACCATTTCTTGCCACTGATTATCTTGAGCTTAATCTCCCTAGAAGACAGGTGACATCCGTAACAGGCACAATCTTCCTGCGGGAGACAGGAATATGAAGTGTGTTTCCCATTTCTCAGACGGAGGAAGCCCTGCTCAAAGAGTGAGGCTGGGAGATGGGGCCAGGCAGGCTCACCTCTGCCCTAAAGCCCCTGTCGGCCGACTTAAGCTCCCTGCCCCACTGGCTGCTCATCTCTAAAAAAAATGTTGATAATAATAGTGCAAACCTCACAGAGTTCAGTATGAAATGAAATCATGTGTTAGGTTGAACTCTAGGACACTGCCAACATTCAATGCTCTTTCGCTCTACAGAAATGGCAGTTTCAGATGGTTCAGCCTAACGTGTAAACAATGCTTTGTGAACTCTGAATTGTTAGTTTTTGTGTTTAAACAAAACAAAACAAAACAAAATAACAGTAACAACAAAATCCTTCCATCCATGCTCCCTAACGAGTCTCCAGAATTCTGTTTAATGTCTCAAGGAACTGGGGATTTGTGAAGTGGCTACGAAGGACAGCCTGAAACCAGTGAATGTGCGAGACCTCAGTTATTTGCCAGTTTCTCCCAGTACCCAGAGCTCCCCCTCTCTCTTTTCCCATTGCAAACACTAGCACAAACAACAATTTCCCCCCACCCCAGACAGCTGAACTTTCACTACTATGGGTCTAAATGGGCATTTATTATATTTATTCTGCTTAGTACTCTGTGTGTTCTCTCAATTCTGAGGACTCAGTTTTTTTAGGTTCAAGAAACACCCATTCTTTTAAAAAAAGTATCTCCCAACAGATGAATACATTTGACTATGTAAAAATTTGAAACTTTTGTATGAAAAAACACTATAAATGCAACTGAAAAAGGATTTAGGGAGGCGGTGGGTGGGTGAAATGGGTGAAGGGTGAAAAAGTATAAACTTCCAGTTGTAAGATAAATAATTCCTGGGGATGTAATGTACAGTATGGTAACTATGGTTAGTAATACTGTATTGTATATTTGAAAGTTGCTGAGAGAGTAGATCTTGAAAGTACCCAACAAAAGAAAAATATATATAACTACGTGTGGTGATGAATATTAACTAGAATTATTGTGGTGATCATTTTGCAATATATTGAATCATTATATTATACACCTGAAGCTAGTATAATGTTATATGTCAACTATATCTCAATTGAAAAAAAAGGCAAAGAGACAATTCATAGGAAAGGAATCCCAAATGGCCAGTAGACTATGAAAGAATGGTCAAACTGGCTAGAAATCAAGGTCATGCAAATAAAAATTATAATGAGGTATCACTTCTCATCCATCAGACTGACAAAATTAAAAAGTATGAAAATATTAAGTATTGGTGAGGTTGAGGAGAAATGGGGACAGCCATACACTACTTGTTGGAGTACAAATTGAAGAGCAGTTTGCCAGAATCTAGTAAAATTGGAAATGTGCATATCCTATGACCCTGCAATTCTACTTCTAGATATACACTTGGAAAAACCTTCACCCAAGTGAATAAGGCCCATATTATTACATTGCTTCATTGTTTCATGGTGGTAAAAATTTGGAACTATTGCATAAATCCATCTATTAAATAAAGTACTATATAAAAAAATGTGGTATAGTCAGGAATACAATGAAACATTCTACAGCAGTCCAGAGAAATTAACTGGTCTTCTCTCCATAAATGTGGAGAAAGCTAAAACTTACACTACTGAGTGAAAATTCTGGGTTGTAGCACCCTATGTACAGTATATACAGTATATTATTATTTAAGTAAACTTTAAAGCCACATGCAACATTATATATATTATATAATACACATCATATATATATATATATCTATATACATATACATATATATATATATATATATATATATATAAATATAAATAATGGAATGGAAAGATATCCACCAATTCATGATGGTGGTTGCTGCCTGAAGGAAAAAGGTGGGGAAGGGGGATTGGGGGTCAGAAAGACCATCAGCTTTATCTGTAGTTTTGTTCTCTAAAAATATTACTCGACGCACACCAGGTAAAACATTATAAATTGTCAGTACAGATTGGTGGGAACACAACATTATATTATTTTCTATTCTATTTTTTAGTTTTAATATTTCTTTAAAAAATCCCTCTCTATTCTACTTTCTTTTTCTGGAACACCTATTAGAGGGATACTGGAACTTCAGAATTTATTTTCCACATCTCTTAAATAAATCAATTCATATTTTCCTCCTCTTGTGCTGCATTCCAGAAGAAGCCCTCAGGTCAGTTTTCCAGCTCAGTAATTCTTATAAACTGTCATTATTTTGTTATCAGCTCATCTGCTTATTTTTTTATTTCTTTTATGGTATTTTTTATTTTCAAGGGTTTGCATTGGTTCTTTTTCAGCACAGCCTGCCTGTTCTTGTTTCTTGGATGCCAGACCCTCACTTATTCCTCCGAGGATTTGGATTATGTTTAGGTCTTGCTGTGAATACACTTTGCCTCTGTAAGTTCCTTTTTGTTGCCTGCTCCACATCTTTCATGGTGTTGGCCTTACCCAAGAGTTTGCTGACTGTTGACTGGGCTTGTCTTCATTGGAGCCGAGTTGGGCTCTCTAGTATCTGTTTGTGCTACTTCCCTGGGGAAGGAGTGGGATGTGAGTGAGTGGGGAAGGGGAGGGTTGGGCAGCTGGGAACAGGGGATGGCCTAGGCTGGTCTTGTGGCATGGGTGCTCCAGTCTCTGGTGTGCATGGGACCCTGCCTTCTCTGACTCCAGCCCACATCCACTGTGTTGCCAGGAGGGAGATGCCCCAGTCACCTCTGACTGGTGGTGTTTGCGTGAATGTGGGCAGGGCTTGGTTTATAGAGACCAAACACTGCTCCTCTTGGTGGTTCTCCGTTTGAGCTGCCCTGGTCCTGTCCAGCTCCCAGGCACTCCTTCCTCTGGGCATGGTGCTCTCCCATCCACGTTTTGGACTGTGTTTTCTTTCTTCAATCCAATCCCATCATCATTTCGTCAGCATTTTATCTTTAGAAAATCTCCACAGTTTCTAATCCACCAAGGGACCCTTTCATAATTTTGAGTTGCAGATTTAAAAAATATCTTTTCTTTCATTTGTTAGGAATATATCTTATTTATAGGCCACCATCTGTGAATCTCAAGCTTGGAGAGAGAGCTTAGGGCTAGCCATGTAGATTTGGGAGTCATTTGAATAAAATAAAACTTGAAGCATGGAAGGGTAAAAGATACTCAGAGAGAGCCTGTGCAGAGAGAGAGAGGAAAAAAGCCAACCTAGGATAGAATTTAGGAAATTACCCATGCTTAAGAGGTTGGGATAAAACGAGGAACAGTGGGCAGGAGTGGTGGGAGAGGTAGCAGGAGACTTGTGGAAGGGCAGGAGGGAGAGGAAGGGTATGCACTACGGAGAGATGATAGCATCAGCCCCGAGAAAAGGTCGTGAGAGCAACAGTGAGGATGCTGGGGGCCTTCGAGAGCTGCCTCACTGGAGGGCTGGGGCCAAAGCCAAACAGCAATGAGTTAAGGGCCAGGTGACGAGAGGAAAACTGAGGCAGAGGGTGGCATTCTAGGACAGCAGTGGGGAAGTGGAGGGGGCCCTGAAGGCAAAAAGCCAGCCAGGAGCAGGTTCTGGGAGACCCTTGGGAAATGCCCTCCATTGATCTGAGGCCTCCTGACTCCCACACATGAGGAAGTTTCCCTTGGTATAGGAAGCAGATGGAATTAACAGCTTTGATTATTATTTCTGTGTGTAATGTACACAGCAAGAGGTATTTTAGAAAGACTTGTAATATCCTGTTATAAATCCATCTCTGTTTAGAAGCCATCTTTGTTTGCTTTTTGGCTTTCTTTTCATGAACATTTTTCCATTTTGTCGTTGATGCAAGATATGTAGCATTAGGTGTCACACTTTTTACCCTGGCGAAAGTAATAAAAGGTGTAGTAACAGTTTCTGCCCTTGGAACAGGTAAGTGGCTGTTGCTCAGAGCTTGGCCATGCCCTTCAGGAAAGACTCCTCTCTGTTTACTCTGCTTCCAGGAGAGCCACTCCAGCTCTGAGATACACAACTGCCTAGACTAGCAAAGAACTCAGACCTGTGGCATAGGGCCAGATCAGTGGGGTTAACATCTGGGAATTGATTGGCACCGTGAGAGGAAATATGGGGTAGGTTAATGCTGTGAATGGACTCTGATTAGTTGAGCCCTGACACTTTCATCTTGAGGCAGGAAAGACAGGGCCAGGTCCAAGGCCAGCCTCCTCATGTATAGGCATTAAGCAGAAGGCAAACCACCTCCTTGTTTTGCACTTAATGAGGCCATGACACATGGAGGAATGGCATCTAAAACAGAAACTTTGTAGCATCTGAGCAAGAAACTCTCACCATGAAAACAGTGGAGCATGCGCAAATAAAAATGCACAGGTTGCTGATGACCCAGTATGACCTCCCACGTTTGGTGCTCGACTAGAAAGGGAAAATTTAAGGGAAAATAGCTCTTAGAGCGCATGAATGGTGGCTTCAGGAGACAAATGCACAGGACCAGAAGCTGATGCAACCTGGTGCAATCCAGGCCACACCTCAACCCTCCCCTCAAAGAATATTCCATCCCTAATCAAAAAGACCCCCACCCATTTAAAGGGCTGAAAATAAGATGGGGGAGGAAAAAAACCCCCCATCTCTCAAGAGTGCACCCCTCACTCTCGAGGACACCGCACTCTTCTCTGACTGTGTCCTTTGCTTTTGCCTCAATAAACTGCTTCTTTGTTCTTTGCTCCTCAGCCTCAGTGTGTATGTGTGTGTGTGTGTGTGTGTGTGTGTGTGTGTGTGTGTGTTTCTTTCTTTGTGTTTTGTGTTCCGTGCCCAAATTCTTTTGGATGAGTTGAATAAGAGCCTGGACTTTGGATAAAGCTTTCCCAGTATTAATCTCACTGTCATGAAAGAATGACATTACTCCCTAGCCCAGAGTGGAGAATCCTGCATAATTTAGGCGGATTATGAAATTGAAGGAGAGACAGGGAAGAAAGGGGGAATTTAAAATAAGGCCCTAAGCACAAGTTTCCAGGAAGAAAAGGAGAAAGGTGTAGTGAACATTTGGGGTTCTTTTTTCTAAGTGGCTTTATTGATGTGTAGTTGATATTCAATAAACTTTGACATATGTATACACTTGCGATACTGTTACTACTATCAACATAATGAATGTATCCATGACCCCCCAAAGTGTCCTTGTGTCTCCTTGTAATTCTGCCTTCTCTCCCCTGCCTAGACAATAATGGATGTGCTTTCTGTCACTACAGAGAAGCCTGAATTTTCTAAAATTTTATATACATGAAATCATACGTATATACTCTTTGTCTGACATTTCACTCAACATTATTGGTTTGAGATTCATTCATGCTGTTGTATGCATACCAATAGTTCTTTTCTTTTCATTGCAGAATACTATTCTATTGTATTGACATACCACAATGTGTTTATCCTTTCATCTGTTGATAGGCATTTGACTTATTTCCAGTTTTTAGCTATCACAAATAAAGCCGCTATGAATATTTGTGTATAAGTCTTTGTACGGCATGTGCTTTCATTTCTCTTGGGTAGCTACCTGGGTGTGGAATGGCTGGATCATATAGTAGGTGTATGTTTAACTTTTAGAAGAACTACCAAGCTGTTTTCCAAAGTGGTTGTTTCATTCTGCTTCCCCACCAGCATTGTAGAGCATTCCAGTTGCTCCACATCCTCAATAACACTTGGTATAGTCGATCTCTTTACTTTTAGATATTCTAATAGGTGTATAGGGGTGTCTCCTTGTGTTTTTTTTTTTTACTGAGGTATAGTTGATTTACAATATTATATAATTTTCAGGTATACAATATAGTGATTCACAATTTTTAGATTATACTCCATTTATAATAATTATTTATAACATAATTATTTATAATTATTTTAAAATATTGGCTATATTCTCTCTGCTGTACAACATATCTTTGTATCTTATTTATTTTATACCTAGATCCTCATGATTTTAATTTTAGGTGGAGTTGTTTTCTTTACTTATTTATTTTTATTCTTTTTCATTTTCTTTTCTGTTATGGTTTATTATAGCATGTTGAATATAGTTCCTGTGCTATACAATAGGACCTTGTTGTTTATCCATTCTCTATGTAATAGTTTGCATCTGCTAGTCCCAAACTCCCAATCCAACCTTCCCCCTTGGCAATCAGAAGTCTGTTCTCTATGTCTGTGAGTCTGTTTCTGTTTTGTAGATAAGTTCATTTGTGTCATATTGTAGATTCCACATATAAGCGATATCATATGGTATTTGTCTTTCTCTTTCTGACTTACTTTGCTTAGCATGATAATCTCTAGGTCCATCCAGGTAGCTGCAAATTGCATTATTTCATTCTTTTCTATGGCTAAGTAGTATTCTATTGTATATGTGTACCACATCTTCTTTATCCATTCATCTGTTGATGGTCGTTTAGGTGTTTCCATGTCTTAACTATTGTAAATAGTGCTGCTATGAACATAGGGGTGTATGTATCTTTTCAAATTATAGTTTTGTCTGAATATATGCCCAGGAGTGGGATTGCTGGATCATATGACAACTCTATTTTTAGTTTTTTGAGGAACTTCCATACTGTTCTCCATAGTGGCTGCACCAATTTACATTCCCACCAACAGTGTAGGAGGGTTCCCTTTCCTCAGGTGGAGTTCTTTTTCTAATTTAATTTAATTTATTTATTTTTGGCTGCATTGGGTCTTTGTTGCTGCACGTGGGCTTTCTCTAATTGCATCGAGCTGGGGCTACTCTTTGTTGTGGTGTGTGGGCTTCTTATTGAGGTGGCTTCTCTTGTTGTGGAGCACGGGCTTTAGGAGCGCGGGCTTCAGTAGTTGTGGCACGCACGTGTCTCAGTAGTTGTAGCTCGCAGGCTCTAGAGCACAGGCTCAGTAGTTGTGGCGCACGGGCTTAGTTGCTCTGCAGCATGTGGGATCTTCCCGGACCAGGGATGGAACCTGTGTCCCCTGCATTGGCAGGTGGATTCTCAACCACTGCGCCACCCGGGAAGTCCAGGGTGGAGTTCTTTTAATTTAGGGTTTCATAAAAACAACAAGAAAGATGAATTGAGAATGGTTCTGTCCATACAGCTGCCCTGAGAACAAACAGGTAAAAATAACTAGGTATACTGTTTTATATATGGACTTATGTATATTATATAACACAAATAATAAATGAACTTTGATTTTTACTTTCAATCTTTCCTCTTTAAGCATTTAGTCATGTTTGAAGCTAGATGAGGCCAAAGAGAAATAAATCTACCCGGTCATGTGTTCAGCTCTAGCTTTTCTGTCTTTTTCCTGCTATAGTGCCCTCTGTCTTGCCTCTTCCATGCTCTGAGAATTTCTCCAGCCTCCTTGGGAGTCAGAATGAACCCTATGCCACAACCAGGTGCTTAAAATTACAAACAGAACTTGAATGTTTGCTCAGCATTTAGAATTAATTATCATGGACTACTTTTTTTTCTGCTAGGTAATGGTTTGTAATCTCTTTTGGGTCACGGATTCTTCTGAGAATCAGACAAAAATATCAGGAGGGGGGAAGGATAGGTATACATACAAAAGAGGGATGCACAGGTCCAACTCTGGCGAATGCTATGGGACAGAGGTGTGCAATGCAGGAATACAGAGAGGGGGTTTTTTCCTTTCAATTGTTCTATTCAAAATATGAGTGGCAGGGGCTGCCACATGCTGTCTGGAGATGCTAGAAAACAGAGTAGAGGCCTGCGGATCAAAGCCCTTTGGAAGTGCTCCCTGCCCTAGACTTTTTGTTATGGGAGCCAGTAAATCCTGTCGTTTGAAGCAGTGTGGTTTGAGCTTTGTAACCAGCAGCTGAAATCACCCTAAAGGGTACGAGGGGTGTCACAGAGCAGAGTGGGCTTCCTTCCTCTGAGAGAGCCAGGGGAAGGGCTGGGGAGATCTTTGGAAGGCAAGGAGGGCGTTGATGGGGAAGGGCCTCAGGTCCCAGCAGTGGCTGCAGGAGTGAAGGACACGGTGGGTGTGGGGCCTGGAGGTCAGGAGAGGTTGGACGCCACCCTCCTGCCCCTCCCCCAGAGAGCCCTGTCCTACCCCCTCCCCCCGCAGTGAAGCCCCTCCATCCTGAGGCTGCAGGCTCTCTGTTGGAACAGGCAGCCGCAGACCTTCCGAGGAACGAGAGCAGCTGGAGACGGCTCACGGCTGCACCAGCTTCTCCTTTTCCGGTTTGACAGGATGACTCTGCAAGTGTGGCTCTCATTTTGCAGTACAGGAGCGAACCCTCTAAGTGGGTCGTTGCTAAAGGGGTGGTGGAGGACCAACCCTCCTCATTCGTCACGGCCATTTGACTCTCCTAGCCGATGTCCACTGCTCTCCTCCTCCTGCTTCTCTCTGGAGGTGGGGAAGTCCCAGTGTCCTGGGCACATTCAGCCTGCCCTCTCCTTGCCCATGATCATCTCCCTAAAATACATCAGGATGCCATTTCTTGGCCTCCAAATCTTTGGTGCTTCCCCATAACCTAACCCTCTCTCCATGCTCTGGCCTTATTTTTCCAATGTCAATCACTCCTCCGAAGAAATCACACATTTCTTTGGAGCCTCTGTTAAGAGCTAGGCACAGTGTTGAAGATGTAAAGATGAGCCGATAGCTCGCAGCCTGGCAGCGGGGCACGGGGGCATCTTTGAAGCACATGGTACAATAGTTCCAGCATCAAGGTTGTTCTGGAGCCACACGGCCCTAAGAAGGGAGAGTGGACTGGGTACAAAATGATCCAAAAAATGTTTTCAGGGGAAGAATTGGGGGAGGGCATCCTAGACAGGGGGATGAGCACGTGCAAAGGCCCAGAAACAAGTCTGTGGTATGTTTGGGTAAAGGCAGGTGGTTTTGTCATCTAGACTCTGGAGAAGGAGGGGGTGACATGGAGGGGAAAGGCAGCCCGTGAAGTGCTTTGTACAGGCACTCTCTGCTCAGGCAGCGGGCAGGTGGAATGGCTGTAAGCTGCCCACACCGACATTCTGCAGAGCTGGCTCCGGGGCCTGTGTGGGACTTGTGCGGGAGGCAACACTGTGGCGGCCCAGGAGGACCATTTAGGAGACTTGTGCTGTCCACACAGGTGGTGACAAGGGCATAGGCTCTGTCAGCAGTGGGGGAGCTAGAGAGACGTTTCCCACTCGGGCAGGTGAAGGCTGGTGGGGCACAAGGGGTGTGGCTGGCGTTGCTGTACAGAATTCCTGGTCAGGTGGTGGGGATCAGAAATGTGAGCTAGGGAGCAGAGCGGGGCAGCTTGCCGGAGCCTCACCCTCTGTCCTACTCCCAGGTCCCTGATCCCACCCAACGTACTTTCCCAGCCCTGCAGACGGGTCTTCTGTCTCTAAACACACCTTGTCCTGTCAAGCCTTTGCTAATGGTGTTCTTTCTGTCTGACACGCCCTCACTGCTCACCCTTCTTCACCTGGTCAATAATAATCATGGTTCATAATATAAAAATAATTAGAACCACTTTGGTTTTTTTTTTTTTGGGCTGCATCGGGTCATTGTGGCACACAGTCTTCTCTCTAGTTGCAGCGTGAGGGTTTTCTCTCTCTAGTTGTGTCACACAGGCTCCAGAGCGCGTGGGCTCTGTAGTTTGCAGCAGGAGGGCTCTAGGCTCGCGAGCTCAGTAGTTGTGGCACGCGGCTTAGTTGCCCGGCGACATGTGGGAACTTAGTTCCCCGACCAGGGATCGAACCCGCATCCCCTGCATTGGAAGGCGGATTCTTTACCACTGGACCACCAGGGAAGTCCCTTAGAACCACTTTTTGAGCCCTCACCTTGAGTCTAGATCTGATGCTGACCTCTCTGTCCTTAACCTGTAAAAGCTCACAACAAGCCTATGAGATAGGCATCATTACTGAAGCTGTAAGATGAAGAAACTGAAGCCTAGAAGTGGTTAGGTTGCACCCAGACAGTAAGTGGCAGAGCCAAGATTCAACTTCATGCTCTTAAAAACTATGCTAGAGGGACTCCGAGGCCCAGCTCCCATAACACCTTCTACATGGAACCATCCCTGTTGCCTGCACCCAGCCTCTTCTCCACAAAGCAGGATTTCTGTGTCACCACTTTGGGGCTCCCAAGCTCTTTGTTGATGACCCTGGGCTCTGACCTTAAGCAACTATGAAATTGCGGAATGCTAGGACCAATTCCTACCAGTCCCCAGTGGCTCAGAAAGGGCAAGTGATTTTCTTATTGACACACAGCTAGAAAGTAGCAAGACTTTGTAGGAGAATGAGCAAAGACTGCTCAAAGTACTGGACCATTTGGACCGTGGTGAAATAGGCAGGACGTGAGCACAGATCCTGAGAAGGTCCCAGCACCTTTGACCAGCCACTTCCACCCTTCACAGATAAGCAAACCCTTCTTAGGGTTCAGTAGACATGCTCGAAGGTTTTTGAAGAACAACGTTGCTTATAAAATCTTCTAATGACCCGATTGGGTAGGGTGAGGGGTGAGTGTGAGGGGTCAAAGGTCCAGAATGATGGTCTCCTAAGGCAAAGAAGCAAGAAAGAGGAAGCTCAGACCCAGAGGGAAGCGGTAGGCGTGGAGCCTGCCGGTGAGGGAGGGAACCACAGCAGCCGGTAACATCCCCATTTCTTCCTAAGACAAAGGCGGCTCTCCTGTAGGAGCCTTAGAGAGAAGTCTGGGGCTGCCCAGTCTCTGGGGTAGAGGGACTATCAACTCTGGCTCTGGGGACAGACATTGCTGTCTCTCTCTGGCTCCTGCCTGACCCCGCTGGGGATTTGTACCCTCCCTCACCTCTAGCTCTGAAACAAATACTTCCTCAGCCCTGCTGGCAACTCAGCTCCCCTTGAGTCTGACACAAGGTGGCCCATCTTCCTGAGACTTGACTTCTGGGCGTCCAGGACGTATTACTTGGGTCCAGCTCTCTCAGTGACATGTTGGATGGAGGGCCCAGGGTGACCGAGACAGGGCGGCACCTGGCAGCCAGCTAGGGGAGCCGGGCACCCGGGTTTCTATGAAGGCCTTTTCCTGCACAGAGGTACTTTCTCTCTCAAAACCCTGACCACCATGGGCTAATGTTTACGAGAGAGAGAATTAAGAGAAGAAAAGCAGTATTCAATAATGTGAATACTATTGTGAGTTTAGCAATCGACACAGAAGGAGAGAAATGCACCGACACACCCAGAAGGATTATCCTGGGTAGTACTATTGTGGGAGATTTGTCTTCTCTCTACTTTTCCATATGTTCCAGGTTTTCTACAGTGAACAAATATTAGTTTTTTAAGGAAAAAAATGTTGATTTTAGAAAATGTTCATCTGAAAACTTGCAAACAATAATAAAAATGTTAACATATATTTAAAAGATGGGGGGGCTTCCCTGGTGGTGCAGTGGTTGAGAATCTGCCTGCTAATGCAGGGGACACGGGTTCGAGCCCTGGTCTGGGAAGATCCCACATGCCGCGGAGCAACTAAGCCCGTGAGCCACAACTACTGAGCCTGCGCATCTGGAGCTTGTGCTCCACAACAAGGGAGGCCGCAACAGTGAGAGGCCCGCGCACTGCGTTGAAGAGTGGCCCCCACTCGCCGCGACTGGAGAAAGCCCTCGCGCAGAAACGAAGACCCAACACAGCCATAAATAAATAAATAAATAAATAAAGAAGCTTTCATTAAAAAAAAAATAAATAAAATAAAAAATAAAAGATGGGAAGGAAAAAACCCTCAAAGTTCACTTTGCTTCATTGTGGGTAGAACGTCACCTGATTCTCCAAATATGAAGTCTGCACACCCCCCCCCGCCCCCAGTCTCGCAGTTCCCCTTGCCCTGTTTATTCGTCTTCATGCTGTTTATTACGACCTGATATATTTTACGCCTATTGAATTGTCTCCTTTCTGCCTTCCCCGCTAGCATGGAAGCAACACAAGAACAAGGGCTCTGTCAGTTCTGTTCATCTCTGCAGCCCAGAGCAGACCTGGCATTAAAAAGGTCTGAGCCCAGTACGTGTTTGTTGACTGAACGAATGGTCAGCCTGTGAACGATTTTAATTTTCTTCTTCATACATTTCTGAGATTTCAGCTGTTTTCCAATGAACTTTTATTACTTTTGTGAGCAGAAGAAAAATGAATCAATATTATTTTTTCCTCCATGGAAATAGCACAATGGAGTGACATCTCAATTATGATATTTGGGAGTGAACTTCTTTTATAATGAAGCTGGCATTCTTTTAAGTCTCAAAAACACATGAGAAATCCGCTGGTGTGAGTCATATGTCTGCCTGGCCAGATTCCTGCTGAGCTGGGTGAGAGCACAGATGTGTAGAGAAAGCTGCTCATTGTCTGCAGGGCCACCAAAGGTACACAGGGCCAACTGTGTGAATTCGCTCCCCACAAGGCTAGCTGGAAGCCTGTGCTCTGTGTGTCTTTCCCTCTTTCCTCATCTGCTCACCTTTGGATCTTTGGTCAGTAGGTGCAGAGACACGTTTGCCAACAGGGTTCCTGAAATTAGATCTAGTCCACCTGAATTAGATCTCCTGAATTAGGCGCTTGCCCTCTCCTCAGTGGGGTCCCTGCTCCCCTGGGAAGATAAGATGGGGCTGGTCTGGTTCCAGCTGTTGAAGTTTCTGGGGAAGAATGAGGCATCTTTTGTCCTCCAACATCTGGAGCCTGCCCCTCCAGGATGGGTCTGCCAGCCCCTTTCTGCTCCCCGTTCCTTCCCTTGCTCCCCTTCTCTCTCAAACTTAACCATTTGCCACGTAGCTCCCAGAGCCTGTTTTCTATGCTCAGGAACATGGCTTCTTCTCCTTCTTCTTTTTAAATCTATTTACTTAATTTACTTATTTTTGGCTGCCTTGGGTCTTCGTTGCTGTGCGCAGGCTTTCTCTAGTTGTGGCAAGCAGGGGCTACTCTTCGTTGTGGTGCTTGGGCTTCTCATTGCGGTGGCTTCTCTTGTTGTGGAGCACAGGCTCTAGGCGCGCAGGCTCAGTAGTTGTGGCACACGGCCTTTTGGCCTTAGTTGCTCCGCGGTATGTGGGATCTTCCCGGATCAGGGCTCAAACCCGTGTCCGCTGCGTTGGCAGGCGGATTCTTAACCACTGCGCCACCAGGGAAGCCCCCTTCTTCTTGTTCTTCTTCCCTGCCCACCACCAGTTTTAAGAACTGAAACAGTCTCAGTAACCTACCTCTCCCTCTGTGTTCCCACCATCTTCCACGTTTCTTTAGCGGCCTTACTGCTGGAACTCTTCACAGATCCCTTTCTCTCTAAGCTCAGGCCTCCACTAAGTGCCTTGGTCCCCCTTCCCCTCTCCAGAATCTGCTGCCAGTTATGCCAGCCCTGCCCCCTTTCCCCTCAGGGCAGAAGGGAATAGAGTCACTTTTGTTTTTAAACAAGTTCTCCATCCTTCTATAATTAACATAGAAAACAGAAACAAAAAGAACCGAAAAATGAAGGCATCTGAAATCCTCACAATATACAAATGTGGAGGAGAGCCACTATGACGGACTCTTTCTTTCTCTCTTTCTCTTACATTCAACTCTCCAGCCTCAGGCACAAATGCACACAGCCTTCCCCCACCTCCCGCAAGAGACCCAACTCTGTTCCTACTCCCATTCACAGCTTTAAGTGGATCTTGAGTGTGCAGGCTGGATTAATTATGACCTTGGATCATGACAAACTCTCATTGTTGGTCCATGATTGATGTTTCATTTTATTTACTTATTGATATGCCCATGAACCTGCTACTAGTTTTAAGAACTAAAACATTTTCAGTAACCTACATCTACCTCTGTGTTCCCACCATATTTTATTCTGTTGCCCCCTTCACTCCCCCACCCCTGTGGGGTTCATCTTCTTGAATTTTGTGTTTATTATTACCATACTTTTATTTATTTATTTCAAGATTTTTTTTTTGATGTGGACCATTTTTTTTTTAAAGTCTTTACTGAATTTGTTACAGTATTGCTTCTCTTTTATGTTTTGGTCTTTTGTTTTTGGCCGCAAGGCATGTGGGATCTTAGCTCCCCAACTAAGCTGGGACCGAACCCGCAACCCCTGCGTTGGAAGGCGAAGTCTTAACCACTGGCCCACCAGGGAAGTCCCTATTATTATCATACTTTTAAAAGTAGCTGTATCCCAACTTTTGGGAAAGGTCAAGGATAGACAATGTGCTTTTTAAGAAGAACAATAAGAAAGGGAGACTCGGGACTTCCCTGGTGGCTCAGTGGTTAAGACTCTGCGCTCCCAATGCAGGGGGGCTGGGTTTGATCCCTGGTCAGGGAACTAGATCCCACATGCATGCTGCATCTAAGAGTTCACATGCCACAACTAAGGAGCCCACATGCTGCAACTAAGGAGCCGGTGAGCCGCAACTAAGACTCGGCGCAACCAAATAAATAAATAAATTGTTTTTAAAAAAAGGGAGATTTTCCTACCAGATATCAGTAATGCAATGGGGCTGGGAACACTGGGTTATCCATCCAACTCATGTTCATCTCCTCCCATTTCCCCTTCCCATACCTCCTCCTGCATTCCAGAAGCAGCCAGAGGAGAAGCCCTGGAATCCCCTCAGAGAGACCTGGAAACCATACTCACAACGTAAGCTAGACAGACGGGAAGGCTGATAGATTGACAGCATAGAAAAACCATCCCAGTAATAGCTGGCAGGTTTACTTGGGGACAAGGAACATGGCTCCTGAGATAGGAATTACACTGTGGATCCCAGGACATTGCAGTGTCACCCACCTAGTGGGCATCCTCACAGAGCTCTTTATAGGAACAAGACAAAGCGCAGCTGGGGACAGAAGGACAGTCTTTAGATTAGATGTCTCCATCCTGTAGCACGGCCTCTGCCCTGAGCGTCTCAAGCTCTCTGTTTCTGTCACCTGTGGGGCACAGCTGGTATCTGGCCCCTGGAAATCCCAACCAGGAGGAGTAGCGACAGTGCCAGAGGCTGCAGAGGCCACAGACAGCAGCCAGCACAGCAGCCCCTAAGCCCAGCTGCCAGCAGAACAAAGTAGTGAGAAAGGCGAGGTCCGCGGGGCTGTCTGCCCACTAGGGCTGCCCAGAAAGTGGGGCATACAGTATCGAGGTCACCTGCAGCAGCCAGGAGCCAGACACCAGCATCAGCCAGGCCTTGAGCACCCAGAGTGGGGGCTGGTCAGGGACCCAGACCTCGACGATGAGCACCAGGGCCAGCAGGAAGGCAGGCAGCATCAGCACGGTGTACACTCGGATCTCCAGGGCGTTCTTGTGCTCGATGCGGGCCACCATTTCCAGCAGCATCACAACCAGGGCCAAGGCTGTGGCCGCCCGCTCCAGCTTCATGCTCCGCTGAGCCAGCCACGCCTGGCTGGTGAGCTCCACCAGGGCACTGAGCAGGAAGAAGCCAAAGATGGTGGCATGCTGCCACGCATTGTGATGCTGGAAAGGCCGCCGAGGAGCCTCCCAGTCTATCAGGGGAAAACAGTTGGTTCCAGGTGGGAAGAAGGACTCTCCCAATATCAGTATCTCGCCAGCGCCCATCTTCACCATTCCCTCTGCACGTACCCGCTGCCACCACCTCTGGCCTTGCTTGTCCCTTGCGGGGAGTCAGGGGAAGAGGAGCTTCTGGCTCCGCGAGAGGGCCTGGGACACCATCACTGTATAGTAGAGCCCACTGTGATAGATGAGCAGCGCCAGAGCCAGGTGTCCCAAGAGAGCGCCCATGCCTCGGCCAGCAGCCTGCTCGGGAGTGGGGGGCTGGGGCTTGTGAGGGACTCTCCCCACCTCTCAACTGTCAGAAGAGGCCCTGCTGGCCCCTCCTCTGTTGCCCACACAGGGGGAGGGCACAGGCCCCATGTGGGCCCGCGTCATTTTCAGGTAGCTGAGAGCTGGCCGGGCTCCTCCCTGATGGCAGGGCTCCAGAACAGGGCGGTACCGCTACAACAAACACGACTCTGCTCCCTTCCTCAGCCCTGAGCCTTTTTCCCACTGTTAGAAGAATGCATGTGAAGTACTTGGCGCCCTGGTAGTACAATAGATGACACTTATTGTTATTTATTATTAGTCCAAGTGGAACACCCCAGGTTTCACCAGCCAGTGAATACAAACCCAGGCTCACTACCATTGATGGCCAAGTTCTCCACCCTTACCCGAGCCCCTGTGTGCTTGCCCTTCCCCAGGTCTTTCAGTGGCTATAAGGGAAGGGCTGTGGCTGAGGTTCTGGACGCTGCTTTCCGCTGCACCACCTGGACTGGCGCTGCTTCTGAGCCTTGATTCTGCAGCTGCAGGCCCTGACAGCTCTGGCTGGGCTGCCCTGCCAAGGCACAGTGGTGGTGACAGAGCCACTGACACTCAGTTCCTCCTGCCCTGAGATGCCACGACCTGTCTTTCTGCACCATCCCCTGCCCTCTGTCCTGGTCACTGGGTCTTGGCTCTGCCTTCTTGCTCCTTCCCTGGACACTCCCCTACCGCTACTCTGAGCAAGGCCCTGCCTGGAACAGACACTGTCTTTGGGTTCTTGACATGTAGCAAAGGAGAACTACAAGTGTGTAAAACCTCACAATAGGGGTGGAGAGGACAACACCGAGGCCAGTAGAGATTGGGGCAAATGGGGGAATCAAGGAGGAGGTGGAATTTGAATCTTGTCTTGATGGTTTAGACATTGCAAGTGGAGGGCCCTGGGGTGGGAAATACAAGAGGAAAGTGTAGGCTCAGGGGCTGAAGCAGGGAGATGGGGGGAGGGGCAGAAGGGGAGAATAGACTGGCAGGTCTGGGCAGCCAGGGGTGGGGTGGAGGTTTGGGGGGGCTTAACTATTGGACCACCCATTTCTATGGGACAAAGAGTCCCAGAACTTGGGACTGAGAGGTGACCTGGGCAGGGGCTGTGAGCTGCCCACTGGGAAATGCCTGGTAGCCTCTGCCGGAGTGCCTTCCTGTACTGTCTCCTGTACATGTGCATCAGGTAGACAGGAGGACAAGTGATGTCCAGTGGTGTGAGGGACCTGGGCTGGGGAGAAGAGACCAGAGGTCAAGGGAAAGTAGAGATTGGGGGAGAAAGAGAAAGCACGTGGATCTGTCTCTTTTGGGAGCAGGGGAACAGCCAACTGGATGCCCAAGCCAGAAACCAAGGCATCGTCCTGGTCTCCTCCCTTCATCCAGACCCACAGTCAGTCCCTTACCATGTCCAGCCAGTTCCTCCTCCTGCAGAGGTAGACTTTCCTTTTCCTCTGACCACCCCGCCTCGGCTCTCTGCTGGCCCATGTCCTCTCTACCTCCTGGTTTCTCTTTTCCATATGGCTGCCAGAATACGAATATTCACACCTGATCGTGTCATTTTCCTGATGAACATTTTTCAGGTGTCTTGTGTCGGCTGTAGGCTGGAGTTCTGTGGCCAGGCAAACAAGGTCCTTTGTGACCTGTCCCCTTTGATCACTCATGCCTGCATTCCGCCACCTGCCAATATTATGCTTCAGCTTCTCTGGATTCTCTGTATTTTTCTAGAACATACCCATGTTTTGCATTGCCTTGGTCTTTGACCATTTGGTTCCCTCTCTCTGCAATATCCCCTCCCACCTTATCTTCGTGGTAAACTTCTACCCAACACCACTTTATTAACCAGAGAAGCAACTCTATGTTTTGACTGTACCCTGCACAGGCTCACACGAAAACTGATATCACAGGTTATATATCACCAGTTCTCAGGCTGTCTTGTCATCATCTCTGCTGCGCTGGGAGATGCTCCTCTCAGATACCTCTTCCAGAAAGGACTCGCTGCCCAGCCGCCAAGCATTTGGTGCGCTAACAACTTCAGTTGTAGTCTCCTTCAGGGTCAACCTCAGTTTTCCAGCTGAGGGCACATCCCTTCACGGTGGCCTCCAGCTAGCAGCCCGACAAGGTGGTGTCATAAGGGCCCGGCCGTTTCCCCCCCACGCTGGATTCTCTAATGGGTGACATGTGCTCCGGAGCTCCCTGGCGGGCAGGCAGAGACCTCAGCAGGCCTGCATCATAGCTGGAGAATTCTCCCTGCCCACTCCAGCTTTTGCCTTTTTCTTTTCCCAAGTCCTACTCACCAATAAAACTTTTGGACTCCTAACTCCATCTCAGCATCTGTTTTCAGGAGTGGTCCAAGAGATTAGTCAGTAAGATGGAGTTTGGGGACTGATCACTCCATCACCCAGCTGGCCATGAGGACCACATCCCAGCCCCCAGCTCGGGCTGGTATTCCCACTGTTAAACATTTCACCGGTGGTGACTTGGGAGAATGTGCAGGTAGAGAATAATGAACTAGCCTGTGTGATGATCAGGCATTTGAAAGGTAGGCAGAGGCATTTGAAAGGTATGCGTGTGTACGTAATTGTACACACATGCCTGCACACACATGCGTGGATAGATGGGAATGAATAGTTGGGTTGATAACCCACAGACACATAATGAAAAGCTGAGGGCAATTAACAAACAACTGAAAACAAGTGTGAGAGCCTGAGGGTTTCTTTGGCATCTTACAAAGAATCCTTCATCTCATACAGTGGGTGAAGAAAAAAGAGCTGGAGTTGAAGGTCAGGATTTAGACAGAAAGACAGAGTGGCTGAGTGGTATAATATAGCTCCAAAGATGGTTGGATCCTGACCCAAGGCAGGTCTGTGGGACCATGACACATTGGTTGGATACCCTGGAAGACACCAAATCCCTGAACTTCTGCCTCTGAGTGGTGTGGGAGGCGATATCACCAGTGAATCCTGTGATTATGCCTTGTTTCCTTTGCTGTAAGGGAATGCCCTGGTTGGATGTTGTATTGACTATATTTTCTCGTTTCCTGTATTCTTGATCCTCTGGCATTTGGGGACTTGATGTTGGAGAGACTGCCCCTCCCAAGGCTCACAAATTCCTAGAGATAGCAGACAACTTCCCTGCAAGTGCGCCTTTGACATACGAACCAACCAATCCAGAGCTCATCTCCAACTAGCTCCTTTATCAAACTTTCACATACCTTGTTCCAAATCACCCCAGGGCGAGGTACCAATTATTAACTAGGGTCCACCTCTATAGCCCAGAGCCCAAGGAAGCCATTCAAACTATCCAATCCTAAACTGACTCAGAGTACCGCCCTGCCTTGCCCATTCCTTCTCACAAGAACCCTAATAAAGGCTCAAGCTATGCTCTGCCCCTCTTCTGCATCCTGAACAACACTGGTCCTTCCCCAGGTGGTCCTGTGTGGCACGGCATGGAAGGCCCCTGTTTCTAGAAATCTGTGAGTATAAATTTCTTCCTTCATGACAGTCATTTTCACCTCTGCATGTCTCACCATACACGATTAAAGGATATCTTGGGTACAGTTTTAGAACAGATGCGTGTTGTACGGGATTCAGCACCTGTGAATCAGGCATTCCACAACCACTAGTGCTGGCTGAGACCTTATGGGCATGAAAGGCAAACCTACACCTAGACTAGATGTCTATCTCTGTGAGAATGAACTGTTGACCTTTGAGGACAGAAGGGGCCCGATGTAGTCAACCTGCTACCATGTGGCTGGTTGGTCTCCTCATGGAATAGCACACACGGGGCTTAGCACTGGTCTGTGTTGCTGGCCAATTGGACATTCAGAAGCAGCAGCAGCTAGATTGTCCTTGTTAAGTGTGAATCCATGCTGTTGGGCCCTTGCATCGCCTCTGTCTCTGCCATCATTGTTACTTTGTTCATGTGTCCATCGTGCTGGCAATGGGGTGGCCACCGATAAAAGCTGCCTGAGTCATTTTGTTTGCATGGTGACTCTTCCATGGTGGATGCTTTCTTGAACCAATCCTGGTACCAAGTTACAG
The DNA here is from genome assembly GCF_965194805.1 of Balaenoptera borealis. Lineage (NCBI taxonomy): Eukaryota > Metazoa > Chordata > Mammalia > Artiodactyla > Balaenopteridae > Balaenoptera > Balaenoptera borealis. The sequence goes on along the minus strand of NC_138862.1, from coordinate 83,069,536 downwards.
GTTGGGCTCTCCAGGAAGCAGTTTTTGAGACAGAGTTAGGCATGCAGAGTTAGGTGTAAGGGTTTCATTGGAGGGTAACATCTGTGACAGGAAAGAGGGCAGTATTGAGCAGGGGGTGCCGTCAGATGGAAATGAAAATATGATAAACTGCCGCCCGGTGGGGCAGCTCCAGAGCAAAGACTGGTGCAAAGCTAGGCCCTGTGCCGCCACCTTGCTCAGTTATGGGCTGGGGCCCATGCCGATGAAATGAACAGCTGGAGACGGTCAGCAATCACACTCCTCCCAGCTGGTCAGCACGTCTTTTCTTGAAGGAGGATCTGGATGGTGCATTTCCTTGTTTCCAGGAGCTCAGACTCCTCAAGAACCAGGGCTTGGGTCATACCACAGGTAAACCACTGAGACCGCAGAGGTGGTAGCTGAGGGCAAGAGGAATTTAGAATGCATGGTAGAGGAGGGAGGCGATGGGTACCAGCTGTGGCCCCAAGACCACCTGCAGTGAATGGGGTCTCTATTTCATCCCCCTAACTTCCCTCTTGTAGATTTTCCTGAAAGAAGACAGGCCCCCAGAGTCTGCCTCATGTGTGTGGAAAAGCGGGTCCATGCAGCACAAGGCATGTACTGTGGCAGGCACAGAGCTGCACTGCCTGCTTCTCTCCTTCGAGAAGCTTCGAGGATTGAGGTGAGCTTACAGCCTCAGCGTCTGGGTCCACATTGAAGGTCAGTTTCAATTTTTGAGCTGAGCCCAGCCAATGTGAGCATGACGATGGATAGGGCCTGGCTACTTCTGCCCAGTGAGGGACTCTGAACAGGAAACCTTGGACATCTTTGTTCCAGAGCTCCCGTGGGGCTGGTGGAAACTGACATGCCTGCGTCACGATGGCTGTCCATCCCGTCGTTCTTCCTCCCCCTTCTTTCATTGCGTCACAAGCTGGTGGACCTCGGTTCCTCCCAGCTCAGTCAGCCTCTGCTTCTCAGAGAACTCCAATGGCACAGTCTGCGTGGCGTTCTCCCTTCTGATCTCTGAGGGCTCCTGGGATTGTGGTCTGACTGAATGACCAGCTGAGCACCCAGCTCGTCTGTCAGGACTGTGCTTCGTGCCCGTGGCAGGGGCTCTGGGATTCTGCGTGTGTTCTCAGAGAGTGTGTGGCCTGGGGGCCACTTGGGGTGGAACTAGTTAAATAAGAGCAGCCAGAGGGTACTTTTGTGAGATTGTGATTCTCAGGGACAGCTTTAGGCTGGCCACCAGGTGGGGCCTCTGCAGTGTGGACCTGGCTCCCTCCCCACCAGACTTTCCCCTGCTCCCCTGAGGGCCGGGTGAGGAAAGAGAGATTCTGGATTAGGTGTCAAGGACTGGGATAGGAAGAGGCCAGGAGAGCCCCAGCACCTACCAAACAGGAGCTGTGGTCCAGAGAGCAGCTGGTGCCACGGAGGGACCGACAGCAGGGGACAGCGTTTCATAGAGTACTGGGGGCAGGGGGACCCTCTGTGGTCTGGCTGGTGAGAACTTTCTAAATAAGTTTTTTTATTGCAGTATAATTGATATGTAAAATTATATTAGTTTCAGGTATACAACATAATGATTCAATATCTGCATATATTGCAAAATGATCACCAGAATAAGTCTAGTTAACATCCATCACCACACAGAGTTACAAAAATTGTTTTCTTGTGATGAGAACTTTGAAGATCTACTCTCTTAGCAATTTTCAAATATGCAAGGCAGTGTTATTAACTATAGTCACCATGCTGTACATTACATCCCAGGACTTATTTTCTATCAGAGGTATTTATGGCTACAGAGTGGGGATCCTGGAGGGAGAAGAGAGCAAGGAATCAAACTGCCTCTTTCAGCCTCTCCAGGCAAAGCACAGATACACCATGAGGGACTGGGGGTCCCTACCAATAGCCACACCCTGGCCACCTTATGGAATTATTGTCATCATATGTTCTATTAGGGGAAATCACGTGAAACTGCCATTTTTGTTGGTCAAAAAACAGTGAAATACTGGCAGTTTTACTTGGTCCAATTTAACATAGAGAGTTGAATTGAAGTTAGGGGTATATATATTTATTCCCAGGGTACGTATCTATTTAGGGACCTTCCCGTAACCACTGTTCCTGGAGCCTTCTACTGGTCAGGCATCAAACAGAAGTCTTTCTGTGCATTCTCTGATTCTGTACTCACAGCAGCCCAAAGAGGTTGTACGATTATTATCCCTGTTTTTCAGATGAAGAAAGAGAGGCACAATCAAGTAGCATGCCTAGGGACAGAAGTGGGAGGTAGACCTACATCTGTCTGACCTGTAAACCCATGTTCTTGACCCCTGCACAGACTGCCCTGTCAAAGTCCTCTGCGGCCTCCAGGGGGTGAAGTGGGATTGGGGACTGGACATTTGAGTGGAAGAACTATTCAGAGAGCTCTACACCAAGTGGCCCCTATGCAACCATTAGGGTCAGATATGTATAGACTTTGTGTGGTTGAAAGCTTAAAAAGTTTGTGGGACCCTCTTTTGGAAAAATAATACCAAAAAGATCTCACTTTTGTAGATATTGCCTAAACATGTGTCCATATGAACATTTTGCTAAGGCCTCTCCCCTGTGCAAGGGAAGAGTGCTGAAGCTAAGCTTCGTTATCAAGGTTCTGATGCCCAAAGGGGTGCGACGGGAAGCAGCTGCCCTCACAGAACAGGCCTGGGAGGGCAGGGGCTCTGTCTGGCACAGACAAGGAAAGTCCAGCGCACCTGTAAGTTCCACCCAGGACCCAGGGAGATTGTATAAATGGAGAACCAGGTCGCCTGTGCCTTTTGCACAGGCCAGATTCTGAAAAGGGGGTCCAGCGTCTGCGGGGTAGGGGTGGGGTGGAGGATGTGTGTGGAAAGCCCTACACTGCGTTGGCATTTCTTTGGCTGAGAGCACTGCAGCTCCCACTTGTGGCCACTAGGGGGAGATGCTCCTTTGGGAACTATTTGCGAAGACCTTCGCTCTCCCAGTCCCCCTTCCAAGGCACCCAGAGTCCCTGGGCCACTCACACTGTCATCATCAGGCCCAGTTCTGCTGATGAGGCCTCGTCTGCATCCTGTGGCCTCCTGTTTCAAGGAGCAACTCACACGGGGAGGGGCTACAAAGATGGAAGGAACGTATGGATTCTCCCTGGATGATGTGAAGGAGGAACATTTTCTTCCCTAAGGAGCCCCTGACCTTTTACAAAATTCCATAAGTTAAAACTTAGCTAAATGTTTAAATTAGAAAAATAGAAAATTCAATCTGTGTTTAACTCAAGTTTAATAATAGGAAACATTAAACTATTGTGTAGGTACATCTGGATTCTGTGCTGTAATTTGGGGAGGAAGACATCCGGGCTCCCAGGAGGGCCATGTCCTGCATGGGGTCTGTCTCCTCACAGCTGTGGGCTCCTGGAAACCACTAATGGTCTTTGTTCACTTGATAGCCCCTGACCCAGCACACTAGGTCTTGATCAGTGTTTCCAGGATGAACAAGGGATCAGAGAAAGAAGGGGACAGAAAATGGGAGGGAAGGAAACGATGAGATAAGGACAGAGAGAAGCTGACTATAGCTTATTCAAAAGAACTTTGTATATATTTTGCAGGACTTTAGAAATAAAGAAGAGACAGGGATATAAAGATGAATAAGTTGGTATTCCTGCTCTCTGGTGATTCAGTTTCTTATGAAAAAGAAAGATATGCCAGTAACAGTGGTGTTGGGCAAAGTATAGGGGCCGTCCCCAGGGAGACCTCTTGGTATGTGATGCACTCTGTCAGTGGCTGTGAGCGTCAAGCTATCTGGTCAAAATGTTCAGAACCTTGCTTGACATTTGGTTCTTTGTAGGTGACATGTCAGTGTGTTTGTTTATATCTCTGGAATCTTTTAACCATCTCTGTATCCCCAGCATCTTGAACTTCCACAAAAATGATGTAAGTATGCCTCAGTGGCGTTATTTTTCATTCATTGTTCTGGGATCTTGGATAGAAGTCAAACGTTCCTCAGCTCTAGGAAATTTTCTTGGTTTATTTTTTGAAAATACTCCCCCCCACCATGTTTCTATTTCCAGTTTCTAGGGCTTTTATTAGTCAGATGTTGGAATCCTGGACTGATCCTCTATAGCTCTTATCTTTTCTCTCACACTTCCTATTTTGTTGTTTTTTACATCTATTTTCTGATCTACTGGTCCTTCTATTGGAATTTTTTTTAATGATCAAAATTTTAATTTCTAAGAGTGTTGTCTTGTTTACGGAATTTTCTGGTTTTAGAGTATCCTGTTCTTTTTTACGCTTGTAATAGTGTCTCAAGTTTCCCTGAGGATACTGTGTGTGTGTGTGTGTGTGTGTGTGTGTGTGTGTGTGTGTGTGTATATATTTTTTTTTTTTTGGCTGTGTTTGGTCTTCGTTGATGCGTGCAGCCTTTCTCTACTTGTGGCAAGTAGGGGCTACTCTTCATTGCGCTGCATGGGCTTCTCATTTCGGTGGCTTCTCTTGTTACGGAGCATGGGCTCTAGGCCTGCGGACTTCAGTAGTTGCAGCATGCGGGCTTAGTAGTTGTGGCGCACAGGCCTAGTTGCTCTGCGGCATGTGGGATCTTCCTGGACCAGGGATCTAACCCGTGTCCCCTGCACTGGCAGATGGATTCTTAACCACTGTGCCACCAGGGAAGTCCCTGTATGTATATTTTCTCTTGTTCCCAGAGTTAGCCTTATTTTCTCCAAGGTCATTTTTCCTGTTTTATTTTTCTTTCAACTTTTTATTTAAAAAATGTTCAACTTACATATAAGTTGAAAGAATAGTGCACTGAATGCTCATATATCCTTTCCCTAACCATCAGTCATTAACATTTTGCCACATTTGCTTTCTATTTCTAGTTTTTTATTTTTCTGCATCATTTGAAAATAATTGTAGACATCATGACATTTTAGTCCTAAATACTTCAGCATATATTTCTTTTAAGAATAAGGACATTTTCCTACATACCTCAAGATCATTACCACACTCCAAATGTCTAACACTAATTGAATAATATCTTCTGATATGCAGTTCATATTTAAATTCTACCATTTGTGCCCAAACTTACTTTAATAGCATTTTTTTTTTTAGATCCAGGATTGGGTCATGAGTCACATATTACAGTTAGTTATTATGTTTCTTTATTCTCTTTTAACTTAGAACAGTTCTCCCTTACAAATTTTTTGGGTAGCTTTCATGGTACTGACTTTTTGAAGAGCTTGGGCTAGCCATCTTGTGGAATGTTCTGCATTTTTCTGATTATGTTAAACAGGTTAAACATTTTTGGCAAGTACACTCCCTAGGTAATTTTATGCACTTAAGATTGCATCTCCTTGTTTCATTGTGATTAGATTTAGCTTACACATCCTGGGCAGTAATAATATACATGTGACATTGTGTTCTTTTCAGGACATCACATTTAAAGGCACGCATGCTCACTTGCCCATTGCTGGTGATGTTCATTTGGATTACCCAGTCAAGGTGTTGTCTGCTTTATCAATTTGTTTTTTCCTTGCAATTAATAAGCCATCTTTGCGGAGAAATTTTAAGACCTTGTAAATATCCTGCTCCTTATCAACTTCCCTATAGATTTAGCACCCATTTTCCTGAGCCAATTTTTTTACTATGATGATTGCAAAATGATGATTTTCAAACTTAACCATTCCCTCCACATTGATCAGTACTTCCTGGCTCTATAAGATGTCCCAGGTTCATATTGTACTTTCCATGTCCTAGTCCTGGAATCAGCTATTTCTCCAAGGAGCTCTGGTTCCTTTTATTGGTTGCCTTTACTGTTGGAGGATATTTTCACTGCATGAATTGTAGTTATAGGTTAGCAATTTTTTCCCCTTCAGTATTTTAAAGATGTCGTTCCATTGTCTTCTGGTTTGTGTTATTTCTAAGTCAATGTTTTATCATTGTTTAATTTTTTTTTCATTTTTCTCTGCCTTTAAGATTTTTCTGTTTATCTTTGGTTTTTAGCATTTGAGCTTCTTGGATCTGTGGGGTGATATTTTCTCATAATATCTGAGATGTTTGAAATGTTTCAGCCATGATTTTTTCAAATATATTTTTGCATGCTATAATATCTCATCTCTCCTGGGACTCTAATTACATGTGTTAGACTGCCTAATATTGTCCTACAGGTCACTAAGGCTCTGGTCAATTTTTGCATTTTTTTTCTCCCTGTGATTCACTTTGGATAGGTCTATTGACTTACCTTCAAGTTCACCGATCTTTTTTTCCTGCAGTGTCTAATCTGCCCTTCAACCCATTTGGCAAATTTTTTATTTCTGATATTGTATTCTTCAATTCTAGAATTTCCATTTGATGCTTTTTAATAGTTTCCCTTTACCTACTGAATTTCCCCAATTGTTCACTCATTATGTTCGGTTTTTCCCTTTAAATCCTTAAACATTTTTATAATGGCTTTTTAAAAGTCTGTGTCTGTTAATTCCAACACCTCTTATCATGTTTGAGTTTGTTTCTCTTAACTTTTTTTCCTTGATTTTGAATCACATTTTACTGCTACTTCACCTGTCCACTGATTTTTGATTGTCATGTGTACATTGTACATTCTACACTGTGGGAATTATGCGGCTTTTCTTTAAAGTTTGTTGAGGTTCATTTTAGTAGGCAATCGATTTACTGGTGAATCAGTTTGAGTTTTTTCTTCAAGACTTGTTTTAAGCCTTGTTAGGACTGGTTTAGAGTATTCCTTACTGAAGAGCTAGACTAGCTCTACTCCTAAGATGTGGCCTTTCTGAGGCCTTAATTGAACTGCACCATTGTTCAGCCACTCTGGCTGGTTGGAACAGCTATGTCTCCCAGTCCTGTGAGACCGCTGGAATCTCTGTGCGGCTCCCAACTTCTCAATAGCTGTTCTCTGCCAGGCTTTGCAGACTCATCTCTCTATGCTCAGCTGAGTATTCAGTCAACCACTTGAGGGGACCCCCTATGCAGATTTCTGAATCTCCTTCTCTTACAGCTCTCTCCTTTTCAGTACGCTGCCTCACAAATTTCAGCTGTTTCAACAGCCCTAAAATCTAATTTCTGCCTCTTCAGCTCAATGAGCCCACTGTTCTCTGCTTGGGCTCTACCTCTCTGTACTGTGCTCTAGAAACTGTCTCCAGGAAGAAAGCCAGGTTATGGTGGAGCTCATATGGGCATTTCTTCTCTTAGGGATCACGGTTCTGCACTACCTGTTGTTCCAATATCTAAAAAAATTTTCTTTATACATTTTGTCTAGTTTTGTAATTATTTATGGCAGGAGGGCTAGTCCAGTGTTACTCTGTCATAGCTAGAACTGTTGGAAAAATTTAAATGCCAAATACAGATTTTAAAAAAACACCACACTTCTTGAACTTTTAATTTCTTCTTTCAGCACTGGTAAATTTGATGAACCCATCTGTTTTATGTTCCCTTTTTTCTTCCTTTTTGGTTCTTTTAGATTAATAAAGTATTTTCTATAATTTCCTTTTTTTTGGTCAAATTGTCAGTTATACTTTCTTTCACTATTTTTTTAGTTTTGCACTAATGATTATCCAATAGGATGACAACTTGATTTTCTTTACTTTGTATTTGATTTGGAAAATCTGCCAAGAGGATTTTTTTCTTTACCTTTAAAATTGTTTTACTCTGATATATCTCAGAGTTGACTATTCTGGTCAATTTTCCTATGTACATAGGTGCATTCAACATGTAGATTTAGGCCATTTTTACTTTCAGAAAGTTTTCTGGGGTTATATTTCTTTGGGGTTAAACACTTCATATTTATTTAATTTATAATCTACTTTATGGTGGTATAATTCATATAAAATAAAGTTCACCAATTTGAAGTGTGTAATTTGATGAGTTTTGACAAGTCATATATAGTTGTATAATCATTACTACAATCACTATTGGATTATAGTTTTAAATAATATGTTTCATTCCATTGTTCTGTTTTGCTTTTTCAGCAACTCCAATTATATGTATATAAATCTTTTTTGCCTATTCTCTATAGCTATCATCTTTTCTTTGATCATTTTACCTCCTTATTTATTTATTTTTCTCTTGGCTATATCTCTTATTATATTTTCAGTTGAATTTTCATCTATCTCCTTTGGGCATCTTGTGATTTAATCTTAACTTCTGAAATTTTTTAATTAAAAAAAATTTAAAGATTTTATTGAGATATAATTGACTTGTAACATTATATTACCTTCAGGTGTACAACATATTGAGTTGATATTTGTATATATTTCTTTTTTCTTTTTATTTAAAAAATTTTTTTTATAAAGCGGGTTCTCATTAGTTATCCATTTTATACACATCAGTGTATACATGTCAATCCCAATCTCCCAATTCATCACACCACCACCCCCACCCCCGCCATTTTCTGCCCTTGGTGTCCATACGTTTGTTCTCTACATCTGTGTCTCAATTTCTGCCCTGCAAACTGGTTCATCTGTACCATTTTTCTAGGTTCTACATATATGCATTAATATACGATATTTGTTTTTCTCTTTCTGACTTACTTCATTCTGTATGATAGTCTCTAGATCCATCCATGTCACCACAAATGACCCAATTTCGTTCTTTTTTATGGCTGAGTAATATTCCATTGTATATATGTACCACATCTTCTTTATCCATCGTCTGTCGATGGGCATTTAGACTGCTTCCATGTCCTGGCAATTGTAAATAGTGCTGCAATGAACATTGGGGTGCATGTGTCTTTTTGAATTATGTTTTTCTCTGGGTATATGCCCAGTAATGGGATTGCTGGGTCACATGATAATTCTATTTTTAGTTTTTTAAGGAAACTCCATACTGTTCTCCATAGTGGCTGTATCAATTTACATTCTCACCAACAGTGCAAGAGGGTTCCCTTTTCTCCGCACCCTCTCCAGCATTTGTTGTTTGTAGATTTTCTGATGATGCTCATTCTAACTGGTATGAGGTGATACATCATTGTAGCTTTGATTTGCATTTCTCTAATAATTAGTGATGTTGAGCAGCTTTTCATGTGCCTCTTGGCCATCTGTATGTCTTCTTTGGAGAAATGTCTACTTAGGTCTTCTGCCCATATTTTGATTGGGTTGTTTGCTTTTTTAATATTGAGCTGCATGAGCTGTTTATATATTTTGGAGATTAACCCTTTGTCCATTGATTTGCTTGCAAATATTTTCTTCCATTCTGAGGGTTGTCTTTTCATCTTGTTTATAGTTTCCTTTGCTGTACAAAAGCTTTTAAGTTTCATTAGGTTCCATTTCTTTTTTTTTTTTTTATTTCCATTACTCTAGGAGGTGGGTCAAAAAAGATCTTGCTGTGATTTATGTGAAAGAGTGTGCTTCCTATGTTTTCCTCTAAGAGTTTTATAGTGTCCAGTCTTACATTTAGGTCTCTAATCCATTTTGAGTTTAATTTTGTGTATGGCGTTAGAGAGTGTTCTAATTTCATTCTTTTACATGTAGCTGTCCAGTTTTCCCAGCACCACTTATTGAAGTGACTGTCTTTTCTCCATTGTATATTCTTGCCTCCTTTGTCATAGATTAGTTGACCATAGGTGTGTGGGTTTATCTCTGGGCTTTCTATCCTGTTCCATTGATCTATATTTCTGTTTTTGTGCCAGTACCATATTGTCTTGATTACTGTAGCTTTGTAGTATAGTCTGAAGTCAGGGAGTCTGATTCCTCCAGCTCTGTTTTTTTCCCCTCAAGACTGCTTTGGCTATTTGGGGTCTTTTGTGTCTCCACACAAATTTTAAGATTTTTTGTTCTAGTTCTGTAAAAAATGAAATTGGTAATTTGATAGGGATTGCACTGAATCTGTACATTGCTTTGGGTAGTATAGTCATTTTCACAATATTGATTCTTCCAATCCAAGAACAGGGTATATCTCTCCATCTGTTTGTATCATCTTTGATTTCTTTCATCAGTGTCTTATAGTTTTCTGCATACAGGTCTTTTGGCTCCCTAAGTAGGTTTATTCCTAGGTATTTTATTCTTTTTGTTGCAATGGTAAATGGGAGTGTTTCCTTAATTTCTCATTCAGATTTTTCATCATTAGTGTATAGGAATGCAAGAGATTTCTGTGCATTAATTTTGTATCCTGCAAATTTACCAAATTCATTGATTAGCTCTAGTAGTTTTCTGGTGGCATCTTTAGGATTTTCTATGTATAGTATCATGTCATCTGCAAACAGTGATAGTTTTTTTTTTTTCTTTTTCTTCTCTGGTTGCCATGGCTAGGACTTCGAAAACTATGTTGCATAATAGTGGTGAGAATGGACATCCTTGTCTTGTTCCTGATCTTAGAGGAAATGCATTCAGTTTTTCACCATTGAGAATGATGTTTGCTGTGGGTTTGCCATATATGGCGTTTATTATGTTGAGGTAGTTTCCCTCTATGCCCACTTTCTGGAGATTTTTTATCATAAATAGGTGTTGAATTTTGTCAAAAGCTTTTTCTGCATCTATTGACATGATCATATTGTTTTTCTGCTTCAATTTGTTAATATGGTGTATCACATTTATTGATTTGCGCATATTGAAGAATCCTTGCATCCCTGGGATAAATCCCACTTGATCATGGTGTATGATCCTTTTAATGTGTTGTTGGATTCTGTTTGCTAGTATTTTCTTGAGGATTTTTGCATCTATATTCATGAGTGATATTGCTCTGTAATTTTCTTTTTTTGTAGTATCTTTGTCTGGTTTTGGTATCAGGGTGATGGTGGCCTCATAGAATGAGTTTGGGTGTGTTCCTTCCTCTGCCATTTTTTGGAACAGTTTGAGAAGCATGGGTGTTAGCTCTTCTCTAAATGTTTGATAGAATTCACCTGTGAAGCCATCTGGTCCTGGACTTTTGTTTGTTGGAAGATTTTTAATCACAGTTTCAATTTCATTACTTGTGATTGGTCTGTTCATATTATCTATTTCTTCCTGGTTCAGTCTTGGAAGGTTATACCTTTCTAAGAATTGGTCCATTTCTTCCAGGTTGTCCATTGTATTGGCATAGAGTTGCTTGTAGTAGTCTCTTAGGATGCTTTGTATTTCTGTGGTGTCTGTTGTAACTTCTCCTTTTTCATTTCTAATTTTATTGCTTTGAGTCCTCTCCCTCTTTTTCTTGATGAGTCTGGCTAAAGGTTTATCAATTTTGTTTATCTTCTCAAAGAACCAACTTTTAGTTTTATTGATCTTTGCTATTGTTTTCTTTGTTTCTATTTCATTTATTTCTGCTCTGATCTTTATGATTTCTTTCCTTCTACTAACTTTGGGTTTTGTTTGTTCTTCTTTCTCTAGTTCCTCTAGGTGTAAGATTAGATTGTTTATTTGAGATGTTTGTTGTTTCTTGAGGTAGGATTGTATTGCTCAAACTTCCCTCTTAGAACTGCTTTTGCTGCATCCCATAGGTTTTGGATCGTCGTGTTTTCATTGTCATTTGTCTCTAGGTATTTTTTGATTTCCTCTTTGATTTCTTCAGTGATCTCTTGGTTATTTAGTAACGTATTGTTTAGCCTCCATGTGTTCGTACTTTTTACGTTTTTTTCTCTGTAATTGATTTCTAATCTCATAGTGTTATGGTCAGAAAAGATGCTTGATATGATTTCAATTTTCTTAAATTTCTTGAGGCTTGATTTGTGACCCAAGGTGTGATCTATCCTGGAGAATGTTCCATGCGCACTTGAGAAAAAAGTGTAATCTGCTGTTTTTGGATGGAATGTCCTATAGATATCAATTAAATCTGTCTGGTCTATTGTGTCATTTAAAGCTTGTGTTTCCTTATTAATTTTCTGTTTGGATGATCTGTCCATTGGTGTCAGTGAGGTGTTAAAGTCCCCTACTATTATTGTGTTACTGTCGATTTCCTCTTTTATAGCTGTTAGCAGTTGCCTTATGTATTGAGGTGCTCCTATGTTGGGTGCATATATATTTATAATTGTTATATCTTCTTCTTGGATTGATCCCTTCATCATTATACAGTGTCCTTCCTTGTCTCTTGTAACATTCTTTATTTTAAAGTCTATTTTATCTTATATGAGAATTGCTACTCCAGCTTTCTTTTGATTTCCATTTGCATGGAATATCTTTTTCCATCCCCTCACTTTCAGTCTCTGTGTGTCCCTAGGTCTGAAGTGGGTCTCTTGTAGACAGCATATAGATGGGTCTTGTTTTTGTATCCATTCAGCGAGCCTGTGTCTCTTGGTTGGAGCATTTAACCCATTCATGTTTAAGGTAACTATCGATATTTATGTTCCTATTATCATTTTCTTAATTGTTTTGGGTTTGTTTTTGTAGGTCCTTTTCTTCTATTGTGTTTCCCACTTAGAGAAGTTCCTTTAGCATTTGTTGTAGGGCTGCTTTGGTGATGCTGAATTCTTGTAGCTTTTGCTTGTCTGTAAAGCTTTTGATTTCTCCATCAAATCTGAATGAGATCCTTGCCAGGTAGAGTAATCTTGGTTGTAGGTTCTTGCCTTTCATCACTTTAAATATGTCATGCCACTCCCTTCTGGCTTGTAGAGTTTCTGCTGAGAAATCAGCTGTTAACCTTATGGGAGTTCCCTTGTATGTTATTTGTCATTTTTCCCTTGCTGCTTTCAATAAGTTTTCTTTGTCTTTAATTTTGGCACATTTGATTACTATGTGTCTCGGTGTTTTCTCCTTTGGTTTTTCCTGTATGGGACTCTCTTTGCTTCCTGGACTTGGGTGGCTGTTTCTTTTCCCATGCTCAGGAAGTTTCGACTATAATGTCTTCAAATATTTTCTCGGGTCCTTTCTCTCTCTCTTCTCCTTCTGGGACCCCTACCTAATGCGAATGTTGTTGTGTTTAATGTTGTCCCAGAGGTGTCTTAGTCTGTCTTCATTTCTTTTTTTTCTGTTTTCTTTATTCTGTTCTGCAGCAGTGAATTCCACCATTCTGTCTTCCAGGTCACTTATCCGTTCTTCTGCCTCAGTTATTCTGCTATTGATTCCTTCTGGTGTGTTTTTCATTTCAGTTATTGTATTATTCATCTCTGTTTGTTTGTTCTTTAGTTCTTCTAGGTCTTTGTTAAACATTTCTTGCATCTTTTTTTTTTTTTATAACATCTTTATTGGAGTATAATTGCTTTACAATGGTGTGTTAGTTTCTGCTTTATAACAAAGTGAATCAGTTATACATATACATATGTTCCCATATCTCTTCCCTCTTGCATCTCCCTCCCTCCTACCCTCCTTATCCCACCCTTCTAGGTGGTCACAAAGCACAGAGCTGATCTCCCTGTGCTATGCGGTTGCTTCCCACTAGCTATCTATTTTACGTTTGGTAGTGTATATATGTCCATGCCACTCTCTCACTTTGTCACATCTTACCCTTCTCCCTCCCCATATCCTCAAGTCCATTCTCTAGTAGGTCTGTGTCTTTATTCCCATCTTGCCACTAGGTTCTTCATGACCTTTTTTTTTTTCCCCTTAGATTCCATATATATGTGTTAGCATACGGTATTTGTTTTTCTCTTTCTGACTTACTTCACTCTGTATGACAGACTCTGACTCCATCCACCTCACTACAAATAACTCCATTTCATTTCTTTTTATGGCTGAGTAATATTCCATTTATATATGTGCCACATCTTCTTTATCCATTCATCCGATGATGGACATTTAGGTTCTTGCATCTTCTTGATCTTTGCCTCCATTCTTTTTCTGAGGTCCTGGATCATCTTCACTATCATTATTCTGAATTCTTTTTCTGGAAGGTTGCCTATCTCCACTTCATTTAGTTGTTTTTCTGGGGTTTTATCTTGTTCCTTCATCTGGTACATAGCCCTCTGCCTTTTCATCTTGTCTATCTTCCTGTGAATGTGGTTTTTGTTCCACAGGCTGCAGGATTGTAGTTCTTCTTGCTTCTCTGTATATATTTCTATTTGACTTTTTCTTCTATCTCTTTCCTGAGTTTGATTAACTCATTTCACATCTTGGTTTCTGTCCATTTCTATCCAGAAAATTTGAATTTTGGTGTTTTATATCTTCAAATGCCTATTTAATAATATTTAATTGCTGTTGGATATTGTGTCACGATTTTCATCCATTTCTTTGTTGTTTTGGAGGGGAATAAATTCATCAGCTGAACATATTAGCATCTCACTTATTGTTTTCTTCTCAAAGTGGCTTGGTATAGATGCTGCCTGTGATTTGTTTATTTAAAAGTGTGTTGAATTTTCCCGGCCTGCTAATAACAGGTGTTTCTTTGTGGGGAGAGGTAAAGGGCTTGGGTGGTTTACTAAGGTTCTTAGTTCAGGAATGTCTTCTTCTATTGATAAGTGGAGTGAAATTTCTTTAATAGATTGTGCTTTTCTGAGGGAGAGATTAGTGTGTTTTCTGATTCTGCAATTTTCTTTTGTTTCTGTAGGACTTCTACTTTCCACCATTTCCCAGTCTCCAAGTAATGCTTCCCCCTTCTAAGCAGCCTTCCTCTCCCTAGGAGTGGAGGCTTTCCAAGACTGTTATTTTTGGTTCTGTGAATTTTTGAGCCTCTCCTAGATTCCTCAGTGGCCAGTGCTCTGGCCTGCCAGGTGGCAGACCTAATCTCAGTCTCCCTCCCGCCCTCACTCCCTTCCTTCCTTCCTTCCTACAGGTTTATTCAACACTAAACAATCTCTTCCAGATTTACTGAGGTGGCTGACCACATCCACGGCCAAACAAACACACCTTTAAATTGGAATTCAGTTGCTGACCCAGCCTGGCCTTAGCTCTCCTTTTGGCACCAGAGGGCACAATGCTTGGTCTGTAGGCGTTTCTGTCAGCTTCCCCTTGTGTGAGTCTTACAGGTTGTTCTCCCTCCAGAACTTTGGGCTGTGGCCAGTCTGAGGACGGCTGCAGTGCAGGGTGGCAGGCCCGTCTCAGGGGGCAGATGGAGGCAATCACAGAAATACTGGATACCCTTGCTGGTAAGGTACCAGTAGAAATGTCTCCAGGCAAACTGTTCCTTCCTGTAGCCTGGTGATGTGAGACAGTATGGCCTTCATGACGTGAAGACTGGGCATATTCTTGTCTGCCAGCTCAGTGTGTTTAGGCATGTGGACATCTTTTTTGGCCACCATCACCCCCTCCCTTAAAAGGAGTTCATAAATGACAAGCAGGTCCTTCTTGGGCATCAACATCGAGATAGCTGCTGCATCCGGGGCTGGAGCTGGAGAAGGATTCTTAGCATTCTTCTACTCAAGATGATACCCTCTCTTTTTGAAGTGGTGACTTTTATTCATGTTCTTCCACTGCTAGAATTCCCCTGAACCCATCCTTCTTCCCTGCAGTCTTCACCTGACTTTCTAGTTAGAGCTCTGGAGTGAGCTCTGGAGCCAGCTTTGCTGATATCATATGTTTAATTTGCCTCTTACATGTAAATTAAAGTTTGTGGAATCTCTGCCTTGTAGTTATGGTATAGATATAGATTATATGTGATTTGAGTTGCTCTCCTTGTTAGTTTGTATGGGTTTTGGTGGTTGTGTGAAGAGATTTGGATGTAAGAAACTATCAGTATTCCATGGGAACTCAGTTGAGTCATTTTTTAAAATCTTGATTTTATTTATTTTGGAAGCCTTCCTCAAATTTCTAGTGATTCTTGACTGACTGCTCCTATTTAAGAGCGTGGCACAAAAAGCATATCAGGAGCTTTGTGTGTGTGTTGAGTTGGGGGTGGGCTTTGCTTCGGGGTGATTGTACGGGAGCTGGCCATTATGCTGGGGGATCCTCTAATGCCATAATATGCAGTTCTATTCTCTGGGCCACTCATTTCTGTAGGGAAAGAAACTCTATTCTCCTCCCTAAAGGATGGATGTCTGGTTTGACCCCAGGGGAACTGGAGGAAGGGGAGAATGGGGGGATTGTTTATTTTCTATATAGATTTTAATTAGCCTCCTTGTTTTCAACCCTACTTGCCCTCTGCTGTTCTACTCTACTTGATTCCTTAGAGAACTGAACTTCTCTGACATTCTGTAGGGCTAAACGGCTCTTTTCTGTATTTTTTCTCTGTGCCAGTATTCTACTCTGCAGTTTCCTTTATTTTGCTACTTTACTTGTCACTCCTTCTTTTGCTTCCTGTCTTCTAGAATTTTGTCAAAATCTCTTATCAGCTGATGGACCGCCTTTCATTCTCTTGTGGCTGTAGGTTTATCCATTTTTTAGTCCTTCACTTTAATTTTAGCGAGGATGTGGGAGGGAATGGAAATAAACAGAGATGTTTAGTCTGCTATTTTTAATTAGAAATCTCTTCTGTTAGAGTTTTAAATGTTTAAAAGAAAAGCATCCCCATTAGGAAAGGAAAGAAGATGGTTGTTCTATGGTTATAAGAACCACCAGGAGGTAGATGTGATCCTGACCATTGCTCCTGGCCAGATGGCAGCCGGATGTGGTTGGGCCTGAGAACTGAATGAGCATCTACCTGCAGTTCACAGCAGAACTCATGGGGGAGGCTGGAACTGAAGACCCTGCACTTACCCCTGGAGCTGAAACTCCACATCCTACATAATGTAATGTTGAAAATGTCTTTACCTTAACAAAAATGTAGTTATGTGCAGAAATAGAGTCACAGATGTAGAAAACAAACTTATGGTTACTAGGGTGGGATGAGGGATAAACTGGGAGATTGGGATTGACATATACACCCTACTATATATAAAATAGATAACTAATAAGGACCTACTGTATAGCACTGGAAACTCTACTCAATACTCTGTAATGGCCTATATAGGAAAAGAATCTAAAAAAGAGTGGATATATGTGTATGTATAACTGATTCACTTTGCTCTACACCTTAAAAACGCAACATTGTAAATCAACTATATGCCAATAAAAATTAAAAATAAACTAAAATTAAAATGTAGTTATGTGCTATACTGAACATATTTCCCTGTCTTTACATGTTTGTGTGCCATACAGTACCACATCTTCTTTATCCGTTCATTTGTCAATGGACACTTAGGTTGTTTCCATATCTGGGCAATTGTAAATAGTGCTGCTATGATCATCGGGGTGCATGTATCTTTTTGAATTAGAGTTTTCGTCTTTTCTGGATATATGTCCAGGAGTGAGATTGTTGGACCATACAGTAGCTCTATTTTTAGTTTTTTAAGGAACCTCCATACTGTTTTCCATAGTGGCTTCACCAATATACATTCCCACCAACAGTGTGCAGGAGGGTTCCCTTTTCTCCACATCCTCTTCAGCATTTATTATCTGTAGACTTTTTGATGATGGCCATTCTGACCAATGTAAGGTGTTATCTCATTGTGGTTTTGATTTGCATCAGACTAACTATTAGCAATGTTGAGCATCTTTTCATGTGCCTGTTGGACATGAAACTAACATGTTACCTGAAACTAACACAATATTGTAAATCAACTATATTTCAATTTTTAAAAATGTTGAATGTTTTAAAAAAAGATGTTTAACATCATAACATTAGACGAGATTGCTAAAGGAGTTAGTATAGAGGAAGAAGTGAAGGAGTGCCCTGGAGTACTCCAAAGTAAAGAAATACAAATTGAAGAACCAGTAGGCTGAGAAAGAACAGCCAGTGAGGAAGGAGGAAAACCCAGAGAGTGTGGTGTCTTGCTAGAGAGTATTTCCAGGAGGAAGAGGCAATGAACTGTGCCAGGTGTGTTGATAGGTCAAGTAAGATGAGGACTGAGGACCGATCATTGGATTTTGCAACACAGAAGTCACTGGTGACCTTGTTCAGAGACGTTCATAGTGTGATAGAGGCAAAAGCCTGGCTGAAGAGGATTCAATAGAGAATTGGAGACAATGAGTACAAGTAATACTTTCAAGTGGCTTTTTTATGAAGGGGAACAGAGAAATGGAATGGTTTCTGGAAGGGAAGGAAGGATCAAGAGTTTTTCTTTGAAAATGGGAGAAGAGTTGTTACCATCTGTCCTCTACAGTTTGGGAAATTCTGACGTGTATTCAAGCTCACTGACTCTTTCCTCAGCTGTGACCAGTCTATGGTTAAGCTCATGCAAGGTGTTTACAACCACAAATTTCCCTCTAAGCACTGCTTTCACTGTATCCAATAAATTCTGCGAGGACTTCCAATACTATGTTAAATAGAAGTGCAAGAGTGGGCATCCTTGTCTTGTTGCTGATTTTAGAGCTGTGTGGATGACAGGGTCTTGGTGCTCCGGCCGGGTGTCAGGCCTGTGCCTCTGAGGTGGGAGAGCCAAGTTCAGGACATTGGTCCACCAGAGACCTCCCAGCTCCACGTAATATCAAATGGCAAAAGCTCTCCCAGAGATCTCCATCTCAATGCTAAGACCCAGCTCCACTCAACGACCAGCAAGCTTCAGTGCTGGACACCCTATGCCAAACAACTAGCAAGACAGGAACACAACCCCACCCATTAGCAGAGAGGCTGCCTAAAATCATAATAAGACCACAGACACCCCAAAACACACCACTGGATGTGGACCTGCCCACCAGAAAGACAAGATCCAGCCTCATCCACCAGAACACAGGCACTAGTCCCTTCCTACACAACCCACTGAACCAACCTTAGCCACTGGGGGAAGACACCAAAAACAACAGGAACTATGAACCTGCAGCCTGTGAAAAGGAGACCCCAAACACAGTAAGTTAAGCAAAATGAGAAGACAGAGAAACACACAGTAGATGAAGGAGTAAGGTAAAAACCCACCAGACCAAACAAATGAAGAGGAAATAGGCAGTCTACCTGAAAAAGAATTCAGAGTAATGATAGTAAAGATGATCCAAAATCTTGGAAATAGAATGGAGAAAATACAAGAAATGTTTAACAAGGACCTAGAAGAACTAAAGAGCAAACAAACAATGATGAACAACACAATAAATGAAATTAAAAATTCTCTAGAAGGAATCAAAAGCACAATAACTGAGGCAAAAGAACAGGTAAGTGACCTGGAAGATAAAATAGTGGAAATAACTACTGCAGAGCAGAATAAAGAAAAAAGAATGAAAAGAACTGAGGACAGTCTCAGAGACCTCTGGGACAACATTAAACACACCAACATTCGAATTATAGGGGTCCCAGAAGAAGAAGAGAAAAAGAAAGGGACTGAGAAAATATTTGAAGAGATTATAGTTGAAAATTTCCCTAATATGGGAAAGGAAATAGTTAATCAAGTCCAGGAAGCACAGAGAGTCCCATACAGGATAAATCCAAGGAGAAACACTCCAAAACACATATTAATCAAACTATCAAAAATTAAATACAAAATAAATATTAAAAGCAGCAAGGGAAAAGCAACAAATAACATAAAAGGGAATCCCCATAAGGTTAACAGCTGATCTTTCAGCAGAAACTCTGCAAGCCATAAGGGAGTGGCAAGACATATTTAAAGTGATGAAAGGGAAAAACCTACAACCAAGATTACTCTACCCAGCGAGTATCTCATTCAGATTTGACAGAGAAATTAAAACCTTCACAGACAAGCAAAGGCTAAGAGAATTCGGCACCACCAAACCAGCTTTACAACAAATGCTAAAGGAACTTCTCTAGGCTGGAAACACAAGAGAAGGAAAAGACCTACAATAACAAACCCAAAACAATTAAGAAAATGGTTATAGGAACATACATATCGATAATAACCTTGAATGTAAATGGATTAAATGCCCCAACCAAAAGAAACAGACTGGCTGAATGGATAAAAAAACAAGACCCATATATATGCTGTCTACAAGAGAACCACTTCAGACCTAGAGACACATAGAGACTGAAAGTGAGGGGATGGAAAAAGATATTCCATGCAAATGGAAATCAAAAGAAATCTGGAGTAGCAATTCTCATATCGGACAAAATAGACTTTAAAACAAAGACTATTACAAGAGACAAAGAAGGACACTACATAATGATCAAGGGATCAATCCAAGAAGAAGATATAACAATTGTAAATATTTATACACCCAACATAGGAGCACCTCAATACAAAAGGCAAATGTTAACAACCATAAAAGGAGAAATCGACAGTAACACAATCATAGTAGGGGACTTTAACACCCCACTTTCACCAATGGACGGATCATCCAAAATGAAAATAAATAAGGAAACACAAGCTTTAAATGATACATTAAACAAGATGGACTTAATTGATATTTGTAGGACATTCCATCCAAAAACAAAAGAATACACTTTCTTCTCAAGTGCTCATGGAACATTCTCCAGGATAGATCATATCTTGGGTCACAAATCAAGCCTTGATAAATTTAAGAAAATTGAAATCATATCAAGTATCTTTTCTGACCACAATGCTATGAGACTAGATATCAATTACAGGAAAAAATCTGTAAAAAATACAAGCACATGGAGGCTAAACAATACACTACTTAATAACCAAGAGATCACTGAATAAATCAAAGAGGAAATCAAAAAATACCTAGAAACAAATGACAACAAAAACACAACGACCTAAAACCTGTGGGATGCAGCAAAAGCAGTTCTAAGAGGGAAGTACATAAGAATACAATCCTACCTCAAGAAATAAGAAACATCTCAAATAAACAACCTAACATTACACCTAAAGCAATTAGAGAAAGAAGAACAAAAAACCCCCAAAGTTAGCAGAAGGAAAGAAATCATAAAGATCAGAGGAGAAATAAATGAAAAAGAAATGAAGGAAACAATTGCAAAGATGAATAAAACTAAAAGTTGGTTCTTTGAGAAGATAAACAAAATTGATAAACCATTAGCCAGACTTATCAGGAAAAAAAGGGAGAAGACTCAAATCAATAGAATGAGAAATGAAAAAGGAGAAGTAACAACTGACACTGCAGAAATACAAAGCATCATGAGAGATTACTACAAGCAACTATATATGAGTAAAATGGACAACCTTGAAGAAATGGACAAATTCTGAGAAAAGCACAGCCTTCCGAGACTGAACCAGGAAGAAATAGAAAATATAAACAGGGCAATCACAAGCACTGAAATTGAAACTGTGATTAAAAATCTTCCAACAAACAAAAGTCCAGGACCAGATGGATTCACAGGCGAATTCTATCAAACATTTAGAGAAGACCTAACACCTATCCTTCTCAAACTCTTCCAAAATATAGCAGAGAGAGGAACACTTCCAAACTCATTCTACAAGGCCACCATCACGCTGATACCAAAACCAGACAAAGATGTCACAAAGAAAGAAAACTACAGACCAATATCACTGATGAACATAGATGCAAAAATCCTCAACAAAATACTAGCAAACAGAATCCAACAGCACATTAAAAGGATCATACACCATGATCAAGTGGGGTTTATCCCAGGAATGCAAGGATTCTTCAATATACACAAATCAATCAATGTGATACACCATATTAACGAACTGAAGAATAAAAGCCATATGATCATCTCAATAGATGCAGAAAAAGCTTTCAACAAAATTCAACACCCATTTATGATAAAAACGCTCCAGAAAGTAGGCATAGAGGGAACTTACCTCAACATAATAAAGGCCATATATGACAAACCCACAGCCAACATCGTTCTCAGTGGTGAAAAATTGAAACCATTTCCACTAAGATCAGGAACAAGACAAGGTTTCCCACTCTCACCACTATTATTGAACATAGTTTTGGAAGTTTTAGCCACAGCAATCAGAGAAGAAAAAGAAATAAAAGAAATCCAAATCAGAAAAGAAGTAAAGCTGTCACTGTTTGCTGATGATATGATACTATACATGTATCCTAAAGATGCTACCAGAAAACCACTAGAGCTAATCAGTGAATTTGGTAAAGTAGCAGGATACAATATTAATGCACAGAAATCTCTTGCATTCCTATAAACTAATGATGAAAAATCTGAACGAGAAATTAAGGAAACACTCCCATTTACCATTGCAACAAAAAGAATAAAATACCTAGGAATAAACCTACCTAGGGAGACAAAAGACCTGTATGCAGAAAACTATAAGACACTGATGAAAGAAATCAAAGATGATACAAACAGATGGAGAGATATACCATGTTCTTGGATTGGAAGAATCAACATTGTGAAAATGACTCTACTACCCAAAGCAATCTACAGATTCAATGCAATCCCTATCATACTACCAAAGGCATTTTTCACAGAACTAGAACAAAAAATTTCACAATTTGTATGGAAACACAAAAGACCCCAAATAGCCAAAGCAACCTTGAGAAAGAAAAGCGGAGCTGGAGGAATGAGGCTCCCTGACTTCAGACTATACTACAAAGCCACAGTAAGCAAGACAGTATGGTACTGGCACAAAAACAGAAATATAGATCAATGGAACAGGATAGAAAGCCCAGAGATAAACCCACGCACATATGGTCACCTTATCTTTGATAAAGGAGGCAAGCATATACAGTGGAGAAAAGACAATCTCTTCAATAAGTGGTGCTGGGAAAACTGGACAGCTACATGCAAAAGAATGAAATTAGAACACTCCCTAACACCAAACACAAAAATAAACTCAAAATGGATTAAAGACCTAAATGTAAGACCAGACACTATAAAACTCTTAGAGGAAAACATAGGCAGAACACTCTATGACATAAATCACAGCAAGATCCTTTTTGACCCACCTCCTAGAGAAATGGAAATAAAAACAAAAATAAAGAAATGGGACCTAATGAAACGTAAAATCTTTTTCACAGCAAAGGAAACCATAAACAAGACAAAAAGACAACCCTTAGAATGGGAGAAAATATTTGCAAATGAAGCAACTGACAAAGGATTAATCTCCAAAATTTACAAGCAGCTCATGCAGCTCAATGTCAAAAAAGCAAACAACCCAGTCCAAAAATGGGCAGAAGACCTAAACAGACATTTCTCCAAAGAAGATATACAGATTGCCAACAAACACATGAAAGAATGCTGAACATCATTAATCATTAGAGAAATGCAAATCAAAACTATAATGAGATATCACCTCACACCAGTTAGAATGGGCATCATCAGAAAATCTACAAACAACAAATGCTGGAGAGGGTGTGGAGAAAAGGGAACCCTCTTGCACTGTGGGTGGGAATGTAAATTGGTACAGCCACTATGGAGAATAGTATGGAGGTTCCTTAAAAAACTAAAAATAGAATTATCATACGACCCAGCAATCCTACCACTGGGCATATACCCTGAGAAAATCATAATGCAAAAAGAGTCATGTATCATAATGTTCAATGCAGCTCTATTTACAATAGCCAGGACATGGAAGCAACCTAAGTGTCCATCGACAGATGAATGGATAAAGAAGATGTGGCACATATGTACAATGGAATATTACTCAGCCATAAAAAGAAACGAAATTGAGTTATTTGTAGTGAGGTGGATGGACCGAGAGTCTGTCATACAGAGTAAAGTAAGTCAGAAAGAGAAAAATAAATACCATATGCTAACACATATATATGGAATCAAAAAAAAAAAAAAGATTCTGAAGAACCTAGGAGCAGGAGAGGAATAAAGATGCAGACGTAGAGAATGGACTTGAGGACACGGGGAGGGGGAAAGGTAAGCTGGGACGAAGTGAGAGAGTAGCATTGACATATATACACTACCAAATGTAAAATAGATAGCTAGTGGGAAGCAGCTACATAGCACAGGGAGATCAGCTCGGTGCTTTGTGACTACCTAGGGGGGTGGGATAGGGAGGGTGGGAGGGAGACGCAAGAGGGAGGAGATATGGGGATATATGTATATGTATAGCTGATTTACTTTGTTATTTTATTTATTTTTTTAAAGATGTAGACCCCTGTAATTCTTTTATTTTATTTTATTTTATTTTATTTTATTTATTTTTTTGGCTGTGTTGGGTCTTCGTTTCTGTGCGAGGGCTTTCTCTAGTTGCGGCAAGCGGGCGCCACTCTTCATCGCGGTGCGTGGGCCTCTCACTATTGTGGCCTCTCCAGTTGCGGAGCACAGGCTCCAGACACGCAGGCTCAGTAGTTGCGGCTCACGGGCCCAGTTGCTCCGCGGCATGTGGGATCTTCCCAGACCAGGGCTCGAACCCGTGTCCCCTGCATTAGCAGGCAGATTCTCAACCACTGCACCACCAGGGAAGCCCCCACTTTGTAATAAAACAGAAACTAACATGCCATTGTAAAGCAATCATACTCCAATAAAGATGTTAAAAAAGAAAAAAGAAAATGGGAGAAATAATAGTGTGATTGTATGTTTATGGGAAAGAGTAGAGAGGGAAAATCTGATGCTGTGAGAGAGAAGGTAGGTTTACTGGAGAGATGTCCTTGAATAAGGGAGGGATTGGCTTTAGTCAGGATCACAGATGGTTTATCTATAATCAAGGAGGTAATACAGAGTATGCTGGCACAGAAGTGGTAGGTGGGAGTCCAGGACAGTTCTTTTTTGGCAAATTTCATTTCCTCAGTAAAACAGGAAACAAGGTCACAAGTAAAGAGTGAAGCTAAAGAAGGTGTTGGAGGTCTGAGGGGAAGACAGGTGAAGAAATCGTCATTCAGGGCTATAGGATTAGGATGTATTGGATGATTGCTTGGCTACAGCTGAGATGTGCTTGAGGTTCATGTCATGGATTTAGAGAGAAAACAGTCAGCAGTTTTGCATTTTTTTCTGCAGCCAGGTTCAGGTGCATGAGGGCAGGTGTGGAGTAGGTGGAGGGCTGGATTTAACCTGGTCTGTCATTTTTCTCAGTTAGTATCACAAAGTGAAAGAGGTGCAAAGGAATTAGATTGTGATAAAGAGAGAAATTATAAGAATTGGGTGAGGAAATTAAATTTGGCAAGGAGGGAAGAGGGGACATCTAGGGATCTAGGCACTGGGAAAGGTGGTAGGATCAGTGGATCTTAGGTCATTGTGGGGCAAAGCATTGCTGGAGTTTGGTAATGGGGGAGTGAGCTAGAAATATAGGAGATGAAGGCAGAAACTGGGATGCATGACTGAGATTGTTGGCTTTGATTACTGGTGAATGTAAATCTACAGAATGATTATGAAATGCGTGGTGGAGGAAGGGTGGAGAACAAAATCAGGTACTGAGAATTCTGGGTCCTGGAGGGACGCTTGCCAGCTCCCCTGGCTCAGGATCCCAAGAGTGGAGTGTGTGTGTGTGTGTGTGTGTGTGTGTGTGTGTGTGTGTGTGCTTTCCTTATCATTTTATTAAAAATATAGAATACTTTAAATATGTAGAATCCACAACTCTCATATAAGCAAAAGAATAATCATTCTCTGGCAAGAACTACCTGAGTTGGAATGTTGGTTGGTTTTCCTCATGCAGGTCTCCAGCCAGCTGTTGAAAGTGTGGATCTGAAATACAGGAGTAAAGTTGGAGATCTGGGAAATAGCTTAATAAAAATAAAGATAGAAGCAATCTGAATAGACAAGTTTGTCTGGAGAGAATGTGTACACCAAGAAGGGAGCCAAAGAGTGGACTCTGGGGAGAACCTATATTTACAGGGCACGAGGAACCAAAAGAGCTAATGAGAAGGAGAGGGCAGAAATGTAGGAGAAGGGTCCAGGAGACACAGGGCGGAAGGATATTCAGAGTAAGGGAGCAAGGGCCCAAGGCAAGGCACAGTCAGGCTGTGCAGGCTAAGAACTGGGTGAAGTCTGTGCAAAACTGGTTGCCAAAGCAGTGGCTGGAGTAAGAGTTGTGGCCAAGAGGATTTGAAGTGGTGCACAAGAGGCCTCCTGTATCACTCAGATCTGTTCCTGCCTTCCAGCAAATCCAATCCACCTCAGAGACCCCATCAAAATGTGGTCAGCTACAATCTCTGCAAGAACATAAGTGTGTCAGTAGAACAAGCTATGGTCCCCATTGGTGCAGCTGGTCCCAAAACTGAAATTGGTATTTATCATCTCCTTCTCCATCACCATCATAGATTTCCCTCTTTGTCGCCAGCACTTTGACTGGTGTGGGTTGGTTGCCTGGTGGGGAGACCTAGTCCTTCATCCCAAAGGATCTGAGCCTTAGCTACCTTGCCTTTGTCGGGCAGTGGTTGAAGTAACTGACGGCTCACCATTATCACTGGGCATGGAACCTCTGTGTTTCAGCTGTAGTCCTTCCGTCCCCCATCATATAGCTACTCTAGCTCTTCATGGCTTTCAGAGTCAATCATCACTCCTGCCTGCCCGTAACCTATCCTTATTGGTCTACCAGCATGGGATTCCCAAGGGTCCAGGTAGTAGGTGTAGCTTCAGACCCTATGGTATGCCTGTCTGAAGTTTTCCCCTCCTTCCCCTACTATGAGAGCCAGATCTTCTGATACAACAGAGCATAAGGCTGTAGGTACCGGAATCACCAAGTCTGAAAGTAGGCCACTGGGATTGATGGTGGGAGGGATCAATCCCACTTCTCCCTCTTGGTTCCTGGATGCATGTTGAACAGCTACAGAGGAAACAACTCTGTATATCATCCATTGGCCAGTGCGTATACCTCATCTTAGAGGATGCACCTCAACCCCGCAGGGTGTTGCCCTGAAACCTGTGCCTTAAATGAGACTTTAACAGGCCATTCCAACATTCTCTTCCGATGTTTGTTTCCAGATGCTAAGAACACAGTAAGAGCAATAGATCCTGTGATCCTATGTCCATTTCATACTTCCTTTGCCATAAGATGGATTCCTCGTTCTGAAGTAATGACGTGTGATACATCATGCTAATCGATAAGGAATTTTGTAAGCCTGAAGTTGGAGGTACTGGTGGAAGAACTACAGGCAGGGACGGGAACCAGGGAAGATGCTGCCCTTTGGGTGGTAAAGGACAGTCAGGTGGAAATCAGTATGATTGTTCTGTGGCCCCTGGAGGCCTGGTGCAAGTTCCTTGTGTCATCAGTTTGCTTGAAGGGCCTTCCCTTCAGGACCTCAGAGAAGATGACCCACAGGGAGCGTGTGGCCACGGCCTCAGCCTCCCTCAACTGGGCAGGGCTACTGCGTATGGCTGCGCAGGCTGTACATTGCACAACACCAGGGAGGGCCATTTGCAAAACTGTGACGTGCATGGCGCCACCTGGAATTGCACAGTGCGGAGATGCTGTACAAGAGCGTCCCATTTCAGCACTGGTCAGTGTCAAATATGTGCTGGGGAACAGTGTCACAGATACGATGCTAAGTGAACCCCGACTATCAGCTTAATCTGAGGGCAGAGACAGGGTGTAGGTCTCAACATCTGCCCTTGCCTTGAATCTCCCAGAGGTCCTGCCACCCCTGCTTACCTCCAGAAGTCTCTAGGCCTTCTTGTATTCCTCCACCCCTGTTTCCCTCCCTGCAGTGGGAGGGGTGGCAATTGATTAATGCAGAGATCTTTACGTAACAGTCAATTTTGCGAGCCACTTTAGTAGGTGGAATAGCTCCGGGAATTTCAGCAGCACCTGTCCACCGAGGAGCTCACAGTGCTTCCACTTTATTCTCACAACCTCTCTGTGAAGGTAGTGGAGGATGAGCAGACACATTCCCCATTTCATCCCAGGAGAAACCGAGGCCAGAAAGGAAAAGTGACTTTCCCAGTGTTAGGGACCGGATGTTTGTGTCCCCTTCTAAAATTCATATGTTGAAATCCTAACCCCCAGTGTGCTATTTTGAGGTAGGGTCTTTGGGAGGTGATTAGTCATGAGGGTGGAGCCCTAATGAATGGGATTGATGCCCTTATAGGAAGAGACACAAGAGAGATGATCTCTTTCTCTGCCATGTGAGGATACAGTAAGGAGATGGCCGTCTGCAAAAGGGGGCCTTCACCAAGAATTCCACCATGCTGGCACTGATCTTGGACTTATAGCCTCCAGAGCTGTGAGATATAAATGTCTGCTGTTTAAGCTGTCCAGTCTATGGTATTTTGTTATAGCTGCCCAATGGACTGAGATACCCAGGATCACCCAGCAATTTGGTAGCAGAGCCTTTTACCTCAGTGCATCACCACTCTGACAATTGCTACTTCTATCTGTAAAAACCCCACATCCCCAAACCCCACAAGGGGAATGTATCAGTCAGGGTCCAGTCAGGAGATGGAAACCGCACAGTGACTTGAACAGGGAAAGTTTAATGTAAAGAATCATTAAGTATAACAGGGGATTGGGATAAAGGCTGGCTGGTAATTGGTGGAGAAAACTCAGATGAATACAGTAGCAGCGGATATAAGGAGCAGTCACTATACCTAGAGCTGAGAGAGACAGAAAGAAGGAGCAGTCTGCAAGAGGGTCTCCCTCCACAGGCTGAGATCCAGACCTCACTGAAGAAGGTGCAGCCAGGGCTCCCTGGATGGTGAGGTCTGCTGAGGTGCTGTGCTAGCTGGAGTCACTGAGGAACAGTTCCCTGGGGGTTGAGGGGAGCTGCCCAGGGAGAAGTGCCGGTGCTGCTGGCTGCTAGGTTCTACAGAAACCATGCATGTAGCTGGACCAGGTGCTGCAGAAGCCTCATGCTGCGGGAGACTGCCCAGGGAAGCACACTGGAACCTGGAAAGCTGGCCCCCTCCTCCCCCAGTCTCTTTCCAGAGCCCACTACTGAGAAAGCTTAGCATCTGGCCAGCTGGCAAAGGAGAAATATTTTAAGGTCCAGGTGCATTATCACTGGGAACAGTCTTGGAGCTGAAAGGCAATAACCTGATAACTGGCACATGGAACAGAGAACCTGAAGTCCCTTGATTGAGAGTATTTTAACTCCATTTGGTAGCTCTCAGCTCCAGACAGAGCTTCCAGAAAGGAAAATCTCCAGGCTCAGGAAAGAGGAAAAGGACCCAGGAATTCCAGAAGACAGATCAGCAAGGGGAAACGTATACCCAGTCAGGAAATACTGTTGTGGAAGGGAAGAACCCATAATAAATGTTTTTGTGCTTTTTAATCGAGGTATAAATTATATGCAATGAAGTGCACTAATCTTAAGGGTACTACTTGAGAAAGTTTTGCATATGTATAAACCCACGTGATCACGCCCCAGATCAAGAGAGAACATTTCCAGCATCCCAGAGGGCTCTCTTGTTCTATTCCCAGTCAACACAGAAATTCCACTATTCTGACTCTTATCATCATAGATTGGTTTTCCTTGTTTTTAATTTCACGTATATGGAGTTATATAGTATCTGCTCTTTGGTGTCTGCTTTCTTTATCATTGTCTCTGTGAAATTCATACAAGTTTTGGTGAGTAGGAAAACCAGAACAATGTTTAAGCCAAAAAAGAGACAGAAAGAAAATTCAGCCATGTTGCTTACTAGGCTGTTTCCTGTGGAGACATGTCTAGTTACAAGAGTATCTACATACCTGCTCTCCATGACGTAGATTGTGGCTATATTTCCAGATCCTCAGGCGATCATCACTTTATTGGTTGTGTGATGTTCCCTTGTGCGGGCCCAGCAAGCTCAGGTGAATAGATAAGCCTCTGAACTGAGAGGTACCATCCAGTGGGTGGGGCAGGGCAGGCCTTGAACCATCTGTGTCACTGCTGAGTCTCCAGAGTCTGGAAGTGGCAAAGTGAACATGGAAAGGAGGACCTCAGGGAGCAGATTCAGGCGCTCAACAGACAGGGCTTAGCTAGAGCAAAGTGGGCTGGGGTCTACAGTGGGGCTAGACTTGGGGCATTCTGGAGGGGCTATAAGGTAGACCACCCCAGTTAAGGCCCTGTTTTAGCAAAGAATCTACTAAGTTAGTGTACATATTTATTTTTAAAATAAATTTATTTATTTTAGGCTACATTGGGTCTTCGTTGCTGCATGTGGGCTTTCTCTAGTTGCCGCGAGTGGGAGCTACTCTTCATTGCGGTGCGCGGGCTTCTCATTGCAGTGGCTTCTCTTGTTGTGGAGCACGGGCTCTAGGCATGTGGGCTTCAGTAGTTGTGGCTTGCGGGCTCTAGAGCACAGGCCCAGTAGTTGTGGCGCACGGGCTTAGTTGCTCCGCGCCATGTGGGAACTTCCCAGACCAGGGTTCGAACCCGTGTCCCCTGCACTGGCAGGCGGATTCTTAACCAGTGCGCCACCAGGGAAACTCTAAGTTAGTGTTTTGAGAATACCCCTCTCCTTGGTATCTGATCACTTTGGCTTGCCTACCAAGAATACTTCTACCCTTGATGTCTAATCAATTATTCTTAGTAATTTTTTTATCCACTGACCTCCTTACTCTGCTCATTGGCTCTAAATTCCCAACTGTCTTTGCTGTATTTGGAGTCTGAGTACCTCCTGAAATTATGTGCAAAATTATGTATATTTTTGTGTTATGAGTATTTTTTTTTACCTGGGAAGAGGATTTATACTGTTCATCACATTCTCCAAATGTTGGTAACCTTAAAAAATATTACAAACCACACCATACTTATTTTCAGGTAGAATACGTCTATTTTCATGGTTTCAAGTTGGTAGTTCCCAAATGTATTTATCATATGCAAGTTCTCTTCTATATTCTATTTTTATGTCTGCCGCATTAAGATTCAAACTCCACACCCTTAAGCCTTTCATTTCTACTGTCCCAACACCTATCCCAATTTGGTTCCTCTTTATTTTTTTTCCCTTGGAATAAACTTTTGAAGGTTTTCTCTGCCCTTTGCAGCAGTTCTGCGATTAAACACCAGAAGCGTTTCTTTGAAAATGCTATGTTTTGTCAAATTTTTCCTAGTCTCATTTTGGAGCATCTTCACTTTGTACTGAAATTTCTGGTTTCCTAGCCTCTAGCTTTTTTTTCAGAGTTAGTCCAGCCTTTATGGCATTGCTATATTTTTTATTTAATAGATTGTTCCCATACTCTCAACTCCATATCATTTATTGGAGTGTTTGCGACTCAGAGGTGAATAGGTGACAGGCCCTCAGAAAACTCACTTAAGTGCCACCACCTGCCAGATCCCAGATCCGGATGGGAGTGAGAGGGTTGGGACTGATGAGTTGGTCCTTTTTGCTCCCGCCCTAGGGTTTAGCACCTGAGGCTGCAGTGGGGCTCAGCAGGTGATGCAGGGAACTTTGGTTGCAAGAAAGGACTCTATTGGAAGGATACTGGCAGATTTCATGAGGCCTAAGGATTGGAAGGGTAGGAGACCTCAGGAGGATTTGGGGACCAGATAGGCAGGGACTGAGTTTCTCTCTCTTGTTTTTGTGCACATGCACGCTCCCTCTCTCTGGCTCTGCAAGGGATCTCTTGTTTGCTTCTCTCTTCCTGGGTCCCCACACCCTAGCTTCTCTCAGCTCTCTCTACCACATGCCCAATAAAATTTGGTTGTTTCAGCCTCATTCTCGGAGGCCTCCAGGTGAAGGGCCCGTGGAGTCCATCTCAGTCTCGAGGGAGGGGAACCAGCTGGTAACATCTGCTCCCCAGGCTCTTTGGACCCTCAGGGGTTCAGGCAACCAGGATGAGGGGAAATTTGGTGCAGTCATGGCCTCTGGGGTTGTGGGGAAAGGGAACTCTTAAGAAGTATGGTCAACATTATAATTCAACTATACTTCAATAAAATTTTTTTGTTTGTAAAAAAAAAAAAAAAAAGCATGGTCAGGAGAAGTGATGGGTGATTTTAGTGCCCAGGAAAAGAGGAGCAGGTGAGGTCTGGCATTGAGAACATCGTCTTCTGGAGTTCCCCATCCAGAACAACCTCTGTAGTTGGCTTTGCTCTAATGAGAGTCTGAGGGCTTAATCGGCTCTGAAATGGGATGACAGTGGCTGTAGGGAAAGAACTAGTAGCTGTGCCTCTTGCTGATGGGAACTGGGTGGCAGGACATATGGAAACCTGCTGAGGTTCCATTACTAGGGAAGGAGTGTTAGGCAAAGAGACAGGAAAGCCCCATGGGGCCCAAACTGAGATCACGGGGGCCGAGACTTTGGACCCCTAAGGACCAGGATTGAATTCTCAGCTCTGTCATTTCTTAGGCAATGTGAACATTGAATGAGTCACTTATTCTGATACCAGTTTCCTCTTCCATAAATTGAGATAATAACACTTATCCTACAGGATGGGTGCTAAAATTAGAGATAACAATTGCATGGATCATGGTGCTCTAGAAGCTACACACTAAAAACCAGGAGAGAGAAGGTGAGTGCTGCTGTGGGTCTCCCTGATTGCATGGAAGGTGCTGTTGTAGGCTTTCAACAGTGCAGGCTTAGTATGAGGTCTGGGGGCCTTTTAAGGACCTTACAAGGATGTTTGAGACCTCAAATTAAATGACTGGCTCAAAACACTAAACAAAAACTCCACAACTGAAATTGACAAAGGTTAAGTCATCTGCAACTCAACTAACTCATAAGGGATGTCTTAAATTATTCTTAAATACAAACTCTACAAGAGTTACACAGGCCATAGTATGTCCGCATCAGAGTGCCTAGCTTTGTATAATATTTTGGCTCCCCTACTTAGGAGCTGTGTGATTTTGGGCAAGTCACTGAGCCTCTCTGTGCCTGTTCCTCATCTGCAAAATGGGAATAATAATAGTGCCTACTTCAGAAGGTTGTTGTAAAATACTTAGAATGGTGCATGGCACATAGCCAGTCTTGCTATTAGTATATTTACTGTAGGATGAGGGTGCATTTTAAATGCTTGATATAATTAAGGTAGGGCCTCCAAAGTAAGGGACTGAGCCTCATAAAGCTCTTAAAACAGCCCTGATCATGTTTGAGTGACCATATTTTTATGTAAATCAGGTGTAACTTAGATCATAAACCACAGATGTACAATTGTATCTTCATAAAAATTAATGGTCCTCTGCAGGGCGCTACTGCTCCCCAGAGAATTTTGGAAATTTGTATTTTTTTTTTGGTCATAATGAATAGGGGTTACTGTCGGCATTTAGTGGGGCCACACTGGCACAACAAAAGATTTCTCCTGTGTCCCTCAGGACTTTTAAATAGAAGTGAAAAACCTGTTTATAATGATCCAATTCTAGAATCTAACTGAACCTGGAATTAGGTAGGTGAAAAACCTGCTTATAATTATTTGAGCCCAGAACTAATTCCATTTTACAAATGAACACAAAGTGTTTCTATGTTTTTTGGTTTTATTGGCAAGGTTTAGTTAAATAGCAGATTTCCTGGGAAGCAACAACGGCATACATCAAGGAAAGATTGTACTGTGTTTTATTTCAGAGTTCACCATTTTGAGAAGTTGCTGACGGCAATCCTCTTGTATTATTGGAGTCACCAAATCTGTCCGCCTTTTAACTGTCATCTTCATGGTGATTCTGCATTTACATAGGAATATAGTGATTTGGCCTGTATGACAAAATGTCAAATGTAAAGGAAAAGAGTCAACAATATTCAGCTGAATATTGAAAACTCGGTTTTGTATCTGCCCACGTTGAACCCTTGCGAACATGCCAACTCTGCAGTTCTTTTCTAATAAACAGTGACGTCCCCCCATCAAGATAAAGTGAAGATTTTACAAAGAAACACATTTATAAAATTGATAGCATATCATACTTCTGAGATTTAAAGGAAAAGTTTGAAAGCTGGAATTTTGAAATAATATAAAGGCTTGCAAAATAGGGTAAACAACACATTGTAGGGGGAAAAAAGTCAAATTACCAGCAAACGATAGGTTATTAGAACGATGATAGGAAAAAATCCAACTGAAATGTTATTTTTATTCCACTGAATTCTGATGATACTGTTCTAAGAAAAATCAAAGAGATGGTGAAAGCTGTTGAACATCAGCTGTGAGTTGGGATCAGGCTAGGAAATTTTGATTTCTAGTGGACGAGAGCCCCCTGGGGGACAAGGAAGCGCTCTGCTCACATGGATGAGGTTAAGGGATAAAAAAGCCACAGTGGAAATTTATTTTCAAAGTTAATGACAATTCATACAGAGGCATTGACAGTAAAACGCAACCCTTGAAAATGATTTCATAGAAACAATAATTCCCTTTTCCAATATCATTGTATGTGCCACAGATTGAGCCTCAGCTATAATTTGCTGACAACATAGGTTTGTAGGCCATTTAAAAAAAATTAGCAACAGATGTTTAGCACAATGCAAAGAAAATTGTGTTTTCTTTTATTTATTTTGGATTCCTTGCCGTTTTTCAGGATTTTCACTGTTACTCTGATACAGTCCCAATGCTAACTTCTCTAAGACCTCTTGTCTTCTCTTCCAATTCAGCTTCTATTCTCCACCACCTGATGAAGCGAAAGAACCCCAGGCCACAGTGAAATAAATGGGGTCCAAAAGTCAAGCATGTAAAATGTAGGGCTGCAGTTTTTGCAATTAAAAAAAAAATTATTTATTTATTTTGGCCGTGCTGGGTCTCAGTTGCAGCATGCGGACTCCTAGTTGTAGCATGTGGACTCTTAGTTGCAGCATGCATGAGGGATCTAGTTCCCCGACCAGGTATTGAACCCAGGCCCCCTGCATTGGGAGTGCAGAGTCTTACCCACTGGACGACCAGGGAAGTCCCTGCATTTTTGCGATGTTAATAAAAACTATTTTCCCAGAGGTCTGTACTATCAAAAAAAGGCACAAAGGTAAATATATTGAAGCATGTTGTACACAAGTATCCACATACCCAACTGAGCAAGTTCCAACTCAGTTATGTTCAACCTGTCCTCTCCATCTCCCGTGATCCCCCCATACCCGGCCTGCACTGTCAAAAGCCTGCAACAGCGTCGCCTGGGATTCTCCTGCAAACTCGACCACACACACTCAATCAAGCACCTTCCATGTAATCATGGAGACTCAAGCAAGCACACATCCTATCTCTTCATCTTTGTGTGTGTGTGTGTGTGCGCGCGCGTGCGTGTGTGTGCGCACGGGGCCCAAAGACGTGTGTGTGTGTGTGCGCGCGCGTGTGTGTGCGCACGGGGCCCAAAGACTAAACTGATGACAATGGCTAGCTTTAGAGCACCATGAACTATACATGTTCCAAACGTTATCTTTTTTAAAAAAAATTATTTTATTGAAGCATGGTTGATTCACAATTTTTAAAAATATTTATTTACTTATTTATTTTGGCCATGCTGCCGCAGCTTGTGCAACCTTAGTTGAACCCATGCCATCGGCAGTGAAAGCACAGGGTCCTAACCACTGGACTGCCAGGGAATTCCCTACCATGTTGTGTTAGTTTCTGGTGTAGAGCAAAGTGGTTCAGTTATACATACATATAATAGTTTGCAACTACTTGTCCCAAACTCCCAATCCATCCCTCCCCCCTTACCCTCCTCCTTGGCAACCGCAAGTCTGTTTTCTATGTCTGAATCTGTTTCTGTTTCATAGAATAGTTCATTTGTGTCATATTTTAGATTCCATATATAAGCAATATCATATGGTATTTGTCTTTTTTCTTTCTGATTATTTCACTTAATCTGATAATCTCTAGGTCCATCCATGTTGCTGCAAATGGCATTATTTCATTCATTTATATGACTTAGTATCAGTAGTGTTCCGTTGTCTATATGTACCACATCTTCTTTATCCATTCATCTGTCGATGGACACTTAGGTTGCTTCCATGTCTTGGCTATTGTAAAGAGTGCTGCTATGAACATTGGGGTGCACGTATCTTTTTGAATTATAGCTTTGTCTGGATGTATGCCCAGGAGTGGGATTGCTGGATCATATGGCAACTCTATTTTTAGTTTTTTGAGGAACTTCCATACTGTTTTCCATAGTGGCTGCACCAATTTACACTTCCACCAACAGTGTAGGAGGGTTCCCTTTTCTCCACACCCTCTCCAGCATTTATTATTTGTAGACTTTTAAATGATGGCCATCTGACTGGTGTGAGGTGGTATCTCATTGTAGTTTTGATTTGCATCTCTCTAATAATTAGCAATGTTGAGCATCTTTTCATGGGCTTATTGGCCATCTGTAAGCCTTCTTTGGAGAAATGTCTATTTAGGTCTTCTGCCCTTTTTTGATTGTGTTGTTTGTCTTTTTGTTATTGAGTTGTATGAGCTACCAAACATTATCTTTAATCATAGCACCAACCCTGTAGGGTAAGTGTTATTATCCTTTTAGTCTGCCTCAGTTTGAGACTCAGGTCTGGCAACAAGGGCTGGTCAGGGGCCTGGAGAGAATCCCATTATATTAAAATACGACTTATTTTTGGGTTTATTGTATATGATCTTTAAGGTCTTTTTAAATAATAGTATGCATGCACTGAATGAGTATGGAAATTTCAAGACAGGAGATATGATCTCTGAGATATTTCATCACTCTTTTCCTCCATGTCATACAAAAAAGGTTTTTTTTTTCTTCACTACTCACAAGTAAGGCTAATGTCATGAGAATATTGTTCTTTATGTTTTCTTCCTTGACAGCCTATAATTTGCTTAACATGTTATTCCTGTTTCCATTAAGGTTATTCCTTCCTCCTCTTATCATATACAAATGAGCCTGGTGTGTTATTATATATCTTAACACTAATTTAAATTCTGATGATAGTTGGAACCACTCTCTTTCATTCTTCTGCATTTATTGTAAGGAAACACTTCCAATATTCTTACTTTTAAATCCAGAATGACTCATATAAGGGAATGCAATCATCTGACTCTATTATGTATTCTAATATAGTTATGCTGGAGCATTTATATATTGAAATGTACATTATTTCATTATGGATCATTTTTATCTCTCCTTTTAATTTCACTTAGGATATGAAAATGAGAAAAGCCATCCATGACACCTGGGAGTTGGCCTGGCACTCACTGCTCAGCATTGTGTTCTCCTGTTGCACATCAACAATTTCACAGATTGCCAGTATGAGACGAAGCCACTCTGAGACCTTGATGGATCTAGATAAAAACAAGAACACTCTGTAATCATGTCTGAACACAGATGAATGTGAACGTGGTCCAAACCAGAGAAATGACTAAACATCTCCCTATCTTGGCTAGTACAGGTGTCTGCCGCTCCTTTACAATGATACCTTTAGTCTTACTCTAATCTACCCTCCTTCTGGGTCACATTTATCAAAAGAGCCAACTATAGAATGATTCCCACTTCTCAACAGCATTTAATCCAAAGCAAAGCACCACTTCCATGAATCCTCCTGAAAGCCACCTAACACAAACCTAAATCCTCCAAGTCCCTTCTACCACATTTCCCTGTGGTGCATATTTTCCCTCCTTGCAAAGAGCAATAGATTTAACTTATTCAACTGTGTGTTCCTGAGGGTCTCTGGCTGGGAGGCATTGACAGATATTATAGTGTCATCTATCTATCTATCTATCTATCTATCTATCTATCTATCTATCATCTATCTATCCCTAGTCTTTGCAATCATGTATGTAGACAGATTATATTATCTATGAATTTCAGTTCAAGATAGTAAAGGACCTTGACAAAGTATTTGTTACAAAAAGAGGGTATTGAGTTTGGTAGGATCATTAATAGTAATTTTCTGAACTTGACTCTGTCTACAGGTAAATCATGGTATGCTCTTTTGTCTGCATATAAATCCTGTGTGTGAATGTAGGTTTCACACAGGATGTCACTTAAATGAGCAGGTAGTGTCAAATTACAAAAAAAGACAAAAAAAGCCCTGAAACTAAATACGGCACAAACTACTCTGCTTTGCAGCTTAAGAAAAATGACTGGTTAAAGACAACCAACCGAATAGGAAAAAATATTTGCAAATCATAAATCTGATAAGGTATTAATATCCAAAATATGTAAAGAACTCATACGACTCAATAGTAAAAAAAATAAACAATCAGATTTAAAAATGGGCAGAAGATCTCAATAGACATTTTTCCAAAGAAGACACGCAGATGGTCAACAAGTAAATGAAAAGGTGTCCAACGTCACTAATCATCAGGGAAATGGAAATCAAAACTACAATGAGATATCACCTCACACCTGTCAGAATGGCTGTCATCAAAAAGACAAGAAATAACAAGTGTTGGCAAGGGTGTGGAGAAAAGGGAACACTTGTGCACTGTTGTTGGGAATCTACATTGGTGCAGCCACTATGGAAAACCATATGGAGGTTTCTCAAAAAATTAAAAATAGAACTACCATGTGATTCAACAATTCACTTCTGGGTATTTATCCAAAGGAAACAAAAATACTAATTAGAAAAGACATCTGCAGCCCCATGTTCATTGTAGCATTATTTAAAAGAGCCAAGATATGGAAGCAACCTAAGTGTCTGTCAATGGATGAATGGACAAAGAAAATGCAGTGTATATACATACAATGGAATATTATTCAGCCATAAAAAAGAATGAAATCTTGCCATTTGCAACAACATGGATGGACCTTGAGGGCATTATGCTAAGCGAAATAAGTCAGACAGAGAAAGACAGGTACCGTATGATCCCACTTATATGTGGAATCTAAAAACAAACAAAAAACAAACAAATCCAAGCTCATGGATAGAGAGAACAGATTGGTGGTCACCAGAGAGGGGGCGGGTGAAATGAGAGGAGAGGGTTAAAAAATATAAACTCCCAGCTATCAAATAAATAAGTCATGGAGATGTAATGTACAGCATGGGGGTACAGTTAATAATACTGTATTGTATATTTGAAAGTTGCTAAGAGAGTGTATCTTAAAAGTTTTCATCACAAGAGGAAGAAAGAAAGAAAGGAAGGAAGAAAGAAAGAAAGAAAAGAAACATGCCTGGGAAGGGCCTGTTTGGAGTTCCTCTTGTCTGGCGGTGCTCTGGTTTTGATTCCTTTGTCATTGCTCCACGCTTCCTGTTAATCGGACATTTGGGGCACTATTGTCTGGTCATTAAACCTTGTTATTCCCATTGAGGACATTCATGTATCCCTATCATTTGCCTTTCAAACTTGTGCTTTTTCTTCTGACGAACTGTCACCACATCTGGCATCTCAACCATCTTGCCAGAAACTGTTAAATAACGAGTGAATAGAAGTGTTTTTATGACCTTGCGGAATGAAACTGCCATCCTTTCTTTCTTTTCAAATATTAGCGACTAAAAAAGAGGTTGGGGCACTTAGGAAATTTTGAGAAGCCCAAATGATGATGATAAATGATGTTTTACGAATGAAAAAAATGTCTCTGCTTAAGGTAGGCATTGTGTTTCCCAACCTCATACCTCTTCCTGCCCACACCCTCCCCCAATCAGCATGCTTTTGCCACTTGCTGGCTCCCTTGGTGCACAATGGAGACCAATTTGTCAAGGAAAGTTTGCTTTTAATAGGGTGTAGGAGGAGGTGGTGTAGACACTTGGGGCTAAACATCAATATATGAACTAATCAGGTCACTGCCACCTCCCACTCTAGATCTGAGAGCGCCGGGGAGCTTTGTTTTGTTCGCCGATTCCTCCCGAGTGCTTAGAAGGAGCTGGAGAAATAGTGCACGCAGAAAAGATCTAAGAATCAGTCCATCCATCAGTGATTCATCCACCTCCCTCCTCATTTCCCCAGATCAGGCGTGTAACCTATGAGTACCTGGGGCCGGCCTGCCCTCGCCCGGGCGGGCGTGGCATAAGAGGGCACAGCAGTGCTGGGGCCTAGCTTTGGGCACCCACGCAGAACGCGAAGCTTCCTCCCCCGCGCAGCCTCTGCCTCCCGAATCTGGTGTGGTGCCGGGCGCTGAGGATACAAACGACCCAGGAGGGGCGGGTACACCACCTCGTCTGGACACTCTCCCGGGCGAGCTGCGAGGGCGGACCTCCAGGGCGAGGCGGGAAAAGAAAGTGCGGCGCGGTGGGAGGCGCGCTCCTCCCTTGAGCGCACGCTGGGGCGGTCGCGCCACGCGCCGCAGCGTCCCCGCAGCCCCTCGCCCGCGCAGAGGTGGGCTCCGGGCTGAGTTCCGGACCTCCGCCCCAGTCCCGAGGAGGGGAGAGGAACTGCGCAGGGGTGAGGGGCCCTGGCACCACGGCCATTCTCAGGCCGGAACCCCTGTAACAAGAGGGTGGCCGTGGAGCACATCAGGCACAGCCGGGGGCAGCCTGGCAGAACTGGGCTCCGTGCGTTCCTCACGGTTTACTAGATAGTTCTGTGCCCTTAGTACAGTTTTAATTTTGATTTCGTTGAAAAAGAAATCGAGCGTATTACCCGTATTCTTTCTTTTGTACATGATAAAACAATCAGAAGTACAAAAGAAGGGAAGTGTCTCTCCCAACTCTGTCTCCCAGTCCCCACGCGCCTAGATTCTGTCCCAGGACAGCAGGACCGGTTGATGCGCTAGGCAGTGAGGATGCTGCCACGCGGAGATTGGTCCTTGGGGACTGTGTCCCTGGAGAGTGGGGTTGCCAGGGGAAGTTAAGGAACTGTTTTCAGGCGGGTGGAGGGCCGCCGAGGGTGGGCGCACAGTGCTGGGAGAAGGACGTTTTTTCCTGGTTGGGCGGGGGGGAGGGCCTCTATGCAGTCTTTAAAGAATTGCGAATTAGAGAGGAAAGCGGCCTCGTTACCAGGGACACCACTGGCAGTGAGGAAGGCGGAAGGGTAATCTCTGGGCTCTCCTGGAAACTGGAAGGCCCAGAGCTTGTGGGTGAGGGGAGAGAAGAGAGAGGGAGAGGGAAAGTGGAGGGGGGGGCGGAGAGAGAGAGAGGCTTGTGGGGACGGGGAGGGGTACCTCAGAGGGGGCTTAAGAGGTTGGGGGACTTGAAACATAAACCATTATCCTTCCTGTGGTCCCTTTTGTACCCACAGGCTATTGAAGAGTGAGGAAATATGATGGTAGGCACTCAGTAACCCGGGCTAATGAACTAAATAGTTAACTGTATACAGTTCAACCATCAAACTGGAATAATGCCCACGGTGGTCCTGGAATTAACTGCCAGTCCCACCTAACCAAGATACTAGTAAAATCCTCAGCTGGGCGTGACGTAAGGGTGATCCCAGGTGGCCTCGGCCTGCAGCGGCTTGAAGCAGGGTTTCGGTTCCTGGCTGGAGATTGAGTTTGGGTCACGGCAGTGAGAGCGCTGAATCCTAGCCGCTACACCAGTGGTCAGTGACAAGGCCATGGCCCTTCGGCTTTGCAGAAAAGAATTCTCACAAAGACGGAGAGTAGTGAAATAAAGTGTTTATTAGGAGGAAAAAGAGTACAATACGGGTGGATAGACACACAGGCGGACTCAGAGAAAGAGTCGTGCCCTCATGGTAGTTTAAATCACTTATATGGGGCATTTCTTCCAGGTTTCCTTTGGCCAATCATTTTAAATTGCCTGGTTCTGAGTCTATATTTGGTATATCTCAGGATCCTCCCATGTGTGCTCTCGCATCTCTCAGCTAAGATGGATTCCAGA
The DNA here is from genome assembly GCF_965194805.1 of Balaenoptera borealis. NCBI lineage: Eukaryota > Metazoa > Chordata > Mammalia > Artiodactyla > Balaenopteridae > Balaenoptera > Balaenoptera borealis. The sequence continues at coordinate 83,028,502 of NC_138862.1, read as the reverse complement.
GAAGAGGCCTATGGGTAGCTTAGCATCACTTCCCTTTTGACCTCCAAGGAGCTTTCTAGTCGGGAAGGTCTCCTTGACTTTGAGAATGAGAAATATGTGGTCTCTTATCTCTTATCTGGGCAGGGCCCAGCCTCCTCTCTCAATTGTCCTGCTATTTTCATATTGGAGTATCGGTCCACAGGGAACAAACTCCAGCTGTTTACCATGGGCGGGGAGGGTGCGGGAGGGGGGCTATCTATCTCCTGCCTCAGGGGGACGTCCTTGTCCTAAGCATGTGCATTTCTTCCCATTATTTCATCATCCAGTTTTACTTAATGATGTGTACCAACGCTAGCACTTTGTTGATGCAGCTTGGGCAACACTATGGGGCAATGCATGACCAGTTCCACTAGTAATTAGTAGAGTAAGTTCCCTCCCAGTGTCCTGGGGACCATCCTTCTCTGGAAGGGGAAGGAGGAACTGGGAATAAGAAACGAGGCTTTGTTTGCTACTCCCTTTATTAAAACAATATCAATATTTAGTATCTATATTACAGCAAGGTCCTGGTTTTCCCCACATCTCCCTGGCTACTCTTTCTTGGTTTGCCTTACGAGTGCCTGCCTTCTTTTTTCCAGTTAGGTGTAGTGCCTCCCAGAGTCCCGTTCCAAGCCCTCTTCCCCGTACCCTATCCCTCGGCAATCTCATCCATCCCCATAAATGGCTTTAATGACCGTTTATGACTTTCAGATTGCCCTCTCTACCCATCCTTTCTCTTGAGCTCCAGACAAGTTCATCCACCTTCTTGCAGAACGACACCTTAAACTTCATGTCTCCATCCAGAATTCATCTCTTCTTCTCCAGCCCCCACTGTGGATTTCATTTTCTCAGTGACTGCATTTACTTTCTTCCTCAGCTGTACAAGCTTTGGCTTGTCCCACCCACTCCAACCCCCCGACCCTACTGACCTCCAGCCGTGATGTCCCGGGTGGGAACATCTAACTCATCTTCCCAGTCCTTGCACTTTTCTTCTCCTCCAGCCACCATCACCTGTTAGTCTCCTAACTGGTCTCCCTGCTTCCAGGTTTGCCCTCCAAGCCTCACTCCACATGGAGCCTGAGTGATGTTTCCAAAATGGAAATCTGATCATTACTGTCAGCTTTAGGATAAATGCCAAATGCCTTCATGTGGCCTAGAAGGATTCTGACCCTTGTCTGCCTTTCCACCTTCATGGCTCACCACTCCAGGCTCAAACACGGAGGTCCAGTCATCCCACTTTCATTCACTTCCTTCGGTGTTTATGCAATGGCCTGGGGACTTTTCCTATGGCCGTTTCACTTGTTCCTGACTGTTTCCCTCATCACTCTTCCCTTGGCCATATTCATCCTTCAGGTCCCTGTGGTGACATCACTTTTCTAGGAAGCTTTCCCTGATTCACAAGTCTGGATTAGCTGCCCCTCATCACAGTCCTTTTCAGACTGTACTTACCTTGCTGTTTATTTGCCTTTCTTCTCCCACAACCACAATGAGCTTGAAGGCAGGGACCTGCGCATCTGGGTCACGTCATTATTCTCATGTCCCAGCATGGGGTCTGGCATATAGTATCAACATATGCTCAATAAATATTGAATAACTGCTTGAATGAATAAATGAAAGAATTAAACATGTGAAAATAGATGAAAACCAACCAAAGGAGAACAAGAAAAGGCTTTATATTCAGGGCTTGCTATAGCAAGGGAGTTAGCCACCTTTATTTGCTTTTTGACAAAGACCCAAAGACAGGCAGGGGAATGGGAATGCTTCATAGTGGGAAAAAAAAGAGAAGGCATCCGTTATGCCTTGATTGGAGGCTGTTGGCATAGGGAAGCTGCAGGCTGGCTAACTAGAAGTGGGGTATCATGTGATTGTTTAGGGATGCATATTTGGCTTTCTTTGGTTGGTCCTAAGTTGGAAGCAGGGCAAAAATTAGGGAAGCTGTTAGTTATTAATCAGGTCCTTCCCATTTTGGGTCAGTTGTTATAGGGGTTATTATTTGGCTACCTGGACTGGTTAGTAGTGAGCGATAGCTGACTTTCTACAAGTCTGATTTATAGATAGCAGGCTGGCTTCCTGGGCTGGTTGCTGCCGATTGTGGGTCAGAGTTTTATTTTTATATATGGTCTGGTCATTGTGCATATGTATATTCAGAATCTCAAACTAATATGTATTGAGCATCTACTGTACACCAGACTGTGTATTAAGTGTTGTTTATGCAGAACCTTATTTATTTCTCACAGTACCTCTGTGGGGTAGGTATTACCATGTCTGCCTAACCCTGATCACTTCCTCCTTTGAAGCTGATGTTAGTCACATTTTCTGTCTTCTGGCCATCCTTGATACCTTACCACCTCCTCCTCCTCCAAATTCGCTGCAGACTGGGCTCTGGGTTCTTCTCCAGCCCAAGGTTGCCATCTTCCAGGCATGTTAGTATCCTTACTCAGTTCCTTCCCACAGCACTAGACTCCCAGTTCTGGATTTCCTTATCTTCAGTGACCTTCACCTGCAACACTTTTCAGTCAGCCACGCCTTGGTCATCAGGCACATCAGTCATCTTCAGCAGGAAAGGCCTCATCTCTGATATGTAAACCCTACCATCCAACCTCTTAGTGTGGTTGAAATACATTCTAACCTTTTAGCCCTGCCAGGCAGTAATTAATTCTGGGTAAGAGCATTATGGTAGATTTCAAAATACTTTAAACTACTTTTTGTTATTTTCTAAGATGTCTAAAATATGTAACATGAAAAAGAAAAAATAGCCTCTAAGCATTATTCTTTTAATTGAAAATCGTCACCTACCTGCACACCCATCACTCTATCATTCTCCTTCTGGAGGATACAGGGAAGGGATAAAGTCCATAGAACATTATATAGTTGTAGTCACACTGCAGTCAGAACCAATAATGATGGAGTTCATTTAAAATGAAGTTACTGTTATTCTTTAGGAAGGTCTCCAACAATCATGACAAACACAGTTGACATAAATCATGTTTGAGTGGCCATGTTCCATTATGCTGAGTATGATGATTAATTAACTTGGCTGGGCCACGGTACTCAGTTATTTGGTCAAACAGCAGTCTAGATGTTGCTATGAAAGTATTTTTTAAAAATATTTATTTATTTATTTGGCTGTGCTGAGTCTTAGTTGCTGCATGTGGGATCTTCCTTGCAGCATGCGGGATCTTTTTTTTTTGAGTTGTGGCATGTGGAATCTAGTTCCCTGACCAGGGATCGAACTGGGGCCCCCTGCATTGGGAGCGTGGAGTCTTACCCACTGGACCACCAGGGAAATCCCTGTGAAGGTATTTTTAACAAATGTGATTAACATTTAAATTAGTATACTTTGAATATGCAGATTACCCTCCATAGTGTGGGTGGGCCTCATCCAATCAGTTGAAAGTCTTAAAAGAAAAGTCTGCAGTGTCCTGAGGAAGAAGGAATTCTGCCTCCAGACTGTCTTCGACTCAAGATGGCAACATCAACTCTCCCCTGGGTCTCCAGCCTGCTGGCGTGCCCTGAAGATTTTGGACTTGCCAGTCCTCACGATCTCATGAGTCCATTCCTTAAATTCTCTGTCTGTCTATCCACATCCTATTGGTTCTGATTCCCTAGAGAGCCATGACTGATTCGCTGGGCAAGGGCCAGATGTGCAGGACAAGAATTCCCGCACACAGCACAAATGAAGATAAACAGGACCCACCTCTGTAAATTACTTCCCATCTCTCTCCTAGCCATCAGTTTTCTGCACCTCCAATTACTCCTCTTTAAGTCAGGCCCAGCATCTGATAAGACTTATTTACATTTGTTGACTGAGGGATTCTACTTGAGCAGGTGGTTCTCAGCTAGTGTGTGATGTCATTAGCATTTTAAGCTTCTTGTTTCCAAGCTGAAGAAGGAAGAGTATTACCATTATCCTTGAATAAAGGATGTTCTACCAACAGGGAAAGAGGTGTGTTTATCATAAGGCATCCTGAAAGTAAATCTGTGTTAAGTCTTCAGGGAGAAGGTGCAGCCAGATTTTATGGAGAAAAAAAGAATACAGAAATATCTAACTTTTGCTAGTTTTCAGTGATAAACGATCATATGGACCCCTTGCTATGGCCTCACCCAGGGCTTTGGACGGAAGATATAAAATGAGGGGCCCTGGGAATTCCCTGGCAGTCCAGTGGTTAGGACTCGGTGCTTTCACTGCTGGGGGTGCACAAGCCGCCGGTAAGGCTGGCTCTGTTTCTGGGCTTTTTAGGGTGGGGACAGAAAGAAAGGTGCTGACCTTTCCTTAGGTTGGTTCCTGCTTTGCTGGGGAGGAAGGCTGAGACTGGCCTGGTTCCAGCTGCTGCAGGAGGACATGTCTCTTCCTTAGACCCAGAGTGTCCTTCCTCTGCAAGCCCAGCCCAGGTGACTTGCCAGACCCCTGCCCCACTTCCATCCTTTCCCTTGCTCCCCTTCTTCGCTTTAACCCCTGTCCTACTGTTTCCAGGGCCTGTTTCCACACTCTTGCACCCTGCTTCTTCAGGGAGTGTCCAGGCATATTTCAGAGGACAATGTGCAGCCCATCTTGCCCTCCATCTGCAAATGCAAATCCCTCTCTGTGCTTCGTAGAGGTTTTCTGTCTCTGAGGACAGCATCTCTGACTGCGTGTGCCATGGCAGAATTGCCGCTGCTTCATGTGTGGGCACTTTTCTCTGTGGTCCTTTGTCCACATCTATGGCCAGCATCTACTCCCGTCTTCCTGCCTCTTCAGACTTCCAAATGCTGCGTTTATCATCTCACATAAGCAGACACATGCTATCAGAAGCAGTTTTCTGATTGTACCCAGGGATAAGTATTTTTATATAGTTTGCTTTCATATATTTCACTGAGTATGTGAATTTATTAGCACCTCCTCTCCTCATTCTGGGAGGAACTCAGTGACTGGCTGGAAAGTTCTGCAGGTTCCAGGGGCTGCAGTTTCCCTCTTGGCTCCGAGTCCCTGCATCTTCAGAACCACTGAGGTCATCTGTGCCCCATGTTTCATGGCGGTTCTTCCCCTTCTGCTCCCACCACCTGAAATCTGGGCCCTTTCTTTGATCTTGCCCCAGAATCACTCACACAAGACACCTGTATGTGTATCATATGACTTTACTGAAAGACTCTGCATAAGCAATGGAGTTGTTTTATGTCACAGCAGAACCCAAACAACTTAAAATTATACAAATATAATCCTCATTTCTTACACCCACCTTTGGGAATTCCTCCCTTGCCTCCTTTCTCCCCAGACTTGAGCCCTGCTAAGCTGATTGCCACCCCCTTTCTCCTCATCCCTTACTCCCTCAGGCAGAAGTAGCCTCGTCCAGTTTAGACTAGGAAACAGCAACAACAAAACCAGCTCTTCTTCCTGCTACACTTAGTGTGAATAAAAAACAGAGAGAAATGAAGAAAACAGAAGTCCTCACCACGATGTGAAAACAGAGCCCCTTCCCTGTCACACGTTTCACCACTTCAGCCGCCGGCACACACATGCACATGCTAAGCCAGCCCAGCCTCAGACCCGCAGAGCCCTGCCGAGTCCCCAGAGACCCTCCGTCTCTCTCTGTTCCCTCATTTCATTTCTTCCTCTTGGATCCCAAAAGCTGTCAAAGATAAACACTACTCCTGCTCTTACTTCATGTATGTCCATGGTTAGGAACCATACTGAATAGCGAGACAGGAAAGAGACAGGCCTGGAGAGAACAGAGAGATAGATAGCAGGAATCCTAGGAGCTGGAAGGTTCATTCAGGAACAAGGAAGGGGACCCCTGTGATGGAAAGCCACATTGCAGATCCCAGGACATTTCTGCACTAGACACACGGTGGGCACCCTCAAAGCTCTCATTACAAAGGTGCAGCACAGGGACAGATTCTACACCTAGACACCCCCATCTCGTAGTTGGGCCCCTGCCCGGCGCTTCTCAAGCTCTTCACTGCCCTCGCCTATGGGGCACAGGTGGTACTTGGCACCTGGGGCCTTTCTCCAGGAGGAGAAGCGATCATGCCGGAGGCTGCAGAGGCCGTAGATGGCGGCCCCTAAGGCCAGGTGCCAGCAGAAGAAGATGGTGCGGAAGGCGAGGTCCACGGGGTTTTCCCCTCTCCAGGGCCGCCCAGAGGGAGGCGTGTACATCAGCATGCTCAACTGCATCAGCCAGCTGCTGAGCACCAGCCCCACCCAAGTCTTGAGCACCCAGAGCTGGGCTGGCTGGGGACCCAGATCTCGATGATGAGCACAGGCCGACCAGGAAGGCAGGCACTGTGAACAGCGTGTGCACGCGGGTCTCCAGGGCGCCCGTGTGCTCGGCGTGGGTCACCGCCAGCAGCACCAGCGCACAGAAGGCCAGCGCCTCGGCTGCCTGCTCCAGCTGCACACGCCTGGCTCGCGATGTCCACCACGCCACCGAGGAGGAAGGACCCGTACGTGGTGAGGTGCCGCCGCTCGTCCTTGAACGTGAACGGTCGCCGAGGGGCCTCCCAGTCCACCGTCATCAGCCGCTTTGTTCCCGGCGGGTGGAAGAACTCGGGGAAAATGAGAATCAGGGGGAATCCACCTTCCCCACTCCTTCCACAGGGACCAGCTGCCACCACCTGTGCCCTCGCTTCTCCCTTGGGAGCAGAGGGGGTTTGAGGAACCTCTGTCCTCGTAGCAGGGCCAAGGACACCAGCACCAAGTAGTAGAGTGAGAAGAAGAAGAAGATCCCTGCTACCAGGTGTCCCCCGAGGGTTCCCATGGTCTCAGTGTGTATGTCAGGGCCACCAGGGCGACAGCGGGAGATGAGCAGTAACCCCGCAGGCACGCCTCACAAGCAAGAGTGGCTGCTTTTGAACCGCGGGGAGATCTTCCCGATCCAGCCCCACCCACGCTTCCCACACAGGGAAAGGTGTCCAAAGCATCTGAGTCACTCCTGGGTGGGACCTCTTTCGGAGGCGTGATGGTGTGCGTGCGTTGCACCACACTCTGTTCCTTACTTAGATGCCAGGCCTGGGATTTCAACCTCTGCCCCTCACTGCAGGCACTGGTTTGCCCTTTCTCTCACAGGCTCTGCCCCACCCCTCTACAAAGAGAGGGGAGGGAAAGAGTTAGGTGCTCCAGGAAAGAGGCCTCTCTTCCACTGACGGTCTCTTGGTGCCAGGCACGTTACATAATTTTTTTCTCATTTAACTCCATCAACATTGGGAGATTGGGATTGACATATATACACTACTGTGTATAAAACAGACAACTAATGAGAACCTACTGTATAGCACAGGGAACTCTACTCAATGCTCTGTGGTGACCTAAATGGTAAGGAAATCCAAAAAATAGGGGATGTATGTATACATATAGCTGATCCACTTTGCTGTACAGCAGAAACTAACACAACATTGTAAAGCAACTATACTCCAATAAAAATTAATTTTAAAAATCCCTCAACAACTCTATAAGGAAGTTATTGCTAAACAAATTTTACAGGTGACATGAAGGCTCGGGGGGGGAGGGGAAGGGACATGCATGGGGTCCCTTCTAACAGCCAGCACAGCAGAGCCTGGATGGGGACCGGGTCTACTCATTTATCTGCACAGTGACTGAATTTCAGCTCCAACACTTGCAACTCACATGACTGCAAGCAAGTTACTTTGTCTTCTTGAGACTCGGTTTCCTAATCTGTAGGATGGGAATAATAATTACTTCCTAGGTTTGTTGTGAGGATTAAATACAGACATACCTTATTTTATTGCACTTTTCTTTATCAGGCTTTGTGGATATTGTGTTTTTTAAAAAAACTGAAGATCTGTGGCAACCCTGCATCAAGCAAGTCTATTGGTGCCATTTTTCCAAAAACATTTGTTCCTTTCGTGCCTCTGTGTCACATTTTGGTAATTTTCACAATATTTCAAACTTTTTGTTATTATTATATCTGTGATCACTGATCTTTGATGTTGCTATTGTAATTGTTTTGGTGTTTTTTAGTAATAAAGTATTTTTAAATTAGGGTATGTATATTGGTTTTTTAGACATAATGTTATTGCACACTTAATAGACTACAGTATAATGCAAGCATAACTCTTTTTGTTTTTCGGCTGTGTCGTGCAGCATGTGGGATCTTATTTCCCCGACGAACGAACCCGTGCCCCCTGCAGTGGGAGCGCAGAGTCTTAACCACTGTACCGCCACGGAAGTCCCAAGCATAACTTTTATATACACTGGGAAACCAAAAAATTTCCATGACTCATTGTATTGTGATATTCACTTTACTGTGGTAGTCTGGAACCAAACCTGCAATATCTCTGAAGTATCCCTGTAGAATAATGTATGTAGAGTGTCTGATACATAATAAATACTCAAAAAATGACAGTGATTATTAGTAATTTTGCTATTGTTATTACTAATATTCCTTGCTAAATTCCTATGACGCTGAAGTTGTTCAAGTATTTCTATGAATGATACCAAAGCAGGAATCATAAAGAAAAAAGTGAAAAGCTTAATTATATGTAAATTTTTAAAGTTTTTATTAATAGAAATTAAACATTAGAATTAATAATTTATTTATATATTAAAGTTACTGTTAAAAAACCAATTTCAAGAGAAAAGCAAACTGTAAAATTTTACTCTATATGTAACAAAGTGTTAGTCTTCTTACAATATAAAGAACTCTTACAAATCAAGAAGTTAAAAATGAACACCTCAGTAGGAAAATGGGCAAAGGCCATAAACTGGCTACTCATCTAAGAAAAACCATAAATGTTTAACAAACCTATGAAATTCAAGATAATGAATCTCACTGGTAAGCAAATGAATGATAATAAAATCAACATGATACATGTTATGGACTGAAAATTTGTCTCGCCGCAAGAGTCATATATTGATGCTCTAACCCCCAATGTGATGGTTTTTGGAGGTGGGACCTTTCGGAGATGATTAGGTTTAGATAAAGTCATAAGCGTGGGACCCTTATGATGAGATTAATGCCCTTATAGACAGAGGAGGAGAGACAAAGATCTCTCAGAAGAGTGTGAATTCTGTTGTTGTTGGGTAGAGTGTTCGTATATGTTTGATCTAGTTGGTTTATCGTGTTGTTCAAGTCCTCTGTTTCCTTACCTATCTTCTTTCTGCTGTTTCTCTCCATGTGCATGCACTGAGGAAAGGACGTGTGAGCACACAGCGAGAAGGTGCCTGTCTGTGAGTCAGGAAGAAGACGCTCATCAGAGCCCAACCATCTGGACTTCCTTGGTAGTCCAGTGGTTAAGACTCCATGCTTCCACTGCAGGGGGCAAGGGTTCTATCCCTGGTCAGGGAAATAAGATCCTGCATGCCATGTGGTGTGTCCAAAATAAAACAAAAACAAAAACAAAAACCCAACCATCTTGGCACGCTGGTCTCAGATTTCCAGCCTATAAAACGTGAGAAAAGAATATTTGTTGTTTAAGCCACCCAGGCTACGGTATTCATTAGCGCAGACTGAGCTAAGACAGAATTTTGGTACTGTGAGGTGGGATGCTGCTGTAACAAATACCTAAAAATGTGGAAGCAGCTTTGCAACAGGATAATGGGTAGAGGCTGGGAGAGTTTGGAGGTGCATGCTAGAAAAGATCAAGATTGCCATGAACAGGCAGTTAAAGGTGATTGAGCTGAGGACCTATAGGGAAAAGAGGAACGCTATAGAGAAATGTCCATCTTCTTAGAGAAAGCATAAATAGTCATGAACAGAATGTTGGTAGAAATATGGGCTATAAAGCTTGTTCTGGTGAAGTCTCAGATGGGAATGAGGAACATGTTATAAGACAATGGAGAAAAAGTGATAAATTTTATAAAAATGGCAAAGAACTCGGCACAATTATGTTCATGTTTTAGTGTTTTGTGGAAGGTAGAACTTGTGAGAAATGAAAATGCATGTTTAACTGAGGCGATTTCTAAACAAAGTGTTTAAGGAGAGGCTTGGTGCCTCCTGATTGCTTGTAATATAACGTGAAAAGAGAGGAATGCATTGAAGAAGCAATTGTTAAGCAGAAAATATCCTGAGGGCTTCCCTGGTGGCGCAGTGGTTAAGAATCTGCCTGCCAACGCAGGGGACACGGATTTGAGCCCTGGTCCAGGAGGATCCCACATGCCACAGAGCAACTAATCCCGTGCACCACAACTACTGAGCCCGCACTCTAGAGCCTGCGAGCCACAACTACTGAGCCCACACGCCACAACTACTGAAGCCCGCTGCGCCTAGAGCCCGTGCTCAACAACAAAGAGAGACCACTGCAATGAGAGGCCTGCGCTCCGCAGCAAAGAATGGCCCCCGCTGGCTGCACCTAGAGAGGGCCTGCACACAGCAACGAAGACCCAAGGCAGCAAAAAATAAATTAAAAAAAAAAGATCCTAACTTACGGTTTTGAAAATTCTCACCCTGTCCATATTGCAAAAAATGAGGAAGTTTTTCTGAAGAGAACAGTAAGGTGGGGCCCAACAACCCTTTGATAAGGGGATTAGTATGGGAATAGACTACAGACCTAATTAGCCACTCCATCAGCAACACTGCCAGTTTCAACCCAAAGGAATGGAGCTCAGACCAAATGAGGGAAGGCTATTGGGCTTGTTAGATCCTATAGACAGGACTGGACCATAAAGTTATTTGGCTGTGAACATGTGCTATTCTTCAAGACAAGGGAAAAATGACCCTGAAGGCAATTCAGAGATCATCAGGGCTGCTTCCTTGGTTTCAAAAGGTAGGGGGGATGGGCATCACCTCAGTTTCAACAGGTCAGATAGTGGTCTTCTGGAGCCTTGGGGGTGGGGCCACCTGGAGGCGGGGGGTGGTAACCTGCCAAGCAGAGCAATAGGGATGGCGTTGCCAATCCACTGGGTCCTGAAGGCAGGACCATTGCTCCAAAGGACCAGAGGGCTGAGCATAGAACCAAAGAGAATTATTCTCCAGCCATAAGATGTAACGATATCTGCCTTGCTAGGTTTTGTACTTCCTTGGGACCATAACACCTTCCTTCCACTTTCTCCCTTTCAGAATGGGAATGTTTAGCCTATGCCTGTTCCAGGACTGTATTTGGAAGCAGGTAACTTTTCTGGTTTCACAGGTTCACAGCTGGAAAGGAGTTTTGCCTCAGTATGAATCATACCTTGAATCTCACCCATACCTGATTTAGATAAGACTTTAGGCTCTTGATTTTAGAGTTGATGCTAGAATGAGTTGAGACTTTTGGGACTGTTGGGATGGGATGAATATTTTTGTATATCTGTATGGATTTTAGGGAGGCCAGGGGCAGAATGTTATGGACTGAATGTTTGTGTTCCCTTAAAATTCATATGTTGAAGCACTAATCCCCCAGTGTGATGGTAGTTGGTTGGAGGTGAGGTCTCTCGGAGGCAATTAGGTTTAGATGAGGTCATGTGAGTGGGGCCCCCCTGGTGGGATTAATGTCCTTACAAGAAGAGAAAGAGAGATGAGAACTCTCTGTCTGCCATGTGAGGACACAGCAGAGAAGGTGGTCATCTGCAAGCCAGCAAGTGTGTCTTCGCCAGGAACTGAATTGGCTAGCACCTTGGTTTTGGTCTTCCCAGCCTTCAGAACTAGAGAAATAAATATCTGCTGTTTAAACCACTGAGTCTGTGGTATTTTGTAATGGTGGCCCAAGCAGACTAATAACATTGATCCATTGGTTGTTTAAAAGTGCGCTAATTTCAAGATTGGTTCAAGATGGTGGAGTAGAAGGATGTGTCCTCACTCCCTCTTGCGAGAGCACCAGAATCACAAGTAACTGCTGAACAATCATCGGCAGGAAGACACTGGAACTCACCAAAAAGGAAACCTCACATCCAAAGACAAAGGAGAAGCTGTAGTGAGATGATAGGAGGGGTGCAATCACAGTAAAATCAAATCCCATAACCATTGGGTGAGTGACTCACAAACTGGAGAGCAATTGTACCACAGAAGTCCACCCACTGGAGTGAAGGTTCTGAGCCCCACATCAGGCTTCCCAACCTGGGCATCTGGCAATGGGAGGAGGAATTCCCAGAGAATCAGACTTTGAAGGCTAACAGTATTTGATTGCAGGACTTTGACAGGACTGGGGGAAACAGAGACTCCACTCTTGGAGGGCACACACAAAGTAGTGTGCACATCAGGACCCAAGGGGAAGGAGCAGTGACCTCATTGGAGACTGAACTAGACATAATTGCTAGTGCTAGAGGGTCTTCTGCAGAGGTGGGGGGTGGCTGTGGCTCACTGCAGGGGCAAGGACACTGGCAGCAGAAGTTCTGGGAAGTACTCCTTGGCGTGAGCCCTCCTGGAGTACACCATTAGCCCCACCAAAGAGCCTGTAGGCTCCAGTGCTGGGTTGCCTCAGGCCAAACAACCAACAGAGAGGGAACTCAGCCTCACCCATCAGCAGGCAAGCAGATTAAAGTTTTACTGAGCTCTGCCCACCAGAGCAACACCCGGCTCTACCCACCACCAGTCCCTTCCATCAGGAAGCTTACACAAGCCTCTTAGATAGCCTCATCCACCGGAGGGCAGACAGCAAGAAGAACTACAATCCTGCAGCCTGTGGAACAAAAACCACATTCACAGAGAGATAGACAAGATGAAAAGGCAGAGGGCTATGTACCAGATGAAGGAACAAGATAAAACCCCAGAAAAACAACTAAATGAAGTGCAGATAGGCAACCTTCCAGGAAAAGAATTCAGAATAATGATAGTGAAGATGATCCAGGACCTCAGAAAAAGAATGGAGGCAAAGATCAAAAAGATGCAAGAAATGTTTAACAAAGACCTAGAAGAATTAAAGAACAAACAAACAGAGATGAACAATACAATAACTGAAATGAAAACTACACTAGAAGGAATCAATAGCAGAATAACTGAGGCAGAAGAATGGATAGGTGACCTGGAAGACAGAATGGTGGAATTCACTGCTGCAGAACAGAACAAAGAAAAAAGAATGAAAAGAAATGAAGACAGCCTAAGAGACCTCTGGAACAACATTAAACACAAAAACTTTCGCATTATAGGGTTCCCAGAAGGAGAAGAGAGAGAGAAAGGACCCGAGAAAATATTCAAAGACATTATAGTCGAAAACTTCCCTAACATGGGAAAGGAAACAGCCACCCAAGTCCAGGAAGCACAGAGAGTCCCATACAGGATAAACCCAAGGAGAAAACACCGAGACACATAGTAATCAAATTTGCCAAAATTAAAGACAAAGAAAAATTATTGAAAGCAACACAGGAAAAACGACAAATAACATACAAGGGAACTCCCATAAGGTTAACAGCTGATTTCTCAGCAGAAACTCTACAAGCCAGAAGGGAGTGGCATGACATATTTAAAGTGATGAAAGGGAAGAACCTACAACCAAGATTACTCTACCCGGCAGGATCTCATTCAGATTTGATGGAGAAATCAAAAGCTTTACAGACAAGCAAAAGCTAAGAGAATTCAGCACCATCAAAGCAGCTCTACCACAAATGGTGAAGGAACTTCTCTAAGTAGGAAACACAAGAGAAGAAAAGGACCTACAAAAACAAACCCAAAACAATTAAGAAAATGATAATAGGAACATAAATATCGATAATTACCTTAAACGTGAATGGGTTAAATGCTCCAACCAAGAGACACAGGCTCGCTGAATGGATACAAAAACAAGACCCATATATATGCTGTCTACAAGAGACCCACTTCAGACCTAGGGACACATACAGACTGAAAGTGAGGAGGTGGAAAAAGATATTCCATGCAAATGGAAATCAAAAGAAAGCTGGAGTAACAATTCTCATATCATTAAGACTTTAAAATAAAGAATGTTACAAGAGACAAGGAAGGACACTACATAATGATCAAGGGATCAATCCAAGAAGACGATATAACAATTATAAATATATATGCACCCAACATAGGAACACCTCAATACATAAGGCAACTGCTAACAGCTATAAAAGAGGAAATCGACAGTAATATAATAATAGTGGGGGACTTTAGCACCTCACTTACACCAATGAACAGATCATCCAGACAGAAAATGAAAAAGGAAACACAAGCTTTACATGACACAATAGACCAGATAGATTTAATTGATATTTATAGTACATTCGATCCAAAAACAGCAGATTACACTTTCTTCTCAAGTGCACATGGAACATACTCCAGGATAGATCACATCTTGGGTCACAAATCAAGCCTCGGTAAATTTAAGAAAATTGAAATCATATCAAGCATCTTTTCCAACCACAATGTTATGAGATTAGAAATCAATTACAGGGACTAAAATGTAAAAAACACAAACACATGGAGGCTAAACAATATATTACTAAATAACCAAGCGATCACTGAAGAAATCAAAGAAGAAATCAAAAAATACTTGGAGACAAATGACAATGAAAACACAAAAATCCAAAACCTATGGGATGAAACAAAAGCAGTTCTAAGAGGGAAGTTTATAGCAAGAAAATCCTACCTCAAGAAACAAGAAATATCTCAAACAATCTAACCTTACACCTAAGGAACTAGAGAAATAAGAACAAACAAAACCCAAAGTTAGTGGAAGGAAAGAAATCATAAAGATCAGTGCAGAAATAAATGAAATAGAAACAAAGAAAACAATAGCAAAGATCAATAAAACCAAAAGCTGGTTCTTTGAGAAGATAAACAAAATTGATAAACCTTTAGCCAGACTCATCAAGAAAAAGAGGGAGAGGACTCAAATCAATAAAATTAGAAATGAAAAAGGAGAAGTTACAACAGTCACCACAGAAATACAAAGCATCCTAAGAGACTACTACAACCAACTCTATGCCAATACAATGGACAACCTGGAAGAAATGGACCAATTCTTAGAAAGGTATAACCTCCCAAGACTGAACCAGGAAGAAATAGATAATATGAACAGACCAATCACAAGTAATGAAATTGAAACTGTGATTAAAAATCTTCCAACAAACAAAAGTCCAGGACCAGATGGCTTCACAGGTGAATTCTATCAAACATTTAGAGAAGAGCTAACACCCATCCTTCTCAAACTGTTCCAAAAAATGGCAGAGGAAGGAACACACCCAAACTCATTCTATGGGGCCACCATCACCCTGATACCAAAACCAGACAAAGATAATCCAAAAAAAGAAAATTACAGAGCAATATCACTCATGAATATAGATGCAAAAATCCTCAAGAAAATACTAGCAAACAGAATCCAACAACACATTAAAAGGATCATACACCATGATCAAGTGGGATTTATCCCAGGGATGCAAGGATTCTTCAATATGCGCAAATCAATCAATGTGATACACCATATTAACAAATTGAAGAAGAAAAACCATATGATCATCTCAATAGATGCAGAAAAAGCTTTTGACAAAATTCAACACTGATTTATGATAAAAACTCTCCAGAAAGTGGGCATATAGGAAACCTACCTCAACAAAATAAAGACCATATATGACAAACCCACAGCAAACATCATTCTCAATGGTGAAAAACTGAAAGCATATCTTCTAAGATCAGGAACAAGACAAGGATATCCACTCTCACAACTATTATTCAACATAGTTTTGGAAGTCTTAGCCATGGCAATCAGAGAAGAAAAAGAAATAAAAGGAATACAAATTGGAAAAGGAGAAGTAAAACTGTCACTGTTTGCCGATGACATGATACTATACATAGATAATCCTATAGACGCCACCAGAAAACTACTAGAGCTAATCAATGAATTTGGTAAAGTTGCAGGATACAAAATTAATGTGCAGAAACCTCTTGCATTCCTATACACTAACAACAAAAGATCAGAAAGAGAAATTAAGGGAACAATCCCATTCAGCATTGCAACAAAAGAATAAAATACCTAGGAATAAAGCACCTAAGGAGGTAAAAGACCTGTACTCAGAAAACTGTAAGACACTGACGAAAGAAATCAAAGATGAGACAAACAGATAGAGAGATATACCCTGTTCTTGGATTGGAAGAATCAGTATTGTGAAAATGACTCTACTACCCAAAGCAATCTACAGATTCAATGCAATCCCTATCAAATTACCAATGGCATTTTTACAGAACTAGAACAAAAAATCTTAAAATTTGCATGGAGACACAAAACACACGGAATAGCCAAAGCAGTCCTGAGGGAAAAAAACGGAGCTGGAGGAATCAGACTCCCTGACTTCAGACTATACTACAAAGTTACAGTAATCAAGGCACAAAAACAGAAATATAGATCAATCGAACAGGATAGAAAGCCCAGAGATAAACCCACACACCTATGGTCAACTAATCTATGACAAAGGAGGCAAGAATATACAATGGAGAAAAGACAGCCTCTTCAATAAGTGGTGCTGGGAAAACTGGACAGCTACATGTAAAAGAATGAAATTAGAACACTCCCTAACACATACACAAAAATAAACTCAAAATGGATTCGAGACCTATATGTAAGACTGGACACTGTAAAACTCTTAGAGGAAAACATAGGAAGCACACTCTTTCACATAAATCACGGCAAGATCTTTTCTGACCCACTTCCTAGAGTAATGGAAATAAAAACAAAGATAAAGAAATGGAACCTAATGAAACTTAAAAGCTTTTGCACAGCAAAGGAAACTATAAACAAGACGAAAAGACAACCCTCAGAATGGGAGAAAATATTTGCAAGCAAATCAATGGACAAAGGGTTAATCTCCAAAATATATAAACAGCTCATGCAGCTCAATATTAAAAAAGCAAACAACCCAATCAAAAAATGGGCAGAAGACCTAAGTAGACATTTCTCCAAAGAAGACCTACAGATGGTCAAGAGGCACATGAAAAGCTGCTCAACATCACTAATTATTAGAGAAATGCAAATCAAAACTACAATGAGGTATCACCTCACACCAGTTAGAATGGGCATCATCAGAAAATCTACAAACAACAAATGCTGGAGAGGGTGTGGAGAAAAGGGAACCCTCTTGCACTGTTGGTGGGAGTGTAAATTGATACAGCCACTATGGAGAACAGTATGGAGGTCCCTTAAAAAATTAAGAATAGAATTACCATATGACCCAGCCATCCCACTACTGGGCATATACCCAGAGAAAACCATAATTCAAAAAGACACATGCACCCCAATGTTCATTGCAGCAGTATTTACAATAGCCAGGTCATGGAAGCAACCTAAATGCCCATCAACAGACGAATGGATAAAGAAGATGTGGCACATATATACAATGGAATATTACTCAGCCATAAAAAGGAACGAAACTGGGTCATTTGTAGAGACGTGATGGACCTAGAGAATGTCACACAGAGTGAAGTAAGTCAGAAAGAGAAAAACAAATATCGTATATTAATGCATATATGTGGAATCTAGGAAAATGGTACAGATGAACTGGTTTGCAAGGCAGAAATAGAGACACAGATGTAGAGAACAATTGTGTGGACACCAAGGGGGGAAAGCAGAGGGGGCGTGTGATGGTGGGATGAATTGGGAGATTGGGATTGACATATATACACTAATATGTATAAAATAGACAACTAAGAAGAACCTGCTGTATATAAAAAAAGAAAGTGTGCTAACTTCCACAAATTTGTGAATTTTCCAGTTTTCCTTCTGTAGTTGATTTCTAACTTCATCTCATTGTGGTTGGAGAAGATACTTGGTATGATATCTATCTTTTTAAATGTTTTCAGACTTGAATTGTGACCTAACATATGGTCTATCCTGAAGAATGCTCCATGTGCACTTGAGAAGAATGTGTATTCTGTTGTTGTTGGGTAGAATGTCCATATATGTTTGTTTTTAGGTGGAGACCCATGTAAGGGAAGACCTTCCAACTGGCACAGGTTGCAGCACAAGCAGCTTTATTATTGCCTAGTGGATCCAGAGGTAGTAAATTTCCTGGAGGCTGTGTCAAGTCCAGATAGGAGAATCACAGTGAAGGCGCCATAATTCTGGAGCAAAACCATGACTATGTTGGCAAATGACCATCCATCCTCATTTTGAGAAACTGTTCTTAGCTTGCTATTGGACTCTTCTGGAGAGTGAACACTTTCCATATTGGACATCAGGTAACCATGTGATCTGGGTGCTTTCTGAGTCTAAAGTCAGGCATGCATAACAATGCTCCATCATCAAACAGATATGGTACAATGAGGCCAGGTTTGAGCATCACCTGAAAGCACAAATAAATGGCATGAAAGTGTTGCTCACATTCTCAGCATGCTTTCTCTGCCCTCTCCTCCCTCAGCCAACATGTAGGGCCACGTGTAGAGCTCTCTATGACTGCTTGATGAGGGGGAAACATTCAAGCTTGGTTCCAGATGGCTCTACCAGGGATGCCCTGAGCAGTGCTATAGTCCCGCTCCAGATAGTCCTGAAGAACAGCAGCTAAAAGAAACACTTCCAGGAGGCAGAACTTTGAACAGAGTATTTAAATTTTTAAAAAATTTTCTACTTTTTCTGGAATGGTTCAAGGACCACTAAATCCTGGGGTGTGATTAAAATCTCATCATATGATCAATGACCTAGAAGAACTAAGATTAGAGGATTTATGACAAAAAAAGTTTGGGGAAGAGTTAATGTCTTGAACTCTCAGAATGGGTCCAGAATATGCATCTCATGTGAATGCTGAACAAAATATTCCCACAGTGGAGGTTTTCAGTGACCAGGGACCAGGACAGTCGACTCTGCGGATGGCATTCTGCTCCCTTCCCCTCCACCCAGTGTGTGCTCAGTGGGGTCATGTACGGTGTGGCCATGGTGGCTGGGGTGGAGCTTATCTGTGGCCTTAAGAATACAGATTTCCGGGCTTCCCTGGTGGCGCAGTGGTTGAGAATCTGCCTGCCAGTGCAGGGGACACGGGTTCGAGCCCTGGTCTGGGAGGATCCCACATGCCGCGGAGCAACTAGGCCCGTGAGCCACAACTACTGAGCCTGCGCGTGTGGAGCCTGTGCTCCGCAACAAGAGAGGCCACGACAGTGAGAGGCCCGCACACCGCGATGAAGAGTGGCCCCCACTTGCCGCAACTAGAGAAAGCCCTCGCACAGAAACGAAGACCCAACACAGCCATAAATAAATAAATAAATAAATAATTTAAAAAATTGCATTAACTATATGTTTAAAAAAAAAAAAAGAATACACACTTCCCCTCACAGAGGATGACGTAGTTCCTCCCACTCCTCAGTGGCAAATAAGAAAAGTGGTAAAGAATGATAAATGGTAAGTTAAAAAAATCTTAAGACTGCTACAAGAGTGAATGGCTATAAAAAATATTTTTTCCCATACTAGCAACACTGGACCCTGAGGGTAAAAGTTTTAGCACCAAAGGGAAGAATATACTCATCAAGGGACACATTGATTATGTCATTGAACTGGAAGCTGAGGCTTCACATGGATATTTCAGGCTCCTCAAGGCACAAGGCAAACAGGCAAAAAAAGAGGGATATGGTGTTGGCTGTGGCTAGTGGACACAAGGATGTATAATTGCTGCTCTACAAGGAGGTGGGGGGCAGGGATGCAGATGAAACCCGGTGCTTCACCAGGTTGCCTTCTTAGGCTACATGTCCAGTGGTAGTTAAAGGAAGATTCTTCGTAGGCAAGACCACCAAAGGCTCTTTGATTCATTTATTCATTCAACAATGAATACTGCTAATGTCAGATGCTGTTCCAGGCCCTGAGGATACAACAATGAAGAAGAGAGACAAGAAAGAAAAACTCAAGAAAACAAGAAAAATGCTAGAGGATGATAAAGGGTAAGCCCTCTCCCTTCCAAAAAAAAAAGACTATTGCAATAGTGAGTGACTCCTTCAGATTAAGCCATCAAAGAAATAACATTTAAGGTCAAATTGGCATTAGGGTCCAGCCATTCAAAATCTGACTGAATGTTTGGGTCACTCTATCACATAAAGACCAGAGGAGGAGATGAATGAAATAAAAAACACTGGTAAACCCATCTCCACACTGATGATGAATGCTACTCCAATCTTTCCAGTAATGTCTTTCTCTTCCTAACTAGAATCAGGTTCGGGGTTTTGCCATCAAGAACGTTGATAAGGACACTCCAGGTAGTAAGACCATGGGTGATTCATTTCTTTATCTTTTTCTGCATTTTACAATGAACAAGTATTATTTTTTTTAATCATAAACTACCTGAAAACTTGAAATCAATGATGCAATGATTTTTTTTTTTAATGAAGGTTTTTATTTATTTATTTAGGCTGTGTTGGGTCTTTGTTGCTCTGCACGGGCTTTCTCTAGTTGTGGTGAGCAGGACTACTCTTCGTTGCGGTGCGCAGTCTTCTCATTGCTGGGGCTTCTCTTTTTGGGGAGCACGGGCTCCAGGTGTGCGGGCTTCAGTAGTTGTGGCACATGGGCTTAGCTGCTCCGACGCATGTGGGATCTTCCCGGACCAGGGCTCGAACATATGTCCTCTGCATTGGCAGGCGGATTCTTAACCACTGCGCCACCAGGGAAGTCCCAATGATGCAATGATTTAATGCATGGAGAAAAAGCTTAGCTATCAAGACATCACAATGTGGCAAATTCTGGATGGTAGTTTTATGGGAAATGTTAATTTGCGTCTCTATTTTTGGTATTTTTCAACTTTTCTGTGAGGCTTTATTAATTTAATTTTATGGTAAAATTATTAACATAAAAAACTTTGTAAGAACTCTCTTTAGTCATCAAAATATTTCTTTATACATGTATATTCATGTGTACAATTATTTATAAAGATATATTTGCAATACTGGCAACTTTTAAAGACACCAAAAGGCACAAAGACAAGTAAAAAGTGATATAACATAGCAAATGCCAGCACAGAATGAATAAGTGTTAACATTTTGTCATGTATGCTTCAGGATTTTAAAAAATAAATAAACATTCAAATCCTTCCAGCCCCCTTCCCATACCTTTCTCCCTTCATAGGGAGAGCCAGCCTTAGGAGCTTGATGTGAATCTTTCTTGTCATTCTGTTATTCTGTATATGTTTGTATCTCTGCCTGTCTTTCTCTGTCTCTCTAACCCAGCGGTCCCTAACCTTTATGGCACCAGGGACCGGTTTCAGGGAAGACAATTTTTCCATGGACGGGGGTGAGGAGGGTGGGGAGTGATGGTTCAGGGGGTAATGTGAGCCATGGGGAGAGGCAGATGAAGCTTCTTTCGCTTGCCGGCAGCTCACCTCCTGCTGTGCCGCCTGGTTCCTAAGAGGCCAGGGACCGGTACCCGTCCGCAGCCTGGCAGTTGGGGACCCCTGCTCTAACCCATCTGATTGTTTTCTATGTATTTCTAGTTCTGCAGAAACAAGCAACACAAGGGGCTCTTTTCTGAACAAGGCACTGGTCATGCCTCAGAACCCATGGAAGTGAAGTTCCTTTGCAATGAAGTCAGTGCAGTCAAATAAAAAAAAGGGGAGGGATTCAAGAATCATGCAAAAATACAGTTGATGGGAACCATATGTCAGGGTGGCCACGTTCCAGTAAACCAGGCAAGTGCACAGCTGCGTTGGACCTAAATTCCTCTACTCCCAACTCCTATTTTGTCCACAGGGTAACTAAAGGTAAACAGAATTAACCTTTATTCCCACCCCCCACCAAAAGTAACCATGAGTCTCCAGTGTGTCTGTCTCACCCCATCTCATCGTCTGCTGCTGTCTGAGTGCTCCTGGCTCTCCAAAGTAGACAGTGCCTGATAATAGTCATTTATGCTTGTTGACTGATAGATCAGTCTTTAGCAGATGAGTTTCAGTCACTGTGATACCTCAGTCATTTTAAGCCCCTCATCTCCAGCTGAAAAAGGAGAAATCCTTAGCTTTACCCACAACTAAAGGAACTGTAGGCATCAGCCAGCAGGTGCTGAGATGTATTTGCTATGGGGAGGGGTTCCTGCCCCCACCCCAAGTTCTGATTTATTGATCAGGGGCTGTTGGGCCTGGGCATTCATGCTTTTAAAATCTCCCCTGCAGACACAAAAGGATAAGCACTGTATGATTCCACTTATATGAGGTACCCAGAGTAGCCAGATTCATAGAGATGGAAAGTAGAATGGTGGTTGCCAGGGACTGCGGGAGGGGGGAATGGGGAGTTAGTGTTTAAGGAGGATGGAGTCTCTGTGTGGGAAGATGAAAGAGTTCTGGAGGGGGATGGTGGTGATGGTTACACAACAGTGTGAATGTACTTAAAGCCACTGAACCGTATCCCTCAAAATGGGACATTTTATGTTATGTATTTTCTACCACAATTTTTTTAAAAAGTGAAAAGTAAACTCTCCCTTGGTGACTGTAATTTGCAGTCAGGTTGAGAACCACCTTACACTATCTGATCTGCAGTTACTGTCAGAAGGGCGGGTCCTGCCCTCTTGCTCGAGTTGGCTTCCTACATCCCTGGGAGGCTCAGCTGGGTGCTGTTCTGGTTTTAACTCTTGCTGCTGCTGGGTGGGGGGTGGGTGCACAGAAGTTTCACTTTTCTCTTTTGCTTTGCGATTTGGTCCGTTCGCTACCCAAGACTGGCCCCAGAGACCCGCTCCATGCCCTCTGCAGCACTTCTGCATAGGTGGCTGCATGGCTACCCCCCTGCCAGCAGGGTTTTTTTTTCTGGTCCCTTCCATACGTGTGGCTGGATCCTCCTCCCTCCCCTCTCTTCTTCCAGACTCGGCTATGCTTGGTTTGCTTCAGCCCTGAAACCTGACTCATGCAGGTGTAACTCACACGGGAATAAACCTGCCAGTTAATGTCAAATAGAGATGCCTATGGGTGGTTCTTTGTATCTCCTCTAATGAAATGTCATGCTTATCTAGTTTGTAACCCAGATGCTAGTGGAGCATCACCCTATCTTTTGAAATGTAGGTGAAGTTGACTCATTGCCTACCCATCCCATACTCTCAGAAATCCAACCCTCTGTCCACGGTTCCTGAGCACTCCAGGGCCCCCATCAGACTCTGAGTGTGTGAATCTGCTATAAACACGTTCTGCAGCAGCGCTGTTTGGTCTGTTTTTGTACTGCCCAGAGGGGAGGCCCAGCCACTTTCACTGATTCCCACCTCTACCCTTTAGAAAGCAAAACGAAAGACACACAAAAGGCATTCATCTGTGCAGCAGGCTTTATTACAAGTGTGAGGATGATGATGGTAGGGGATTATATCATCCCAAAGCAAAACTCCCAATATTAGGTAGTAGACATTTCTGTTCTTTAAAGTCCATCAGTAATATCTTGGGATTCTGTTCTTATTAAGTCCTCAAATTGGCAAAACTAACCTAAGGTGTTAGAAGTCAGGATAGTGGTTAGCATGAGGGGGAGTGACAGGAAAGAATCAGGAGAGGCTTCTGGGATTCTGGTACATTTCTATTTCTTGATTGGATGCTGGTTACACAGGTGATTTGGGGAAAAGCTATTGAGCTGCACACTTGCAATTTATCCACCTTTCTGTATTTCTGTTATGCTTCAATAAAAGAAGTCAGTCCGCAACCTCATGTCCAGACATGTTGCTTAATCCTCTCTCTCCGTCCAGACCCTGCCCGGATCAGTAGAAAGAATCTGCATCTCCACACCCAGCATCTGCCTCCTGGAAGATGGTTTTGGTTTTGACCTGTTAGCAGTGTTTTCAAAAAAGACAGAAAGAAATGCAGACACACAAGCATGTTGTCAATGATGAGCCTATGCAGAGACGGCTCTGCACATACACTTCTTCCTAAACATCACTGTCACAATCACGCCAGTGATAACTGGAAAGACTCGTCCAGGTGCCCAGGACCAGGGTGTCCATTGGCCCACCCTGATTCCCCACACTCCTCCATATCAGCCTACCCTCTAGAACCCCCAAGCCTCCAGAAAGGCCCGGAAACCACCTCCATACAGTGAGACAGACAGACAGACAGACAGGTCCTGAAGCCATCCCAGGAGCTAAACAACCCCAGGATACAAGAACACGATTCACGGGATAGGAAATCAAACTGTGGCTCTCAGGACACTATAGTCTGTCCAAGTGTGGGCATCTTCCAAGGACAAGTCTGAGCCAGGAGGCCCCATCCTGCAGCATGACCTCTGCCCTGAGCTTCTTGAGCTCTGCCTCTGGGGCCTGCCAGGCATGGTGGGACCTGGCACCTGCCCTTCCATCGGAGGGGCAACAATGGTGCCAGAGGCTGCAGATGGTGCCGGCACGGTAGCCCCAAAGGCCAGGCGCCAGCAGCAGAAGGTGGTGAGGAAGCTCAGGGTCTCCAGTGGGTAGGAGACACATCATCACACACAGCTGCAGCAGCCAGGTGGCTGATCAACGTGCTGTTCAGGCCCTGAACACCAACACCAAAGGCCTCAGCTGCCCAGCCCGCCTTCATGTGCCTCTCTGCCCAGTTCATTACGGCCCCACGTGCTCAGCAAGAAGAACACAGCAACCTGCTGCCCTGGCGTATGGAGAAGGACCAGCTCCTCATCCTCTTCTTAGTCCTCTATTACCATCTGCTTTATCCTTGAAAAACAGAAGAACTTAGCACGGCTGGTATTAAGAAGACAACTGCTTCCCCCACCTCTTCCAGGGGTACCTGCTGCCACTACCTCTGCCCTCGTGTGTCTTAGTAGGACATGGGCCCAGCAGGGCAGGGACACCAGCCCTAAGGAGAAGAGCCCAGGGGTCTTCACAGGGGACAACTGCCCCTTCCATCCCACCAGGCGGAGCCGGACGACGGACCAACAATTGGTGAACAGGTAGGCTCACCTCTCAGGTAGGTGCTCCCGGGGGCAGGAGGCGGTGCCTCAGTAATACCGCTTTGCTCCCTGTGCTTTCACTGGTGCCTCTGTCTGCCCGGCATTAAGCTAATGCACGAGGATGCGACATGACATGACAATTGTGTTTGTTATTACAATTGTGGTACCAGCACACCAGGTTTCACCAGTCTGGGACTACAAGTCCAGTCTGATTAACACGAGTGTCCACATATTAGTGGCTCTTTGCCCCCAACATTTGCAAGGTCACAGAGAGTCTACGGATCTTGCACAGTTTGTCTTCTGTGGAGTCTCATCTGCCAAGAGTCAGCTCTGGTTACTGCTCTGTCAGCAGGTGGCTGGTCAGGTGTAGACGTACTACTGCCCGAGCTGCGCGCGGGGCACTGATGCTGCAGCTGCCGCCGTCAGCGGCCGGCCAGGGATGCCGTAGCCTGCTGGGCTGTAGGCTTCCAGCCCTGTCTTGGCCTGTGGTGCTGCCATTGCTGTGAGGAGCCCACTCTTGCTGCTGGCTGAGCTGGGTCTCTGGGGCCAGGGCTCCACAGGCAATGGCCCCGACAGCTAGGAGGGGTCCTGGTCTTGTTGGTTTCGGTCTCTGGCAGTTCTCCCCGGGGATTGATGCTCGGGCCAAGTGAGGTGGCAACAGCTCTGCTTCCACTGGAGGGGGGACCCCGCAGGAAGTTTCTTTGAGCTCTGTGGGGCTCTACCGTTCTGTGAGGCCACTCTCCTAGGCCCTCCACCTAGACTGTCTTCTCAAAGTGCACACCTGTGGTTGTGGGAGGCTGGATGGGGAGGAAGGCTGAGGGCCAGCCTCCCAGTTTTCCTGAAGCCACTATCATGTGGACCCTCAGGGTCTGAAGATGAGTGGGGTTTGTAGTACGAGGTGCCTTCCTCCTTTGTAGCAAATATTCTCTTTGGTGTCATACTGTTTCTTCTTACAGTGGCTCTTGTCAAGGATTCCAGGGTGTCAGTGATCTTTGAACCCTGACTGTTAACAGAGGTCAAGTTCTTATTTTTCCAGACATACCTCATGCCCACACAGTTCAGGGACACAGATGGGTAGAGGAGAGGAGGAGCTTAGTGGACATAGTTATTCTGTTTGTCTGCTCAGTATTTGAACCCCCTTCCTCTATGTAAGGAATTCCCCACCTAATGGGTAGGTAGCGGGGAGGGCCCAGATCCCCACAGGGACCTAGAAATGCTAGGTTCGTCCTTCATGGCCTCCCTTGGAGTGGGCACAGGCCTTACACACCTGCCCTGGACTCTGCCTTGGCTCTTAGCCCTCCAAATGACTCCTTTTATAAACCTCCTTTCTAGTTAAATCTGCCAGAGCCAGTTTTCGTGGTTTGTGGCTAAGAACCCTGCCTGAGGCAAGGGGTTTCATCTCTACCTGAGCCCAGCTCCACCCTATTGCCTAAAGATACGTTTCCTTGTCTCTTTTCCTCCCTTCCTTTCTCCCTCCCTTTCTGCCCTCCTTTCTATTATGAATGGGCTCTTCTCCTGTTCTTTTTCCCTTGAGCTCATCTTAGAATTGACCCAGCGTGGCTGCCTCAGACCCTGCGTTGCCTCTCTGGAGTTCCTTAGCTCCAGTTCCTTAGTTCCTTAGCTCTGGAGTGGCCTTTCTGAGCCTCATGGGGGCCAAGACCAGCCCCTGCTGAGCTCCGGCCACGCAGGGGCCTTGTCACTGCTCCACAGGCCTTTCTTTGGGGATGATTCAGCCCCCCAAAGACCCTCAGCCTAGCCTTTGTACACCTGCGGAAGTGAGAGTCACGAGTGGGCGTGGGCAGGGACTTGCGCTAGAGGCGCAGCTGGGGCTCTTTTCCTGCGGTCGGCCTGCCTGGCTACGGGAACTTAATCGACAAGGGAGCGCCACAAATCTAAGAGGAAAGGATGGATTGCTTAGTAGCTGATGTTGAAAAAACAGACCCACTCTAGGGAGGAGCATAAACATGGATCTCTACCTAACTCTACATACAAATGTGGACTCTAGATGGAGTTATGAGCTAAATGTGAAGGATAAAACTATCCAGTTAGCAGAAGACAGTGGAGGAAAATATTACATCCCAGGGGCATGAAAGAACTCTTTAAAGTTTCAAAAGCTCAAATCATATGGAAAATGATTAATTTATTTAATGAATTTGATTACATAAAATGAAGGAGCTCTGTTCTATAAAGGACATTATAGAAAAGTTAACAGGCAATGTGGGGCTTCCCTGGTGGCACAGTGGTTAAGAATCCGCCTGCTGATGCAGGGGACAGGGGTTCGAGCCCTGGTCTGGGAAGATCCCACATGCTGTGGAGCAACTAAGCCTGTGCTCTAGAACTACTGAGCCTGAGCTCTGGAGCCCGCGAGCCACAACTGCTGAAGCCCGTGCCCCTAGAGCCCGTGCTCTGCAACAAGAGGAGCCACCGCAATGAGAAGCCTGTGCACCGCAATGAAGAGTAGCCCCTGCTCGCTGCAACTAGAGAAACCCTGCACGCAGCAACAAAGACCCAATGCAGCCAAAAATAAATAAATTAAATAAATTAAAAAAAAATGTTTATAAAAAAATAGGCAATGTGGAATTGGAGAGAACATTTGCAATGTCTAAAACTGACAAGGTATTAAAATTATTCTAGACTACGCAAAGAAATACTGCTGATCAATAAAGAAAAAAATCCAGCAACTTCAATAGAAAAAATGAGCAAAGAACATGGACAAGCAAACAACAGAAGGGAAACCCAAGAAGCTACTAAGCATATGACAGGATGCTCAAAATCACTGATGGTAAGAAAAATGCAAATTCAATACTCCACAAGGTATCATTTGGCACCTATTAGACTGGCAACAATTAGAAAGCTGGGTAATGTAAGTTGGAGGGGATTTGGTAACATAGAAGTCAATCATGTATCACTGTTGGAAGTGTAGGTAGGTGCAGCCATTCTGGAAAGGAGCCTGGTTCTACTTTGTCAAATTGAGTCCCACGTGAGCACACTCTATAACCTAGCAATCCTGCTTCTGGATACACATCCCAGGAAAGTCCTCATACAGACCCATAAGGGAACTCTCATAAAGGTGTTCATCCCAGCATATTTCCATGGTGACCAGTAGTTGAAGGCCAGGAGTTGAAGGCAACCTGAGTGTTCATTGCTGGGAGAGCGGAGCACGTGCACATGATGGGATATTATGCAGAGGTTAGATGGCTTGAGTTAGATATTGTACAGAACATGGTTGGATGTTAAAAACACAGAGAGAAGGAAACAGAATAGAATATATTTCGTAGTATCTTTCACATTTAAAAAATATACACATATAAATCAACAATGCACATGTTCAAGAACACATTCAAATAAAGATGTCCATTAACACAGTAAAATAATGACCTGTGGAGAGGGGGTAATAAAAGTAGGAAGTAGAAATAGAAGAGAATAAGTTAATTAATAAAATGACTAATGGCCTCTGTGCAGACCAAGGAAAATAATATGGCATGGACTGAGCAATAGGAATAATCCAAGCCTCTTCAACCAAGGCAAACAAAATGAAACAGAAACAACCACCACCACAAAAGGGAAGACATGACATGCACATAAAATCTTGATCATACAAGGTGGAGGGTGATGTAGGCTCCAGACCAGGTACTGAGAAAGAGCCATGGACACAAGGCACGGAGAGACTCTGTCCATGTTAGAGGAATCAGAGCAGGCTTCATGTTTGAGTTAATGTTACCTACCTAAGAACAGGCCTGTTTCCCAGGTGGCTTACATCAGAGAGGTCTGCTCATCATAGAACCTGTCTACACATAGACATCGAACCTGTCTACACACTTATACAGACCTTGGAATCAAACCCATATCAGATTGCCACACCAGAAGCCCAGCACTCACACCAGCGATGCTGATGTATCCTGATGGATGGTCAGGGAGAAAGGAAGATGGCCTCCTGGCCTCTAGTGGACCCAGGGGTAGGGACCAGGATGTCTCTAGTGGCCAGTTGTACATTGCTCTCTGTATTGTAATGCCCTCCTGTTATCTCCATGTAAAGCTCAACTGTGGATGAATAAAAGGAAGGACCTAGGTTCAGCCAGGAAAGAAGTGGTACAGGGGCATTAGAGATTCCCTGGCATCTGCTTCCAGTAGTGGTAGACTAAGGGATGAACCGCCCTCCCTCTAAAGAAACTACAAAAGTTAAAGGAGGAGACATCAAACTTCTTCTTAATAACGTTGAAGGCCTAACAGAAAAAGAGGAATTAATAGAATAGAACATGGAGGGGGTAAGACCCTAAAATGACCCTTTGCTCCGTATCTTAGATGTGTTCACCCAATGGGAGAAGGCAGCGAACAGGCCAAGCTTCTTGGGCGAGGGGGAGGGGTGATATTGCATCTATTCCACAGTGTCCTAAAGATACGCGAGTGATCTGCTGCAGGGACAGTGTTCACCGTCCATGATGGTGGAAACCTAGTATATGCCCACTCTCTGCTCTGGACAGGGACCCCAAAGGGCTGTAACTGGAAATGGGTCAGGGACTGACTCTGTGGTCATCTAGAATATTCTCAGGGCCCATTCCTGGCCTGAGTGTCCTCAGATGCTGGCAGAAGGAAAGGAAGATCCTCTCTGGAAGAAGAGCCTAGGTTTCAAATTAATTTTCAAAATAGTAATGTCAAATAAAAGGTCCAGGAAGTACACAGGCACACAAGGCATGTAAAACAAACAAACAAAAAAATATGTGGCAGAATCAACAGAAGCCATAGAAACAGACCCACCAGGATCCCAGATACTAGAGTTACTAGATCCAACTTGTAATAAAGCAATGCTTATTTTGTCCATGGACATAAAAGCAGGAATTAAAGTTTTAAGTAAGGATATGGAAACTTTGAAAGCAACATTGCAGAGTTTTAAAAGAATCAACTAGATAGTATAGAACTGAAAAGTATGATTATGCAATAAGAATGCAATAGTGGGTTAATAACACATAGTGGAAAGGAAGATAAGTCAGAAGAAGCCATCCAGAATGAAGCCCAGAGAGGCATAAAGATGAAAAATATAGATGAGAAGATAAATGAGATAGAAGATACAGTGAGAAAATCCAGTATATATTTAACTGGAGTTCTGGAAGGAGGGGAGAGAGAAAATGGAGCAGAGAAAATATTTGAAAAGATAATGGTTGAGAATTTTCCATAACTGATGACTTAAGCCAATCCTCTGATTCAGAAAAGCCAAACGAGAGATTCCCACAGGAGACAGGAATTTGGGAGAACCAGGCATTGGTTAAGCCAAGGATTCCCTCCTGTGGAAATTCTCCTTTCCTGACAAGGTGTGAACATACTTGAGGGAGCTGGTGGGTTTTCTTACAGAGGGTTTTTTTTTTCTTTTTATTTATTTATTTTGTTTGTTTGTTTTTAAAGATGGGGGAGGTTTGACCTTGTTCATAAGCTGAGGGAAGAAACCAGTTGAGAGTGAGAGGTTGAAAACGTAGGAGAGAGGAGAGGTAATGCATGACGTTTTTAGAGGGAGCAGGGACCCCTACCATGAGTAATTATAATAGTTACCATTTACTGAGCATTACATGTCAGAGTCTGTTTCAGGAACTTGTCACATGTCAATATTTTTTTAAAATTAATTAATTTATTAATTTATTTTTTTTTGGCTGCATTGGGTCTTCATTGCTGTGTGCAGGCTTTCTCTAGTTACAGCGAGCAGGGGCTACTCTTCGTTGCGGTGCATGGGCTTCTCATTGTGGTGGCTTCTCTTGTTGCAGAGCACGGGCTCTAGGTGCGGGGGCTTCAGTAGTTGTGGCTTGTGGCTTCTAGAGCGCAGGCTCAGTAGTTGTGGCGCAGGGGCTTAGCTGTTCCAAGCCATGTGGGATTTCCCCGGACCACGGATCAAACCTGTGTCCCCTGCATTGGCAGGCAGATTCTTAACCACTGCGCCACTAGGGAAGTCCCTGTCACACATAAATATCAATTCTTAAAATCTTTAACAATTAGTATTTCTATCTAGACATCGCTGAAATGTTCACTGATGCTCAGAAAGTTCAAAGGAAAAAAAAAAGTGGTCATATAGTTAGTAAATGGTGGCACTAGGATCCAAATCAGATCTGACTTTCTCCAAAGCTGGTGTTCTTTCTACTTTACCAGGAGGTCTCAGAGCTCCAGCTGGCCCCAAAGACCTTTCCTAGTTGTCTGAGATTGGATGAAAGGAGGAAAGGATGCTTTGTGGAGGTGGAGATGTTTGGAAAACACAGAGGAAGAATTAGGAAGTTAGGTATGATCAGGCCACCCAGGATGGTTGTTCTTTTGCTGACCAGCACCTGCTTCACCTACACCCTGTTCACCTGACTGACCTTCCTACATACTTGCTCCCGCCCCAGCTAATGATTGCTCTAACTTTAGATCAGAACATCTCCACCTGATAGCTTATCAAAGGGGGTGGTAAGGGGCATGCCCCTCTGCTAGTTTTCCTGGTAACTGATGAGACAACCTGACGTCAATTCCCCCATAACTGGTAATCTCTCTTTGCCTCTGGGAGTGAAGCCTGCCGCCATGTCCTGCCTTCCCTCCGCCCCACATGGTAGGGTATCGCTCCAGGACCTGGCTTCAGACATGTAAGTTCCCCCGTCCATTAAACCACTGATGTTTCTGTCGCTGACTCTGGACTCTTTCTTTGGTCTTGAAGCTGGGCAAGCACAGGGCTTGTAGGCCTGGGGGGTGCAGCCCAACAATGCAGTTCAGGCTCCAGGCTTGGTTATTCCCAGAAAATGGTAAGAGATATTATTTGCAGAGTTTGAAGGATGTGGGAATTCAACAGAGAAGGAGCTACCAAGGAAGAATCCACTGGGGGAGGCGGGGCGGGGGGGAGGGAAGGAATGGAGAGGAGTTAAATGAAAGAGGAAGAGGCCCGAAGAGGGGTCCAGGAGCCTGGAAGTCAAAAACACTTGGGAGTGCCAATGCCAGGTGCAGGGTGAAAGGCATTAAGCAGAGAATGGGAGTTGACGGGGAGGGAGATGCAAATACAGTGATTTACTCAGGCAGGGTTGGGGTGAAAGGAAAACTGTGAGCCAAGAGCAAAAACTGTCAATGCCAGCGTGAAGAGGTGTCCCAGAGGCAGTCCAAGGACACTGAGAAGTGGGGGGGAAGTTTGAGGATAAACAGAATATTGCAGTCTCAAAGTATCTCCCCCTAAATATTCATTAATTACAAAGAGAAAAATAGTAACTTTACAGTGGAAAAACCCAGCAGACCAAGTGATCTCAAGATGTTGTTTTATTAGAAGGGATAATGGGACAAAGCTCTCAGGTGCCTGGCAAGGAACAAGTGAAATAAACAATGACCATCGTTGCAATCCTTGAGGTAATAACAACATCCCCAATGACCTACAGCCTAAAGGTCTCCCTACCCCAATCCCACTTCAGTGCAAAATTAATCTGTGCTAACGTGTCATTGTGTCCCAAGGGATTAATGAGTTGTCCTTGCGTAACAGTGGTTAACACATGAGCATTTGACTGGGGGCTTCCGTAATAATTGGAGTGATTCTAATGGTGGGGATTCAGGCATGGTGGCAACACTGGGAGAACTGCTTTGAGGCTGGGATGAGAAGAGTTTTGGTCTCAAACTGGACTAGGTACCCCTGCTGCCCTCCACGTTAAGAACCACCGCGTGCTCTTGGCTTGATCCCTAACCAGGCTTCTTCCGCGGGTCGCCCCGCGCCCCCGCCTCCTCCACTCGGGCCTCCAGATGCCTGTGTGTATGTCGTGGGGGGCGGGGGGGTGGCGTGCCTGGGCTCTGCGTCCTCCCCGACTTTGGCTGGCCTGCGGGGTCTGTGAGCTCCTTCACCCTGCATCTCCCACAGAAGGCGGAACCAGTCTAACCGGTCGTGGGACTCTGGAGAGGGGACCGAGAACTAAAAGCCCCCGGGCGGTCTCTTCTGGGAAGCGCGCCACTGCCCCCTAGTGGACAAGCTCTGAACTGCCCGAGGTCCCGGTACTCTGACTGCGGGGAGGTACGGACCAAGAGCGCCAGACCCGGGTGTTCCGCCCACCCGCAGCCTGCAGAGAGCCGGACGCCAACTAACCCTGGGACGGTGCAGACCCGGGGCTGGGGCGGTGGGGTGGGGGCAGTGAGGACGGTGCGGTGGCAGCCTCCATCCGGGGAGGCGGGGAGGCCTTCTGCCTACACTCTTTCAGGTCTTCATTCTCCTTGAGAGACAAGAAAGGAGAAATGAATATGTATATTCCAGGCAGCGTCGTCACATGTTCCTGTGGAAACTCACTACTAAAAAGAACTCGAAGTGATCACAAATGTTTATGAGGACACTAAAGAAAGGGAAAGGAACTGGGCGGGGGGTGGATGGTGGAGACGAACAGAGGGGTAAGATTAATACTTAACGTGACTCAAGACTTTGAACAGTTACTAGACCACAAGACTAAAAATAGGATGTTAAACTTCCAAATCGTTAAAGCTTTAAAAAAGGAGAAATCAAGAAAACTCAGGCAACCCTTCGAGAATCAGGGACAAAATACCAGGGGAAAGGGAAATCCTGGAACTAAAAAATACAAAAGAAAAAGTAGAAGATACATAGCAGAGATCATAATTACTTCAGATGGATTAAATCCCAGTATTAAAAAAAATCCCCAATAAAAACCTACCACAACCCATCTACCTATTTTCTGCTGATAAAACACATAGCTAAAACAAAATGACACTTAGAGTTTGAAAACAAAGAGGTCAGTGAAGATGTACCAGGGAAAACTAACATCCCTCCATCTGTCTAGCCTGAGTCCAGCTCCAAAATACATCTCAAGTCCACCCATTTCTCTCTTCACCCACTGCCATTCCCTAAGTCAAACCATGGTGATTTCCCACCTGGACTACAGCAATAGCTTTCTAATTGGTCTCCCTTTGCTCCTCTTGCCTTCTTCTCTACAAGCAGATAAAATGTTCTTTTAAAAACATAAATCAGATTTTAAAAAAATTTTTTCTTCCCATTTTATTGAGATATAATTGACATGCAGGATTGCATAAGTTTAAGGTGTACAGCATAATGATTTGACTTACATACATCATGAAATGATTACAATAAGTTTAGTGAACATCCATCAACTCACACTGATATAAATCAGATTTTAAAAACCTAAATCTCTCCCCTGCTTGAAGTCCTTCAATATCTTCTCATGGCACTTACAGTAAAAGTCAATCTCCTTGCTCTTGCCGACAGGCTCCTACCCCCACCCCACCCTATCTCGCACCACCCCTCCCTCCCTGCTGCTGCCATAGTGGCCTTCCTGCAGTTCCTCAAACTCCCGGTGTACACACTGTTCCCCCTGGCTGGAATGCCACCCCAAGCTCTTCCTTCTCATTGCCCAGGTCCAGCTTCAGGAGCCCCCCTACAAAAGAGTCTTTTCTGGACAGTCTATCTAGGGTAGGACCCTTTGCCTAGCTACTCTTTATCATTACTCTATTTCCTGCAGAGTAGTTATTACAGTCTGTAAATACCTTGTTTATTTATTTCTTCTCTGATAGATTTTTTTTTTCTTTTTACTACAGTCCCTTGGGTCCTTCTCCATATACAATCACATCATCTGCAAGTATAGATAATTTTTTCTGCTGTCAGAATTTGTTCTTATAATTTCATTTTGTTTTAATAATGCTATAGAGCCTTTAAAATAAGCTTAACTAATAATGATCATGGTGAGCATCCCTTCCTTGTGCTTACTATTAATGGAAATAGCTTGAAGGTTTCACAGTTTAAGTAAGATATTTGCTACTGATTTTTGATAAATGTTCTTTATCATAGTTAAGAAGTGTCCTTCTATTCCTATACTGTATTATTTTTACATTTCCAGTCTCTTCTGTAGTAACTGATCTGTTTAAATTTTCTGTTTCTTTTGGTGTTGATTTGTATTTTTCCAGGAATTCAACAATTTTCTCTAGATTTTCGAGTTGGTTGTTTTAGAGTTGTTTATAATGTTGTCTTATGATTATTTTTCTCTCTTTTGTATCTGGAGTTATATGGCTTTTCTAATTTCTACTATTGTTTGTATTTGATCTCTCCTTTGTCACTAATGGTGGGCATGAGGTATCTGTTGATCTTACAAAAAAATTAGATTTGGCATAGAATTACCATATGACCCAGGAATTCCACACCTATGTATACATTCAAAAGATTTGAAAACAGAGGCTCAAACAGATACTTGTACACCAATGTTCATAGCAGAATTATTCACAATAGGCAAAAGGTGGAAACAACCCAAGTGTCTGTCAACAGATAACCAAAATATGGATAAACAAAGTGTGGAATAGGCATACAATAGAATATTATTCAACCATAAAAAAGAAATGAATTTTTATACATGATACAACATGGATGTATCTTGAAAACATTATGCTTAGTGCAATAAGTGAGACACAAAAGGACCAATACTGTATGATTCCACTTATCTGAGGTACCTAGAGTAGGCAAATTCATAGAGACAGAAAGTAGGAGAGATGTTACCAGGGGCTGGTGGGGGGAAGAAGGGGGAGTTACTGTTTAATGGGTACAAAGTTTTTGTTGAGGATGATGAAGAAGTTTTGAATATAGATAGTGGTGATGGTTATACAACATAGTGAATGTATTTAGTGCCATGGAATTGTATACTTATGAATTGTTAAAATGATAGATATTATGTATATTTTACCACAATATAAAAATTAGATTTAGGATTTATTTATTCTTTCCACTATTTTTTTGTCTATTTCACTATTGTTGGCTTTTACTTTTATTAATCCCTTTGGCTGGATTTTTTGTTGTTCATTTTTAATTTCCTAAGAGGAGTTCTTGATTCCTTTAATTTCAACTTTCTTGAATGCATTTAAGACTAATTTTCCCTGGAATATAGGTTTAACATACCAAAACATAAGTTTCATTACTTTCTGGATAGTTTTTGGTTTCTATTTTTATTTCTGTATTGATTTAAAGGTTATTTTTATTCTAAGTAGTTAATAGTTTGGGGGTCTTCTATTTATTATTCATTTGTATTCTAAAACATTGATCAGAAGAATATATCCTACAAAAATCTTCACTTTTTTGAATTTGTCAAGTTTTATTTGTGGCCAAGTACATGATGGATATATATATGTATATGTATGATATAGAAATATACATGATATTGAAATATGATATATAAATATATAAATGTTTTATTGACATAAGGTAAAAAAAGCATATTCTGTATTTGTAGGTTTCAAAGTTCTATACGCATCTATTAAATTGAGCTGGTTGATTTTAATACTCAGATCCTCTATGTCCTGGCTAAATTTTTATCTTCTAGATCTGTCAGATTTTGAAAGATTTATATTGGAATCTGTTACTGTAATTATGCATGCATGTTTTTTTAAAAATTAATTTATTTAATTTATTTATTTTTGGCTGTGTTGGGTCTTTGTTGCTGTGTGTGGGCTTTCTCTAGTTGCAGTGAGGTGAGCGGGGCTACTCTCCGTTGCAGTGCATGGGCTTCTCATTGCTGTGGCTTCTCTTTGTTGCAGAGCAGGGCTCTAGGTGCGTGGGCTTCAGTAGTTGTGGCACGCGGGCTCAGCAGTTGTGGCTTGTGGTCTCTAGGGCACAGGCTCAGTAGTTGTGGCGCACAGGCTTAGTTGTTCCGCAGCATGTGGGATCTTCCCAGACCAGGGCTCGAACCTGTGTCCCCTGTATTGGCAGGCGGTTTCTTAACCACTATGCCACCAGGGAAGCCCATGCATGCATGTTTTAAAATGAGGTTCTTCTTGTATTTCTAACAGTTTTTGCATTATATATTTGGCTGCCAAGATGTTTAGTTTTAGAGGTTTATGAAGAATGCCTTCTTGTTAAGATGTGCCTTTTGTCATTACACATTATCTCTGTCTTATTTAATACTTTTTATCTTAAATTTCAGATCATCTATGTTGTCATTTCTGCTTTCCTTTTGTTTGCATTTGTCTAGAATTTCTTTAATCATCAACCTTTCTCTATCGCTTTGTCTTAGGTATGCTTCCTATAAACATTATATATTTGGATTTGGTTGTTCAATTTGACAATTTCTATATTTTATGTGGAAATTCAGCTCATTCACATTTAGTGCCACAGTTGATATACTTGATTTTATTCTTTCCATCTTATTTTATTTTTAATATTTATTTTAAGTTTTCATCTTTTTCCTTTTTTCTAGCTTATTATTTATTTCTTATTATTTCATTATTATTTATTTCTTCCTTCCTCTTTATCAATTTGGAAGTGCTACTGGGCTTTTCTAATCAGAAGTATATTTCTTGGGACTTCCCTGGTGCCGCAGTGGAAATTCCCAATTTCACCACTTCTATTTAACCTATTATTTGAAGTCCTAGACAGTATAATAAAGCACAACAAAGAAATAAAATTTAAAAGAAGGAAATAAAACTGTCATTAATTTGTATTCTACACATTTGTATTTTTCTTTACATTATAACAGTTATATAAAACTCAAAAACATACAAAACTTAACAACATTTCTTTATGTTGTAAAACTATAATAATGAGGAAGAGAATGACAAACACAAAATTTAGAATAAAAATTCCTTGAGAAGGAGAGGGCACGTTGGGGACTTCTAAAATGCAGGCAATACTCTGTTTCTTAAGCTGGCTGATGGGTACACAGGTATTTATTATTTTTTATACCATATATATACATGTTTGTGTATTTTTGTAGATATTAAATGCTTCATTTTTAAAAAGAGTGGAAAATATAAAAGACTTTAAAAATGAAGACCAACAAGAATTTAGTAAAATAAGCTAATTCTAAAATGTGTATGAAAATGTAAAGGGCCCCAAATCATGAAGATAGTCTTGAAAAAATGTGGGAATACATGCTTATGCAGAAATCAACTTAACAAGTTACAGTAAAAGAGTGTGGTATTGCTCAAGGAAGACAAATACACCAATGGAACAAAATAAAGAGCCCTGAAACAGACCAACACATTGGGGAAATTTGATTTATGGCAAAGCTGGCTTTGCAGATGACTGGAATAAATGATTCTAGGACGATTGTTATCCATATGAGAAAGAAGATTCCCTCCATAACTACCTTCACAAAGAATCAAATCCAGGTGGATGTATGTAAGACCAAATATAAAACAACAAAATTTTAAAACTTCGAGAAGAAAATATAGGGAGACTTATGACCTTGGAGTAAGAAAGGGTATTTTAACCAAGTCACCCAAAGCACAAACTATAAATAAATAAATAAATTAGGCTATGTCAACATTTAAATTTTCTGTGCCTTAAAACAACATAAAAGTTATGGCAAGCCATGATGTGAATGATAATATTTGCAACATTTCCAACTGACAAAGCATTAATATCCAAAATATATAAGAATTCTTATAAATCAAGAAGAAAATTACAACAACCAATAGAAAGATAGGAAAAGGTGATGAACAGGAGTTTACAGAATAAAAAAATACAAATAACCAGTAAATGTATGAACAGATACCTAACCTCTAAACTCATAGTTATCAGGGAAATGCAAATTAAAACCGTAAAGAAATATACTACAAACCCATTAAATTGGGGAAAAAAATTAACAAATCTGACCGTAGCAAGTGTTGATGGGGATTGGGAACACAATAACACATCCGTTGGCAGTAACTTGCCATGTTGCAGCCAGGCTTCCTTAGCAACACTGCAGCCCCAATTCTAGATGTGTACTCTATAGAAACGGACACACTCTCACACACGTGCACAAGGAGACATGGACTAAAATGTCCATAGCAGCATTGTTTGTCATCAGGACAAAATGAAAACAGTCGATTTTTTCATCAGTAGGAGGATGGATAAATAAATGCAATATAATATTAACACAATAGTATACTGCAGGGGAAATAAATTTTTGTTTATCAAAACCCCCCAAAACTCATGTAGCACCATGTGCCAGACCCTGTTCTAAGTTCCTTATTAATATTAACTCATTTACTGAGTGAACCAGATTTGGCTTTATCAACAATGAGTCAGGATGGATAAATCCCCAAAGAATCATGTTGACTGAAAAAAGCAAGTCACAGAAGTATACAAGTAGTACTTTACCATGTAAGAAAGTTTGAAATATTTAAAACAGTGTTATATAATGTTCAGGAATCTGTTCACGTGTAATAAAAGTATATAGAGTTTTGCCTCAGGGGTGAGGGTGAGGATGGGGAATAAGGAGAGTCCCTGAGGGGCTGCATCAGGAAGAATGTTGCATTTCTAATGCTTAGTGTGGCTAAATTATTCTCTATACCTCAATGTATCTCTGAAATAATTCATAAAACAGTAAAAGGTAAAGGGGAAAATCACCCACTCCCATTTAATTGATTTTCTTCTAGTCTTCTATGTTTATTTTGTATACTTGTGATTATCCTGTATATACGAATTTATATCCTGTTTCTTTCTCTTGGGAAGACATTTCCTCATGTTATCAAAAGCTCTTCATAAATGTTGTTAATGACAGAATGATATTCCAACTTGTAGATGTATCATAATATACCTACCTAATTCCCAATATGTTGATTCCAATTTTAATAAGCTCTTTCTCATTTTTCAGCACAAAGAACGTCTGTGCTTTGGGGAATATTTGGGATTATTCCTTCTGATACATTTTCACCTGTGGAATTACAGTATCAAACTGTGTGAGCATTCAAAGACTCTTAGTACTGGATACTATTACGTTTTGTGGAGAGTTGAGCCCATTCACTTCCCCACCCCCAGCAGTGCAAGGTTGACTAAGTTTCTTTGTATCTTTGTCAGCGCTAAATATTCTCGTTAAAAAAAAAAAAATCCTTACTATTTTGATCGGTGAAAATAGAAGCTTATCTGTATTATCTTGAAAATATCTCCCCCGATTACTTATCAAACGTGTATAAAGGGAAAAAGCTTTACTGTGGAGGGCGCCGTGGGACCCATCGTCTCTCCTGCGGCCCCGCGGCAGGTGCAGCTCAGAGCATCTGCCTTTGGTTCTCGGGGACTCTGGTTCTCGGCGCCCTGGGGAAGGTGGCTCTGATCCGGGGAGCCCAGCCCCCACGGAAGCCCAGCGAGGTGGTCGGGGTCATAGTTTACTTTTCACTGTCATTCTTTCTTGCCTGACGAGTCGCATCTGGCTCACCCCCGGGCTGGTGGGCCGGGGTAATTTTCAGGACTGCCTCACAGCCGTCACTGGCCTCTTTTCACCCAGTCACACACTGGCCATTGACATCCTCCCACAGAGCAGGGGCACACAGGGCTCCATTCACCCTCCCCAGGCCGGGTGGGCGGACTGCGCAGGGTATCCTCCCCACCCTGGGGGCGGGAGCGACCTCCACCCCACCTCGGACCACACACAGGCAGGGTGGGACCAGAGGAGCTTCTCCTTTCCCAGGGACAGGACTGGAATTTGGGGGAGAGGTGAAAATTGAGGAAGTTGGAAAGGGAGGAGTGAGGGGGCGGGTGAGAAGTGGGAGGCTGTTTCTAGGGATGGGGGGAATGGCAGAGGAGAGGAACACTGTGGGGTGGAGAGGAGGGGCTGAGAGGAGGTTTCCGGACCAGAGAGGGGACCTAAGGAAGGGAGGGGCGGAGGGTGGGATAGGGAGACGGGGTTGGAGGGGGCACGGAGAGGAGGCTCAGGCGGCAATTAGGGGGCCGTTCACAGTGAGCTGGAGATTACAGGAGTGAGAAGGGATTTTGAGAGTAGCAGGTTGAAAGGAATTTCAGGAGGGGCTGAAGCATTGCCAAGCCTGGGCTGCCCGCCCCGCAGGGGACTGGGCATTGCTTTTGCCAAGGGCTCTGCTGGAAGCCTGGGACCTGAGGGAAGTCTGGGGCCCCAGGCTGGGGTCCAGGCAGAGGAAGGTGATGACAGAGGTGGGCAGTGTGCATTCAGCCCATGGAGAACGTGCAAGGATGTGCTTCCCCAGCTGTCAGGAGTCTCCTGGGGGTGGCCTCTGAGGGGGCCAAGAGGTCATCTGGGAAGTGGGGAGAAGTGAGGGGTGACCCACAGCAAGGGAAGAGCACCCTGCTAGAGGAGGATGGAAAGAATGTCAAGGGCAGCTTTGGGAAGCCCAAGATCCTCCAGGGATCAGCTTCTTGTCATAGGGGAAAATCCCCACCAGTGAGAGGTGAAATAGATTATGGTTCAGCCATGCTATGGGAGACTGTGCCCTTTAAACACGGTGCTATCAGATGATTCTCCTCAAACTGTGTGGGGCACATCCTCTGGGGGAGCTTATTCAGCAGCAGATTCTGACTCAGCAGGTCTGAGGTGGGGCCTGGATTCTGCATTTCTCACTAGCTGCCCTGTGATGCCTGTACATCAGGACCACACTGAGCAGCAAGGGTGTAAGGAATTGTGTATTGACATGGAGAAATATTTACATTTATGGTAAAGTGAGAAAATAGTCTATATGGGATGAACCCCATTTTGTTTTGCTTTTTTTTTTTTTTTTGGCCTTCCTGTGCAACATGTGGGATCTTAGTTCCCTGACCAGGGATCGAACCCATGTCCCTGGCACTGGAAGCATGGAGTCTTAACCACTGGACTGCCAGGGAAGTCCCCCATTTTGGGTTTTTA
The DNA here is from genome assembly GCF_965194805.1 of Balaenoptera borealis. Lineage (NCBI taxonomy): Eukaryota > Metazoa > Chordata > Mammalia > Artiodactyla > Balaenopteridae > Balaenoptera > Balaenoptera borealis. The sequence goes on along the minus strand of NC_138862.1, from coordinate 82,987,293 downwards.
AAAAGTGTGTGTCTTACACAAAACATAAATGCATACATACACACAGGGAAAAAAAAGATGCAAAAAAATACACCAACTCTTTTTCCCTAGGAGATGGGATTACAAATGATATTTTCTACTTTTTGCTTATCTCTATTTTCTGAATTTTCTTCAATAAACATATACTCCTATTGCAAGAAAAAATATTTTCTTAAGACCACAGAAGTTACTTATTTTAAAAAGAGAACTCAGGCAGAAGTTCACAGATTTCCCTCAACTGGATTAGTTGCTCATCTAACCTCCTGGAGCATCTATTTACACACTACATGGGGAGGGGGCCCTCAGCCCCTGAAACTTGGCCTCTGGGCTCACCTTTGTCCTGCTAAAGCTTTGCAAAGTCCCCCAATAAATGTGTGATCACCTGTGTGAGCACACAGGACAAGGTCCTATTGAGGTAAATTTGGTTATGGCAAACTCTAGGAGTAAGTTTGAATTGAAGCGTTAAAGAAAAATGTTCTTAGTGTCTATTACTTATGTTGCTTGTATCATATGGGCTCGCCGAGCCTGGAGACCTTAATGCTATGAATAGATAACCCCTTCCATTTATACGTCATCTTGTAATTTATTCTTTCATATCGATCACTTCATTTTATCATCTGAGGTAAGTGCTCTCATTGCCTCCCTTCTATAGGAGAAGAAACTAAACCTCAGGGAGTTAAATAAACTTGCCCAAGGCCAACAGCTGGTAAGATACAGGGTACTGGGGCTTTTAACCCAGAATGTCTGACTCTAGAACCTAATTTCTTGACTACTGTGCTGTACTGCATCTCACAAGATACTGGACTCAGGTTCAGAAACCTACCCCATATTTCTGGCACTCTGTTTTCTCATGTGTGAGCATGTGTGTGTGTGTGTGTGTGCGTGTGTGTTGGGGGGGTGATGAAGCGTCTACAGCACAACTCAGGCTGTGGTGCGGGGGAGTCGCGTGGGCTCCCTTAGAGCGAAGCTGGGCATGTGGAAGGGGTGATGTGATGATGGCAGGGATGGTGCTGATCAGTTTATTCGTGTGACTATGAAATCCAGAAGCTGATTACTTGGAATTAACTGTATATCTTTGAGATGATCTTTTTTCTTCTCTGGACTCTCTGCAAAATAAGAAACACTTTTTTATGTTTTCCCCTATCTTTGATAAGATTTAGTATATCAAACCAACCGCATTTGTTGACTAATAATTGCTTGTCTCATTCTTTTATTAAAGTCACTAGTAACTACCACATCTTCTAATCAACATGAAATGTAAATGTCACCACACTGAGCAGCTGCAATTCTATGCAAAAGAAGGGAATTTGGCATTTTAGTTGGCCTGTGCAGCTTTATAAAAGGTAAATATTTCACTGTTGTTAAGGCTTTTAAAATAGTGAAAAAGACCCATGAACCTCCTGAGAATCTATCCTAAAGAAGTGGTTTAAATCACAGAAGAAAAAAATGTATTTACAAAGATGTTCATTACATTATTTATGATATCTTAAAATCAGAAGCAGACTAAGTATTCATCTGTAAATAAATTAGGACACATTTGCATGTTTTCACATGGCATATTTTGCAGCCATTAAAAGTTCTGTTCGGTTTTAGAGTGAAGAAAGATTTCCTATGCCGGGCACCAAACCCAGAAGCCATTAAAAGAAAGCTAACAGATTTGACACCATAAATATTAAAAAGCCTTGTCCTTGAAAGACACCATAAACAAAGTGAAAATATGAGCGATGAAATGAGATAAAATATGCAACAGGAACAATATTAAACTCATGTATTTTAATTTTCCCCATAAATCACTCTCTCTTTCAGCTTCTCTCCTCCAAGGCTGAGCCATGAAGCTCATAGCCCTGAAAAAGAGGGGCAGGGACTGCCTGGGGCAGAGAGGCCCTTGAGAAACTGGGTCTCAACGCTGACTTCCTTCACCCCATTAGCAAGACAGGGGTCTCAGATGCCAGCCTTTGCAGAGAAAAGAGAAAGAATGATTTTATCCTGAAGCTTACCCTTTAATAAATCAAGGACCAACCTGGGTGGACTTCATCATAAATGTCTATACAGGGAGAACTACTACCAAGTAGAAGTGGGAAAAATAGCCAGCCCTTCTCCAGGGAGGATTATGGGTGGAAAAGGAGGGGAGAAGAAGCGGAAGAGGAGGTGAGAGCTGTGCATCCTGACCGTCCCAAAGTTGTAGACAGGTAGATGGAAGGAAACATCAAAAGCAGAAGAGAGGTCTCTGATCCCGTTTTCGTTTGGGATTCTGGGAAGAGAAGCCTCACCACGTACCCACCCTGAAGCAATTCTTCTCTCTGTTTAAGCAGAGAGAAGGGCAGCATTTAGCTACCCAAAGTCTTCCCTGGCATTCATTGGCATGAAAGGTGTCCAGAATTTCCTGCATATCCTTGGGAAGGAAGAGCTGACCCTATAGGTGAGGACTGGGAGGTCTTCCAGTCTGGGAGCCAAATGGGAGTTGCAGCCAAGCCTCACGGGGCAACAGTAGGACTGAAGTGGAGAAGAGACCATTGAAAGGACCACTGGACTCTGAGGAAGCTAAGAAAGACTTCGAGTTTATTAGCCAGAGATGTAAGCAACAAATGTCAGCAAGATGTGCGCATAGTGACCAACAAGAAACATGGCTACAAAAATCAGAGGCAACAAGTACCTATGCTCAGGAACTTAGGGCCCCTTCCACACCTTCACCACGAGACCATACAAACCCCATCTCCTATACACCCAAGTGCTATCTCAGAGAATTAGCAGGAAGAGGAGCATTTGAGTTAAAATAGTGGATAGGGTAATGCAATAAAAATATCCTAAAATATGGTGCCTTAAAAAAATAGAAGCTGGTTTCTTTGTTGGATGAAAGTCTAGGTGGGCAGTGCAGATCTGATATGGCAGCTTGAGGGGGTCTGGACTGAAGCGCCTATCTTGTTGCCCTCCTGTTCTCAGCATGTGATTTCTAGTTCACTGTCTGAGACATCTGTTCTAGCTCCTGGTATCCTGTATGCATTCCAGCGAGTGGGAAGAGGAAAAACAACGCATTGAAGGCACACCCCTCCCCATTCCCTTTAGGGGCATGACCTGGGAGCCCTGCACGTCACATCTGCTCACGTGCTGTTGTCCAGGATTAGGTCACATTGCTGCACCCAGTTGCAAGGATGGTTGTGAAAATCTTCACCTGAGCAGCCACCCAAATATCCATATATCTCACCCACAGAATGTACTTGCCCTCCTCCAGCTCAAAGTTCGGGATCTCTGGGTGCTGCAGGGTTCTCTCCTGCAGGTCCAGGTGCAACTCTTTATTGTTGGTGACCTGTAAACAAAGAGAAAAGTTACCTATCTCCCTCCAATCACACACATACCCAACATGCACCTATGGAGAAAGAACAGAATACCTAATTAAAACTTCCTCTCAGAAAAGGGAAGGATGGAAAACACACAGCAGTCTCTAGTTCAGAGCAATTATCAAATTCTACCACACAGGAATGATAAACACTCCCTTCCCTGGCAGTGGAGTTAGTGCCTTAGTTTCTCCATCTGGTAGCCACTTGTCCATTGACCACCCCCCAGAGGGGATAGGCTAGTTTTCAGGAAGGTTATTCCTTATCTGTTTTTCTCCATGGCCTCATCCCAAGTGGGCACTGGAGAGTATGCCCTTTTGGGGGGCTTGTAGATCTCACAGCCTGTTTCCTCTGGTGACTTTTGGGGGCCTAGGAGTTACTTTAGGAGTCAAAACGATCACCTGCTTTTTCAGGCCACACTTGAGGATTTTTTGGCAATAAAATTCCCTCCAAGAGTTAATAGGCTTCTAGTACATTTGTTTCCTGTCAGTGCCATGTGCAAGTAACCAGTCAAAGTTCTTCTTTAGGCATGGTTTTTACACAGGAGAATTCTGTCCTTTAATTTACTGGCTTCTGACTCTGCCCCTTTTGTTCTGAAAGGCAGTTAAATTACTAGTGGATCTTATGGACTCTCAGGCTTGGTGTGTTTTGGCTTAGTCCTTAGTCCTAAGGAATTGTTTTTACTCTAGGGCATGGTCCTCACTCCTAACCATGGATTGGTTAGAACTCCCCCATCATTCAACACCGTGCAACCTCTGATACTCCCATTCAGCTTGCAGCCCCGTAGCAGCCACGTCCTTTTAGGCCTCATGGTGTCCTACCTGCACATGCTCAGCCAAGCTCTCAGCCAAGGGCCACTGGAGAACCCCCATGTAAAAGTTCTAGCACCCTTCTGCCCATGCAGCTCCCTCATCTTTGTTACCTTGCCCTGTAAATTTTAGCCAATCCAGCATCCCTGAATTTCTACCCTCTTCAGCTCAGCAAGATTGCTTAGCTCTGTGTAAACTCCGTCTCCCTGCACTGGGCCCAGGAGGTACCCCCAGGAAGAAAGCCAGGGCCAGTGTGGGATTCGCTGCATGTGTCTTCTTTCTGTCAAGGATTGCAGTCTGGTACCGCCTGTTGTCCAATGCCTGAAAACAGTTGCCTCATACATTTTGTCTAGTTTTATACTTGTTTATGGTGGTGGTGGTGGGAATCTGATATCAGTTACTCCATCAGGGATATCATCAAAATCACTTCCTTCTTTAGATAGAGAATTTTATTTGGATACCCAGCTGCCCAGGGAACTGGCCAAGGGAGTATGAGCAGAAGCAAATGAGTTGTGCCTCTAGTTCTCTTTGCTTTCTTTTCCTGCTGCCTGGAATGTGAAGACTGTAATTACTAGCTGTTCTCCCCACCCCCACCCCCATCCCAGATCTACTCACCATAATTAACATAGTTAAAAGCAGAGATCTCAGAAAGAAAAGAGAAGAGAGAATGTGGCAGAAAAAAAAAAAAGTACATGAAGAAATAATGGCCACATTTCCCCAAAATTTCATGAAAACATCAACCTATAGATCCTTGAAGTTCACTGAGCCTCCAAGCAGGATAAATAAAAAGAAAACCATACCCAGGTCCATTATAGTCAAACTGTTGAAAACCAAATATAAATAGAAAATCTTAAAAGTAGCCAGATAAAAGACACATTATACACAGGAGAGCAATGAAATGAATGATGGCTGACTTCTCATGAAAAACAATGGAGGCCAGAAGATAGTGGAATAACATCATCAGATGGCTGAAAGAAAAACCTGACAATCCACAATTTTCTATTCAGTGAATATACCCCTCAAAAATGAGGATAAATTAGTCATTTAAAAGTAAGTGATAAAACAAATGATAGCTGAAAGAACTCATTGCCTGCAAAACTGCAGTACAAGAAAAGTTCAGCTAAGGACTTCCCTGGTGGTCCAGTGGTTAAGACTCCGTGCTTCCACTGCAGGGGGCACAGGTTCAATCACTGGTGGGGGAACTAAAATCCCACATGCTGTGCAGCATGGCCAAAAAAAAACAGTTCAACTAGATAGAAACTCATTTATAGAACATCACATCCAACAACTGCACGTCCTTTTCAAGTGCACACAGATTGTTCAAGAGGACAGACCAGATGCTGGAGCATAATGTAAGTCTCAATACATTTTGGAAGACTGAAATCTTATGAGTATGTCCTCTGACTATAACAAAAGTAAGTTAGAAATCAGTAACAACATGATAGCTAGAAAATCCCCAAATGGGGACTTCCCTGGTGGTCCAGTGGTTAAGACTTCACCTTCCAATGCAGGGGGTGCAGGTTTGATCCCTGGTCGGAGAGCTACAATCCCACATGCCTTGTGGCCAAAAAACCAAAACATAAAACAGAAGCAATATTGTAACAAATTCAATAAAAACTTTAAAAATGGTCCACATCAAAAAAAATCTTTTATAGGGAGGGTGGGAGGGAGGGAGACGCAAGAGGGAAGAGATATGGGAACATGTGTATATGTATAATTGATTCACTTTGTTGTAAAGCAGAAACTAACACACCATTGTAAAGCAATTATACTCCAATAAAGATGTTTAAAAAAAATCTTTTAAAAAAATTAAAATAAATTAAAAAAAAAAAGAAAATCCCCAAGTATTTGGAAATTAAACAAGGTAATTCTAAATAAATTAGGGGTCAAAAAAGAAAACACAAGAGGAATTAGAAAATAAGGCTGAATGATAAAGGCTGAAATTACAAAACAGCAAAAAAATCAGTGAGATGCATCTAAGCAGCATTTAGAGGGAAGTCTACAGGTTTAAATGTTTACATCAGAAAAGCAACAAGGGTTTAAAATCAATGATTTAAGTTTCCAGCTTAAGAAATAAGAATTATATGGGTAAATCAAAGTCAAAGTAAGTAGAAGGAAGGAAATAATAAAGATAAGGGTGAAGATCAATAAAATAGACAATAGTCAAACCATAAACAAAACAAACAGAGCCGAAAGTTGGTTCTGTGAAAAGTTTAATAAAAACAATAAACCTTTTATAAGATTCGTCAAGAAAAAAAAAAAAGAGAGAGAAAACACAAATTACCAATATCAGGAACAAAGGATGGAGTTCAATAAGGATTCTCAGACTTTGAAAAAATTAAAAGGGTCTATTATGGAGCAATCTATGCCAATAAATTCACCAACTTAAATGAAATGAACATTCCTTGGAAAACAAAACTTACCTAAACTGACTCAAGAAGAAAGAGAAAATTTAAATATCCCTATGCCCTACTACTACAAGCCAATAAAATGGACAACCTGGAAGAAATGGACAAATTCTTAGAAAGGTATAAACTTCCAAGACTGAACCAGGAAGAAATAGAAAATTTGAACAGACCAATCACAAGTAATGAAATTGAAACTGTGATTAAAAATCTTCCAACAAACAAAAGTCCAGGACCAGATGGCTTCACAGGTGAATTCTATCAAACATTTAGAGAAGAGCTAACATGCATCCTTCTCAAACTCTTCCAAAATATAGCAGAGGGAGGAACACTCCCAAACTCATTCTATGAGGCCACCATCACCCTGATACCAAAACCAGACAAAGATACTACAAAAAAAGAAAATTACAGACCAATATCACTGATGAATATAGATGCAAAAATCCTCAAGAAAATACTAGCAAACAGAATCCAACAACACATTAAATGGATCATACACCACGATCAAGTGGGATTTATCCCAGGGATACAAGTCTTCTTCAATGTATGCAAATAAATCAATGTGATACACCATATTAACAAATTGAAGAAGAAAAATCATATGATCATCTCAATAGATGCAGAAAAACATTTGACAAAATTCACCACCAATTTATGATAAAAACTCTCCAGAAAGTGGGCATATAGGGAACCTACCTGAACAAAATAAAGGCCATATATGACAAACCCACAGCAAACATCATTCTCAATGGTGAAAAACTGAAAGCATTTCCTCTAAGATCAGGAACAAGACAAGGATGACCCCTCTCACCACTGTTATTCAACCTAGTTTTGGAAGTCCTAGCCATGGCAATCAGAGAAGAAAAAGAAATAAAAGGAATACAAATTGATAAAGAAGTAAAACTGTCACTGTTTGCAGATGACATGATACTATACATAGAGAATCCTAAAGATGCCACCAGAAAACTGCTAGAGCTAATCACTGAATTTGGTAAAGTTGCAGGATACAAAATTAATGCACAGAAATCTCCTGCATTCCTATACACTAACAACAAAAGATCAGAAAGAGAAATTAAGGAAACAATCCCATTCACCATTGCAACAAAAAGAATAAAATACCTAGGAATAAACCTACCTAAGGAGGTAAAAGACCTGTACTCAGAAAACTATAAGACACTGATGAAAGAAATCAAAGATGAGAGAAACAGATGGAGAGATATACCATGTTCTTGGATTGGAAGAATCAATATTGTGAAAATGACTCTACTACCCAAAGCAATCTACAGATTCAATGCAATCCCTATCAAATTACCAATGGCATTTTTACAGAACTAGAACAAAAAATCTTAAAATTTGCATGGAGACACAAAACACCCCAAATAGCCAAAGCAGTCTTGAGGGAAAAAACGGAGCTGGAGGAATCAGAGTCCCTGACTTCAGACTATACTACATAGCTACAGTAATCAAGACACTATGGTACTGGCACAAAAACAGAAATATAGATCAATGGAACAGGATAGAAAGCCCAGAGATAAACCCACACACCTATGGTCAACTAATCTATGACAAAGGAGGCGAGGATATACAATGGAGAAAAGATAGTCTCTTCAATAAGTGGTGCTGGGAAAACTGGACAGCTACATGTAAAAGAATGAAATTAGAACACTCCCTAACACCATACACAAAAATAAACTCAAAATGGATTCGAGACCTAAATGTAAGACCAGACACTATAAAACTCTTAGAGGAAAACATAGGAAGAACACTCTTTGACATAAATCACAGCAAGGTCTTTTTTGATCCACCTCCTAGAGTAATGGAAATAAGAACAAAAATAAACAAATGGGACCTAATGAAACTTAAAAGCTTTTGCAGAGCAAAGGAAACTACAAACAAGATGAAAAGACAACCCTCAGAATGGGAGAAAATATTTGCAAATGAATCAACAAAGGATTAATCTCCAAAATATATAAACAGCTCATGCATCTCAATATTAAAAAAATAAATAACCCAATCCAAAAATGGGCAGAAGACCTAAGTAGACATTTCTCCAAAGAAGACCTACAGATGGCCAAGAAGCACATGAAAAGCTGCTCAACATCACTAATTATTAGAGAAATGCAAATCAAAACTACAATGAGGTACCACCTCACACCAGTTAGAATGGGCATCATCAGAAAATCTACAAACAACAAATGCTGGAGAGGGTGTGGAGAAAAGGGAACCCTCTTGCACTGTTGGTGGGAATGTAAATTGATACAGCCACTATGGAGAACGGTATGGAGGTCCCTTAAAAAACTAAAAATAGATTTACCATATGACCCAGCAATCCCAGTAATGGGCATATACCCAGAGAAAACCATAATTCAAAAAGACACATGCACCCCAATGTTCATTGCAGCAGTATTTACAATAGCCAGGTCATGGAAGCAACCTAAATGCCCATCTACAGACGAATGGATAAAGAAGATGTGGTACATATATACAATGGAATATTACTCAGCCATAAAAAGGAATGAAATTGGGTCATTTGTAGAGATGTGGATGGATCTAGAGACTGTCACACAGAGCAAAGTAAGTCAGAAAGAGAAAAACAAATATCATATATTAACGCACATATGTGGAACCTAGAAAAATGGTACAGATGAACCGGTTTGCAGGGCAGAAATAGAGACACAGATGTAGAGAACAAACATATGGACACCAAGGGGGGAAAGTGGCTGCGGGTGGTGGTGGTGGTGTGATGAATTGGGAGATTGGGATTGACATATATACACTAATATGTATAAAATAGATAGCTAATAAGAACCTGTATAAAAAAATTAATAAAATAAAATTTTAAAATTTTAAAAAATGAAATACATAAATAAATAAATAATATCCCTATGCCCATTAAATAAATTGAATTTCTAATAATAATTTTTTAAAAAACTTTCCACACAAGAAACTGGAGGCCCCGATGGTCTCATCAGTGAATTCTCTCAAGCATTTAAGGGGAATGGAAGGCGTGGCAAGACCATATTGTGGAAGAGCATGTGGATAAGAAATATTTTTGCAGCTGTATTTGGAAATTACAGTCTGCCACAGTGAGGCTGAGACAGGCAGAGATTTTTTAGGAGACAAAAAGAACAAACCATAAAAGAAAATAAAAGTAAATTGAACTTGCCAAAGAAAGTCTACTCATTGTAAGATGCTCTGAAGAAAATGAAAACTCACCACTCAGACTGGGAGAAAATAACTGCAATTGTTGGGCCTTAGAGCAGGCTGCCCAAGATATGCCACAATGGCATATTAATTATTTTGAATTAAAGTTACTTGAGAAATAGCTGGTGGAAAAAAAATATTAAAAAAACACTCTGACCCCCCAATCCCCACCCCTTTGCCCCTGAAAGCGGAAACTAAATCTCCCATGTGAATCTATCCTCCCTGTACCAGGAAGATAGAAAGCATCCTTATTACCAGAGTTAGGGAATTGAAGGCTAAGAAAGCTGGATAAACAACTTTGTTGTTTCTTTTTTATTTATTTATTTATTTATTTATAAAATTTATTTCTTTATGGCTGTGTTGGGTCTTCGTTTCTGTGCGAGGGCTTTCTCGAGTTGCGGCAAGTGGGGGCCACTCTTCATCGTGGTGCGCGGGCCTCTCATTATTGCGGCCTCTCTTGTTGCAGAGCACAGGCTCCAGATGCGCAGGCTCAGTAATTGTGGCTCATGGACCTAGTTGCTCCGCGGCATGTGGGATCTTCCCAGACTAGGGCTCGAACCCGTGTCCCCTGCATTGGCAGGCAGATTCTCAACCATTGCGCCACCAGGGAAGCCCCTGTTGCTTCTTTATTAGTCTGCTGCTTCAAGCACAAGTCCTTTTGCTAAATCTTCACAAATAATTGTTTCTTTGTCTAAAAATTTTATACAAAACACCCTGCTTGTTCACCTTGGGGGTCCCATTTCTGTGTCACCTCCATGTGTATGAATTAAATTGTTTTTTTTTTCCCCTCCTGTTAACCTGTCTTGTGTCAATTTAATTATTAGACCAACCAAAAGAACTCAAGGGGGGGGGGTTGGAATTTCCCCTTCCCCAGCAGTTGGCATAGTGGGCAGGATATCAGCTGGACCAGGCTCCCCCATGAGGCTGCTGCAGCTGAGAAATCCTGAAACCTCTGACAAAGGCTGGCAGAATGTAAGAGTTCTTACCTGGGTCTCTGGTGGAACGGAAAGTGATGAGAGTCCCTTTTCTTTCTTTCTAAACTTAGATTAACAGGAGAAAATATTTGTGGAACTGATTCCTTGGACCTACCGACTCTGGTGTTTGGGAAATGAGTACTCTAGGTTTTTATGAATTCTCTCCTTTCAGAGATGGTCACTGTTTTTGTCTCTGTCTGTTGTATTGTTTGTCATTAGGAGGAAGAATCAGAGAGAAAAATGCAGGCATTAACCCTTTATAATCTTGCTGTTTGAGCTGGCCTCACAGACTGGGTGAGTTAACCGTTCTCACCAGAATGGCGTCTGTTTAGACAAACTCTGCTGTGGGTTCCCTATGTAAACTAGATGAGGTTTTTCCTTCCATCTCATTTTACGTCCTGGGAGCTTGACTTTGTGACCAGTGAGAATAGTCTCTATGGTCTCCACCATCTGTAAGGTGCACTTACCGGGGTGCATCTGGTGGACAGTTGAATAGACTGGGGTTCTGAGACATGACATCATAAGCAGCACTCTTTGTCCAGCCGTGCCAGGTCATAGGGGTGTTTGTCATAAGGGGTCCCAGTCCGTAAGGGGCCTTTTTCACAACATCATTTGTTGCTTGTTAGTGCTGGAAAGGTCCCATTCCAGTAGTGCCTGCCTGGTGTCATAGATTAGTTCGTCTGTAATTCGAGGCATCTCACATTTTTTGTGAGAGATTGGAGACACTGTTTTTACTACACCATCCTTACCGCCCGGGCAGTGAAGGCCTTTGCTTTCTTAGATTAACTTTGGGAGTGAACGTTTGGATCATGGGGACTCATTGTCTGTACCCTCTCCAGGAACTCATCTTGCATCCATAGTAAAGATTCATTCTAAGCCTGGAAACTTTCCTCCAGGTCTTTCCACAAAAAGGCTTATTAAATTGAGTCACTATTGGAATAAATATGCTAAAGGAGAGCCTACTCATCAATGGCCAAACTTTTTGAATTGGAAAAACTTCTGTATTTGAAAAAAATTTTTGGAGAGCTCTCATCATAAACAGCTGTCATATTGGTACTTATGGGAGGACAAAGTTGAAAAGAGAACACAAAAAAGTATACCAGCTATCCTTAGGGAATCCCTTAATAAAATGAAAGATAGAAGTTGGAACAAAAATTAAAAACCAAATCTGATGTAAATACCCCTTCTCTTCCCTTTTATATCCACTTTATGCCCAGCTCCCTGTTTCTGACCCTTCAGAAGATCTTTTGGATTTCTGGGTTCCCAATCTGACGCCCCCTTAAAACCCAGCTATTATTTTCACCTCAATTCCTGCTGATGCAGCCTGGTTTACGATAGTTGAGCTCTGTTCAGCTTTTTTTTTCAATCCCATTGCACCCCGACTCACAGTTTCTTTTTGCATTTCTATTAAAGGGAGACAATTAACATGGACTCGAATACCTCAGGAGATATTGTTAATCTCCCTCAACATTTTCCCAAGTCCTCAAAGCCAACTTAGAAACCATAGCCTTTACCCAAGTCTCCACGCTTGTCCATTATATTGATGACCTTTTACTTTGTACTCAAACTAAGCAGGGAGCACTTATAGATGCCCTCATTCTCCTAAAGGCACTAGCTGAACAAGGCCATAAAATCTCCAGATCTAAACTTCAATGGGTACAAATAACTGTTACTTACTTAGGATACGACATATCTCAGGGCATTCAAAGACTCACCCCCAAATGCCTTGAGTCACTTTAGTCCATCCTTCTCCCAAAAAAGAAAAAAACAGTTACATAAATTTTTACGGGCAGCTGGCTACTGTCACCAGTGGATTCCTAATATTGCAGCTCTTCTCTGTATGCACTCCTCCCAGATATCACCCCGGAGCCCATTTCCTGACCTTCAGAGGCATTACCCTCCTTTGAAGCCTTAGAATTAGCTCTGTCACACCTCTGGTTCTTGGCTTACCTACTTTTGATAAACCTTTTCATCAGTACTGCCACGAAAATAATGGGATTGCTGCAGGCATTCTAGGATAGCCTTTTGCCTCTCAGATACATCATATAGTATATTTCTCATGCCAATTAGGCCCTGTGCCATCCAGTATGCTGCTGTGTGGTGGCCACAGCTGCCACCTTGATTGACAAAGCCAGTACTCTAATTAGGCTCCCCCATTCATCTCTATGTTCCCCACACTGTGTCTGCTATCTTACAAGTTCATAGAATGCAGCACCTCTCTACATGGTGACAGATCACCTAGGACCAGGATCTTTTAACTTACCCTTCCATCACCGTACATTGTTGTAACACTTTAAATCCAGCTATTCTACTACCCCTGCCTCATGATGGAGAGCCCCACTCCATTCCACATGATTGCCTTGCAACTATAGATATGGTCTCAAAGCCATGAGAGGATCTTTCAGACATCCCTTTAGACAACCCAGACTTACTTTTATTTTGTGACGACTCTTGCAAACGAAATTTCTGAGGAAACCTAACTGGTTATGCCGTAGTTTCCCCACATGAAACACTTGAGGCCTACTCTTTGCCCACTATAGAATCAGCCCAAGCTGTCGAACTCATAGCTCTTGGAGTCTGCCAAGCTGTTGGCATAATTCGGAAATCCCATGGATTCTTAACTTCTGCAGGTACTCCTGTTGCTAATGGGCATATAATTGCTGCCCTATTACAAGCTATTCACCTCCCTTCTAAAATTGCTGTTGTTCACTGTTCAGCCCATACTAAGGAGAGTGAGGCTATATCTTTGGGAAACAATAGAGCTGACAGAGCTGCTAAACATGCAGCACAAATGGACCCCCCTTATCCTTTATCCACCCAGTCTTTAAACCTGGCTTTATCTCTGATTGATATTATTAACTATCAGGCAAAGACCCCACAATCCAAAAAAGACAAATGGATACAAAAGGTGCCAAACAATTATCAGATTGATTATACATTGGTCCAGACAGACTTCCTGTACTCCTTTTCTTTTGACTTTTTGGCTTGCACATAACTCTCATCAAATGGGACACATGTATAGACAGGGGATAGTTAAGGAACCAAAAGACAATTGGTTTTGCCCTCGCATCCACAAAATTTCAGACCAAATTATTTCCCAGTGCACAACTTGTAAATCTCACCAAACTTCTGGAAGAAATCAGTACACCCCAGGAAGTTCTCCCAGGCCCACACTGCCCTTCTCAGCACTCCAAATGGATTTCATAGATTTGATCCCAGCTTTAGGCTATTCTCACTGTTTGGTTATTGTCTGCTTGTTTAATGGATGGACTGAACGTTAACTGGTTAGATGTGCTGATGCCATCACAGCAGTAAAGACATTGATAACCTAGATTATTCCTCGTCTTGGCATGCCTTTATGGATTGAATCAGAGCAAGAACTCATTTTACAGCAGAGATGAACCAACTGCTTGCAAAAACTTTGAGGCACTCATTAAAATTCCATGCCCCATACCATCCTCAATCATCAAGGCAAGTGGAATGTAAAAATCTAGCCATAGAAAGTATTTCAGGAAAGATCTGTCAAGAAACTGGACTTAAATAGCCAAAACCTTTGCCCCTGGCCCTTGAAAGATCTAGAATGCTCAAGTAAGAGGCATGGATTAATCCCTTTTGAAATAGTATTTGGATACCCAGTGCTTATAGGCATGTCTAAACCTTCCATTCCTGGATTAAGTGAATGTTATGGAAATGTGAGTGAACTATTTGATGCAATGACTAGCTAGATACAAGAACTAACCAGTGTACTTAAAGCATATTGCCAACAGGAAAAAGGGGCATGGTCTCCACCTACCTACAAGCCTTGCCATCCTTTTCAACCAAGAGAACGGGTGTACATCAAGGTCCTTAGAAGGAAACACGTGCTGTTACCTCACTGAGAAGGGCCTTATGAGGTACTGCTGACCACATACACTACTATCAAAATAAAAGAAAAATCCTCCTGGATTCATGCAAGCCATACCAAAATAGACCTGGGTCGTTGCTCTCAAAACAGTTGGGAGACAATCCCTATGGGTGACCTCAAAGTAAGGATTTCCAGGGCCAATTCCCAGGCCCCAGAAGCAGCTGACATCATGAAGTAGACAGCTTTTTCCCAAGTTCATAGATCAAGAGACTTTGCTTTCAGACTTCCCTGGTGGTGCAGTGGTTAAGAATCAGCCTGCCAATGCAAGGGACACGGGTTCGATCCCTGGTCCAGGAAGATCCCACATGCCACGGAGCTACTAAGCCCGTGCACCACAACTACTGAAGCCTGCGTGCCTAGAGCCCGTGCTCCACAAGAAGAGAAGCCACCGCAATGAGAAGCCCATGTGCCGCAACGAAGAGTAGCTCCCACTCACCACAACTAGAGAAAGCCTGCACGCAGCAACGAAGACCCAACACAGCCGAAAAAAACTTTGCTTTCACCTATTTCCCCCCTTTTTTTAAGACTCCCTGTATATATGTTAAAAAACAAAACCAAACAAAAACTGCACCTTCTCTTCAATGGCCACTTTCCTCACATGTATTAGTCATTTTAGAAGGCTGGCTGGAGAGTGCTTGTCTCCATCAATCTTGCTCCCCCTCTAAGTCTACACTATGGCTCTTTTTCAGCCTATGTCTTACCCTTATTAACCCTTACTTTTTCAGCAGGTTGGACACTAACCAAACACCCTATTATGCCAGTTTACCAAACCATGGCCACGTTAACCAGTCAGTCTGACTGTTGGATATGTCAGCACCTAGGTAGTGCAAGAGAACCTGAACTGGCCTTGGTTCCTGCTGATGTTAACACCTGGTGGACTAGGTGGGAGGTGGTTGGATGACAGGCTATGATATCCATAACTAGAAAAACATCACCCTGCCTCTCCTTCTGGTGAGCTATTTGGGCCCTGGCAAACCACTATAGAAGCTCAAGGAGTGTCTCTTGCCCAGATAAAGACAATAGGTGAAAAATTTTCCCTTTGTATTAAAAACAAACATGACACTGGACCTTTTCTGGGTGACATACCAAGACAATATTGCAGTCACACCTTGTGCTTTGTTCCACAAATGGCATCTTCAGACCTCTCAAGGAGATTGTAAGTGACTCTAGCACTACCCTTTTTGGTACAAATGTCTGCCAAATCACCAAATGTTTTGGATAGTTTGCAAGCCATCCTTGAACAGCTTGGGGTATTAAAGCTGCTCCCCTGATTAAGCTGCTAAATACCACAAACTCTATATGAGTGGACCAAAAATCTGTACTGACTTGATGAGGTGACAGAACTAAGCTTTATAGCTGTCAAAACCAGACTACAGGCCTCCTATACCAGCTATTGCGGAATCTGTTCTGCTCTCACAGACTGACAGGAGCACGTGGAAAATGGAGGTGTATGGATGCTAACAGTCCCAATGGCAAAGGTCTTGGAATACTGCAGACCCTGGAGATTACAGGTTCCACTCTAAGCTTGTCTGTAAACCACACTGGTCTTTTTGTTTCATGTGGCAACAAAGTATATAAAGAGTTCCCATCTAAATGGTCAGGATGAGGTGGACTTGGGTACCTGGCTCCTTCTGTCACCAAATACTCCACCCTAAATGCCAGCCAAATTACAGACTTGGGCTCCTTTGGTCCTAAAGTTGTGTCACATAAACATGGCAGTCAGAACTGTAGAGAATCCCCTTGTGTATCACAACTCCAAGTTCTTTTCAGCATTGAGGGTCTTATTCCCAAGCTTTGGAGCTTATGAATTGGAAAAAGCTATCTTAAATCTCTCCATGATAAGGGAACAAGAGTTCAATATCACTATGCAGACTTCGAAAATACTCCAGTCGGAAGTTGATGGCTTAGAGTCTGTGATGCTCCAAAATTGACGTGCTCTGGCCATGCTGGCAGATCAGCAAGGAGGACCTTGTCCAATCACTGGTGAAAAATGTTGCTTCTGTGCTAATCAAACCAGACAAGTAGTGTCTAACTTACATGCATTAAAATAGAAGATTAACACTTTCTATCACATAAATAAAGGCATTTTATTGGACTGATCTAATCCCAGGATTGGGGAACTGGATTAATGGGGTTGGGGAAATGTGCTTCAATTTTTTCTTTTCTGTTTATTCATCCTCATTCTAATCTACAGTCTTTCCCCCCTTTGCAGATCTCTTACCTCTCACCACTCACCTGGTTTTGCTCTTCACAGCCACCAACTTAGCTTTCAATATGTGGAGGGAACCATTGGGGTTCAGAGCAGACTGCCTTAAGATACGCCACAATGGTGTATTGATTATTTTGAATTAATGTTATGTGAGAAACAGCTGGTGGGAAAAAAAGATATTAAAAAAAAAAACCAAACCAAACAAAAAAAACACTCTGACTCCCTTATTTCCCCCTGAAAGCAGGAACTAAATCTCCCATGTGAAGGTATCCTCCCTGTACCAGGAGAATAGAAAGCATCCTTATCACTAGAGTTAGGGAATTCAAGGCTAAGAAAGCTGGATAAACAAACTTTGTTACTTCTTTATTCATCTGCTACCCCAGGCACAAGCTCCTTTGTTAAATCTTCACAAATAATTGTTTCTTTGTCTAAAAATGATATATAAACAGCCTGCTTTGGTCACTTTGGGGGTTCCAATTCTACAAGACTTCTGTGTGTACGAATTAAAATGTTTTTTTTTCTCCTGCTAATCTGTCTTATGTCAATTTAATTATTAGACCAAAGAACTCAAGAGGGGTAGAGAGGAATTTCCCCCTCCCCAACACAGTACCTATATATGACAAAGAATTTTTATCCAGAATATAAAAAGAACTCTTGTAGGGAATTCCTTGGTGGTCCAGTGGTTAGGACTCCGAGTTTCCACTGCAGGGGGCATGGTTTCGATTCCTGGTCAGGGAACTAAGATCCTGCAAGCCATGTGGTGCAGCCCCCCCAAAAAAAACCAAAACTCTTGTAAATCAATAATAAAAAGACAAATAACCCAATTAAAGATAGATAAAAGACTTGAAAACAGAAACTTCACAAAACAAAATTCTCAGTCAATAAGCACAGGAGAAGATGTTCAACTTTCTAGTCATCAGGGAAATGCAAATTAAAGCCAAAATAAGACATTGCTTTACATCCCTTAGCATAACTAAAATTAAAAAGACTGAAAATTCTAAGGGTTGGCAGGATGTGGAACAGCTGGACTTTCACATATTGCTGGTGACTATGTAAATGGGACGACCATTTAGGAAAACGGTGTTGCAGTTTCTTATATAAAGGTAAACATACACCACCTATGACCCAGTGAGGTAGGCAGAACAATAGCCCCTGACCCCCTAAAAATATGTCCTCATCCCAATCGCCAGAACTTGTGACTATATTACATTATGTGGCAAAAGGTACAGGCCATGCAGATGTGATTAAATTAAGGATTTTGTGATTGAGAAATTGTCTCAGGTTACCCAGGTGGGCTCAGTGTAATCACAAGGGAAGGGGGCCATGATCCAGGGAATGCAGGCAGCTTCTAGAAGCTGAAAAAAGTACAGAAACTAATTCACCCTTGCTATGGACTGAACTGTCACCCTCCACAATTCATATGTTGAAGACCTAAACCCAGTGTGATGGTATTCAGAGATGGGGCCTTTGGGACGTCATTAAGGTTAGATGAGGTCGTAAGAGTGGGGCCTTCATGATGGGATTAGTGCCCTTCAAAAAAGAGACACCAGAGAGCACCACCCGTTCCATCCCCATTCCCCCCTGCCACTGTGAGCACACAGCAAGAAGGTGGCCATCTGCAAGCCAGGAAGAAAACCTTCACCGGAACCTGACTGTGCTGGCACTCTGATCTCAGCCTTCCAGGTGTCAAAACTGAGAAAATTAATTTCTGTCGTTTAAACCACCCAGTCTATGGTACTTTTTTGGCAGCCGAGCTGACTATGGCACCCCTAGAGCCTCCAGGAAGGAATGCAGCCCTGACGACCACAGTTTTAGCCCAGTGAGACCTGTGTCCGAGTTCTGACCACAGAACTGTAAAATAATGAATCCATGTTGTTTTAAGCCACTAAATTTGTGGTAATTTGTTACAGGAGAAATAGAAAACTAATACACTCAGCAATTCCTTTTCTAGATATTTATCCAAGAGAAATGAAAACAAAAAACACTACAAAAATACTTGTACATGAATGTTCCTGGTAGCTTTATTCACAATAGTAAAAACCTAAAAATAATCCAAATGTCTATCAACAGGAGAACTAATAAACAAATTGTGGCATAGTCAGACAATGGGATACTGTTTAACAACTTAAAAAGAATGAACTATTGTTATATGCAGCAATATGCATGAATCTCAAAAACATTATGTTTGTGGAGTGAAAGACACCAGATACAAATGAGTATATGATGCATGATCCCATTCATATGGTGCTCAAGAAGGGCTAAAACTGATTTATGGTGATAGACATTGGAATGGTGGTTGCCTGTGAGGTTTGAGCACAAAGGAATTTTCTGGGGTGATAGACATAGCCTATATTTTGATTTAGTGTGTTGGTTATATAGGAATAAAAATTCATTAAAACCTTTTGTCTTATTCACTTGAGATCTTTGCATTTCACTGTGCTTAAGTTTTCCTCAATCAAAAAAAAAAAGGAAAAACAAATATTGTCAACAAATATTGATATCTCCCAGTCTCTGGCATATCATTTCTATATCCTATATTTTTTCACTTAACATAAAGAAAAACCCTTTGTGCAGTAGTTAATGTTTGCTGCTGTAATTGATGAATCCCAAAATTCCACTGTCTTTTTTTTTTTTCTTTTTTTTTTAATTCCACTGTCTTAACACTAAAATGTTTCTCATTCCCAGGAAGCCCAAATGGATGCTCCTGATTATTGCATTTGTTTGCATCAAGCCAGCAGCAGGGTTAAAGCTGAGAGAGTGCGTGTGAAGTCTATATGGACCATGCCTGGCAGGGACATGCATTACTTTTGCTCTCCTTCTGTTGGCCTGAATTTAGCCACATAGCTACACCTAACTGAAGGAAGGCTAGTCATTTTGTAGTCTAGCCAAGAGCCCTAGAAGATGATGAAAAGGAATTGATGATAAGTTAGCAGTGACACACTGCTAACACACTGTGTTATTAAACTCTCATATTAGCTAACATGTGTTAAGTATTTACAGTTCACCAGCAACTGTTCTAAGAGCTTTAGGTTTAATCAACAACTCTCTGAGGTACATACTAGTTTAATCTCCATTTTACAAGTGAGGAAACAGAGGTGTAGAGAAATTAAATGAGTTGTCCAAGTTATGCAGCTCATAAGAAGTGGAGTCTGGATTTGAACTCAGGCAGCCTAAGCCCAGAGAATGAAGCTGTAACCACCATTTTATGCTGCATCCATTTAAAGACTGCATAATATTCTAAATGTTTGGATGAGCCAGATTTTACTTAACCATTTTCATATAGTGAGAGATTTAGATTATGTATCATTGGGGCCTGTGTAAGTAATGCATTGCTGAACATCTTAACAGTTTTTCTTTTCCCCTCCATCACAGATTAATTCCTTAGGATTCATTCTTTTTTATCTTTTAAAGTTTGCTAAATTAGGCAGAGGAGACTCTGCTTCCTTTCTGAATTATGCATTGCATACAAAGGACCTCATTATTGACAAGACGTTCATCACTGGATGTTAAATGTTTTGGTTCAGCTCTGTCAGTTTGCAAATTACTGTCTACAAAATATCAGTCTTCTTTTGTTGATATTTGGCCCTAAGATACTTGAGTAGACAGACAGTTCCTCACTTTATGAAACGGAGCCATCAAATTTTCATTGGAAAAGATTTCACAGCTTTATCTGGTCCAACTCAGCTGGTGGAAAAAGATCTAAAAACGGGGGGACAAAAATAGAAGTTTTATAAATTGAATCACATTTTTTACTTACTAAGGGAGCCTGCCCTCAAAGAGAGTCTAGGAGAAATGCCTCAATAAGTGAAAATTTAGCTTGTGAACAATTAGCAGCTGTTAAAGTCAAGATAGAGCAAAGGACCAAATTGGGAGCTGGCAAATTGGACCTCAGTTTTGGAAGTGATTCGGCTGCTACAAAGTAATAGCTACACTCACCAAGTGCTTACTGTGAGTCAAACACCCTCCAACACTGTGCTCAGCACGTTACATACTTTGTCTCATTTAATCCTTGAGGCAAACCTATGGGGTATATATTGTTACTATACCTGTTGTACAAATGAGGGAACTGGGGCTTGGAGACATTCAATGTGGATGCACCACTTTTAAAAGCAGAAAACCATCCCCCAAAAAATAGCTTATGAAATCTCATTAACACAGTCTATCTCTTTTCGGATTTTTCATTTGACAGGGTTGGGGGTACAGTGAGAATTCCACTCAGGTAGATAACTCCAAAATCCTAAAATACTCTTAGTTTCTCAGGTAAAAATATGGAATAGGATGGAAAGTTAACTAGCCGGGTGAAAATCTAACCTTTCTTGAAAGCGAGTGGGAGGGATGGGCTATGTAATGTTGACTGATTGATTGATGACCTTCCAAGAAGGGGCGACCCACCGACCCACCGGGAAGTCCATTGTAGTTTCTATTCCGTAGCTTGCTGTTTCCTCTGTTTCAAAGCTCTCCCACCAGGTGTCTGGGGAACCCTCCCCACTTCCTTCTCTTCCTTCACCCTCTCCCACAGACTCTCCCAGCCCCTCCCAGGCCCAACCTTCCCTGCCTGTCTCAGTCCTTCCTTGTCATTCAAGCCACACCCTTGGGAACCTTCTTGAACTTCTCAGAAGGGAGAGGCTGGCTTTCAACAGGCCCCATCTGTTTAAATGAGAAATTCCTTCCTAGATCCCAACCCTTATCCCAAGGCTCCCTTTCCTCGTGTGGAGCAGGGATGTGTCGCAGGGGCTGTCTGTCCCCTGATGACTGTCCTTCAGTCTCAGATACCATAGGAAGCTGAGCGCTTGCTCTCAAGGGAC
Organism: Balaenoptera borealis; assembly: GCF_965194805.1. NCBI lineage: Eukaryota > Metazoa > Chordata > Mammalia > Artiodactyla > Balaenopteridae > Balaenoptera > Balaenoptera borealis. The sequence continues at coordinate 82,965,633 of NC_138862.1, read as the reverse complement.
TGATGGGGAGACAGGTCCCAGGGATTTCTCTCTGGCGCTCCTGTGGGCACAGCATGGAGTTGAGGAGAGCCAGACACTGGATGCAGTTTGGATCACGTCCTACATTCGGGACGCATGGCTTCCGGTGTCCCCACCTGGATGTGGCAACCTCCTCTAGGGCAGGGGAGGAGATTCCAGGGAAAACAAGATCAGAATGATTGTGCAGTGGGTGTGTAGGTGTATGTGTAGTAAGAGGCCTTGGTCCCAGCCAATACCGCTGATGCATCTGGTCTTGCGGCTGCACTGGCTTGGGTGCAAAGGCCCACGGGAGTTACCACACCTGCTGCCTTCCTCAGGGAGTGCACTCTCCTTAGAAAGGAAAGACGTACGCATGCTGGCTTTCTTACGGGTACCGTATTCACTAAAAGCGTAAATGACGTGAAAACACCCATGCGCAGTGGAGGCCTGGCTGACTAGGGACCCGCGGAGACTCAGCGAGCTGGGATTGCGCTTGCGGGCGGGGAACGGCAGGCATGTGGGTGGATTTCTGGGGTGGCCGTAGATCAGTGGTTAAGGCGTGCGAGTTACAGGACCTGGATTTGGGTCCTGGTATTATGGCTATCTTGTTGAGTGACCTTAGCCAAACTGCTTAACCACAGTTTCTATATCTGAAAAGCAGAAGTCTTAATGCTACCTTACATGTTTTCTTGTTCTGTTTTGGTTTTGATAATTAAAAGAGAGGTTATGTGTGCAAGAGCCTGGCATGTAGTAAGTGCTCCATAACATTACGGAAGCCTGAATCTAGCACATTCGGGAGGCCCAGTGGTCTGTACAGGGAATTGCCTGGCGCAGTAGAACTCCTGTTAGGAATACATTAGTTACCACCCGAGGAACTGCTAACAGTAGTTGCCTCCCAGAAGTGGAAATGGTTACCAGGGGCAAGGGAGGGAGTCCCATTTATTTTTTTGAATTTTGTCCATATACATCTATTTCTTGTTTTTAAAAAAATAAGTAAAATTTAAAGTTTTTAAAAAGAACATACTGTATTGTATTTGTGTTTTAAGGTTGTCAGAACATCCATATATAGATGGTTTTAATTCAAACTTCAAAACAATCTTGAGAAGTGGGTATTTATCTTCATTTTATAGATGAAGAAATAGAGGATCAGAGGAGTTAATTGACTGAAGGTCCCACAGCTCATGGTTAGAGAGAAGGCAGAGCCTAGCCTTGATCCCAGGGCCCTTTATTAGTTTTTACCCGTTTTATTAAGAAATAATTGACATGCATCACTGTATAAGTTTAAGGTGTACAGGGTGACCTGGGCCTTTTAAACCACGTTGCTTCTACTATGACAAGGGCCTAAGGCTACACCCCAGGGCTACCATGGCTTGATCTGTGAACCTCTGTGTGTCCTAGGCAGGGGGAGATGGGGGCGCTCAGTGCCTCAGTTTCCCTCTGTGTCAACTGCTCTGATGCTTCATGAAGAAAGACGTGGGATAAACTTGTTTCCCCCTCTCTTCAGTCACATAGGCCCCTCCTCTGTGCTGGCAAGGGGGTATCCAGAGGAGACGGGATCTTCGGCTCTTCCCCTCAGTGGTGGAAGGATGGGGTCCTTGACCTGCTGCTTGCATCAGTATCACCTGGGAGTCTCTGTGCTGCCAAGGGCCCCACACTTAGCCTGGGCTGAGCTGGGCCTGGCATCACTGAGAAGCTGCCCAGGAGGTGATGTTGTGCAGCCAGGTTGAAGGCCACTGGGTTGGAGGATTGTAATCAGGCTGCAGGGCAGTGCTGAGGCCCACGTGAGGTGAGGGTGGAGAACTGCACCTTTGCCTGCATGCAGTGTTCCGTGCTGTGAACATTTAACAAGGGTCCCTGATGTACTCTGGTTCCAGTGCACCACTGGCTGCACAAGTGAAGGTACTTTATCAAAGCTTGAAGAGTGATGACTACGCCTACCTCATTCTCCCACCCTTAGATGGAAACTGAGTCACAGAGAAAGCCTGAGACTCTTGCTTAAGACCACAGATCCAAATGTGGGGAGACTGAGTCTGGGTAGAGGTTGATTTTCTGTCTGTGTCTTCCCAATTCCCAGAGTTTCCATGGCTCCATTCTCTGTACCTAGGAAAAGAGAAACACTCCGTCCTCCCGACATTGGGTTTCTCCACATTTGGCGGGTCATTTGCCACCGAAGTTTGTAACTGTTCAACTAGTGCCTCCTGGTGGTGACTCTTAGGAGCCACTCTGATTTCACGGGTATCCTGGAAGGTTGGTGTTCAGGGCAGGAAGTACCTAGCTGTACCTAGATGGGGTGTGGTAAGGAGAATCCAGCCATTGGGTCCATGTGTAACTTCCATATCTCCACTGTGCCTATCATGCTGGTGCTGGGGTGTCCAATGACAGAGGCTGGCTGATGTCTGTTGACTGGGTCATTTCATCTACTTGGTTGTTCTGTGCCTCTTCAATATTAGATACTCTCTGATGGATATTACCATGTGATACAGAGATCTGCACACTTGGACCCACTCCCATATGTCTACTCACATCCTCTGCCCAGTCCTGGTCCTCATCTTCCAATCTTTTTCCTTCCAGGCCCCTGACCAGTCAGTCAAGCCATTAGCCACTGCCTGGGCATTGTATGTATTTTAACTTCAGGACACTTCTCCATCCACACAGAGAGGATGATGAGATGCACCATCTGAAACTCTGCCTATATACTGGAGGGCTTCCTCCCTGTGTTTTCAAGGCCACCCCCGAGGAGGCTGTAGTGCAGCTATCATCATTTTCAGTTCACACATGCATAGAAAGCTGGCCCATCTGCAACCCAAACTCGGGCTTTTTCTTCCTCCTCTGGCTGGTTGGACAGGAATCCCTTCTGGGCATGAGCTGAAGAAGGCGCACTGGGACCACAGTGGCAGGGGCCGTGCAGCTGGCCTGTTCCTCCTGGTCCTGCCCATGCTCAGTCCTGGCTGTGCCATTTCCACCTTACAGTGAACCGGTGCTGGGCCTGCTGGATCTTACAACTTGGAAGGTCTGACAAGACCCAGTTCACGATGCGCAGTTCTGGCTGCATGGTCATTTGGTGCCCCGTAGAGGTTTGTTTTGTTTTGTTGGTGGAAGCATAATTCTCTGCTGCAGAGAACATGGCCTTGCTAGTGAACCCAGGGGTCTCACTGTGAGTATCCCACTGGAGCTTATCACCAACCCCACAAGGCACCTTTCCCACCACTGAAACCTTCAGCACCATAATGTCGGCTGGGTCATATGGCTCAGGTGACAGAGCTGCTTGCGTGTCGGGTAACACAGGGCTACTTGCAGACACTAGAGCGGGGCCCCCGGAGAGGGGCTTCCCTTTCCTTCTCAGGCGAGGCTCTGCAAGCTAAACGTGTTAAGTTCTTAGAAAAAGAGAGAGAAACAGAGAAAGAAAATGAAGTTGCTCTTTGCCGGCCCATCGTGTGTTGTTTTGGATATTTTTATGTATACATGTCCCAACTAGCTGTGGCTTCCTGTAGGGCAGAATTAGGATCACAGCCCCTCTACCTATATAGCTCTGGGATTCTGGGCAGGCCACTTCCCTTCCCAGAGCCGCAGTGTCCCCCTCTGTTAACCGGGGATAAAGTCAGAGCCCACCGTGGCGCTGTGAGCCTTAAGAGAGAGAAGACACACAGGCCCCGGAGTGGCGTCCGCACACAGTCAGCACTCCTTAAGGGCTGGCTAGCATCCTTCCCTGTGACCCTCTGACACAAGATCCACCCCAACCCCAGTGCTCAGTAAATGTATGCTAATGTGTTAGTGGGCGTCAATGAGTTCATGGAACCCTTGGGTCACCTGTGATTAACGTGTGTGCGTTTTAATAGGCTCATTTATAGTGACTCTAATGATGTGTGGATCGTCTGGGGGCTGTGGGGTTGTTCTCTCAGGTTGTAAACCCGCCACTGCTCTGCTCCACGTTCTTTTCGGGGTCTCCGGCCTACCTGCTCTGCAGCCCAGGGTCTCACAGGCGCCCCAAGTCCAGGACTGCAGCGTGTATGTGTATGTGGTTTGTGTGGTGTGTGCATAAGTGTGTTGTTTGTATGTACGTGTGTGTGCCATTTATGTATTGTATGTATATGCGTGTGTCCTACAGTTAAGTCCCCAGAAGCAGGAAAAAACCACAGACTGACTCTCCTTGGGTGCTACCACCACCCACCTCTGAGGGCTCTGAGCCCCTCCCTGCTCTTCCAACTTGACTGCAGACAGCACCTGTGCCCTGATATTTGTATCTAAGCATCTAACCTAGGGCTTTGGCTAAATGGGTGCTCAATTCTGTAGTACTTTTTCTCTAACTGAATAGAAAAAAAAAGCTGTCATGGGATCGTCTTTTCTGGGTAGTGCTGCAGTGCCCTCTAGTGGGTGCTATCTGAACTTCTTAAATTCTAGTCCTTGAGCTGTAAAGCTCAGAAGTCTGTCCTGGGAATCCAGCTGGGCTTGGCCTCCATTGCTGTTGGTCATTCCTCTACCTTGCAGAGAGCAAGGCTCAGTAGGAGCTGAGGCTGTGCGGGGGCGAGGCTGGGGTCATACTTGGGAGAGGGCTGAAGTCAGCCAACTAGATCAGAGCCTGTGGGCAGGGTAGTAGGGGAAAGTCAGACCACACAGTTTCTCCCCATCCCTCTCTTCTCTTTCTCTTCTCAGGCAGAAATGACTCAATTGATGCCTTGATTCTGTTAATTATAAAAGGGTACCTAAGACAAGATGGCACATAGAGATAAAAATTCTCTTGTATCAGGCTAATGCTTGCACACTCACATCTAATCCATCAACAAGTCTTGTTGGTTCTAGATCCAAAACACATCCCAAATCCATTCTCACTGCCAGACCATTGCCCAAACCACCATCATCTCTGGTTTGAGTTATCCTAGTAGCCTCCCAGCCCACCCTCTGGGTTCTACTCTTCCTCCCCTACAATCCAGACTCCATGTAGCACCAGAATGTTCTTTTTTTTAATTTTATTTTTTAATTTATTTTTGGCTGCATTGGGTCTTTGTTGCTGCACGTGGGCTTTCTCTAGTTGGGGCGAGCAGGGGTCACTCTCTGCTGAGGTGCACAGGCTTCTCATTGCGATGGCTTCTCTTGTTGTGGAGCACGGGCTCTAGGCGCACGGGCTTCAGTAGTTGTGGCTCGCAGGCTTTAGAGCACAGGCTCAGTAGTTGTGGCGCATGGGCTTAGTTGCTCCGTGGCATGTGGGATCTTCCCGGACCAGGGCTTGAACCCGTGTTCCCTGCATTGGCAGGCGGATTCTTAACCACTGCACCACCAGGGAGGCCCCAGAATGTTCTTTTAAAATCATAAACTAGATCACGTTGCCATGCCCCTGTTTAAGAATACTTCATTTGTCCCTCATTTCCCTTGAAATAAAATCCAAACTCTTTCCTGTGGCCTACGAGATGCATTGTGTAGAAAGATGTCACCCCAGAGGGTGGGCCCAGGACCAAATGATAGGAGTTGCAGAGCTTGAACTTTGACCCAAGGAAGGGAGGCATTTTCTAATAATCAAAGCTGTTCAGGTTGTCTTCCCAATAAGGGGTAAGGTCCTGCTGTGGAGTGCAGAGCTGCTCCTGAGAAGATCTCTGTGCGAGGTTGCCTGGGGGCTGGAGCGGGTAATCTCCTGCTGCCTTCCCGCACCAGAATTCTTTATCTCTAGGAATAAGAAATGTGAGAAGGAAATTCCCTCTTTATTGGTGGTAGCAAGATAAATAGAATCTGAACATAGGCGGTAGCTGTTTAGGAAGTGTTAGCCTCTGGTTCGTCTGGAACACTTCCTCCAGGGAAGAGCGCAGTAGTTGACGGGCAGCCCATTCTGTTGGTCAACACTTGAGATGTTGGGCAGGCCAAGTCTGTCTGCCTCCCCGAAACGTCCTCTTCTTGGCCCCAGTTCTTCCTCCTTGCAGAGTTCTCAGCACTCCTCCAAAAGTATGCTGGAGATGGTGCTGCGTGTTTGGGGCATAAAGATGCAAAGTGCAAACTGTGCTGTCAGGAAGCTCACAGACCAGGGGGATCTGGGCTGGCTCGCAGTTACAGGCCCTTAAGGATGATACTTGGACTGGGGAAGGGGGGTGGGTAAGTGAGGGGCAGAGCACACAGGAACTGGGGTGTGTCAGACCTCAGCCCTGCCTGGGCATCAGCATCACCCAGGGAGCCACGTGGTTGTGGTATCTGGAGATTCCAAGGGTGGGGCCCAGGCCTGGGAGGTTTTTAAAGATCCTTGGGAGGTTCTAAGGTGAATGAGGTTGTGGACCCCTGGTTTAATTGGAAAGAGTTTCATCTTTGAGACATTTGGATTAGAATCCTGGTGTTGCGTCTTGACAGCTGTGCCTGTGGCATCTACCTCTGTGGTCCTGGGAATGATCAGGAGGAGGAACGGGAAGGAGGGAGGGAGAGAGAAGGAGACAAGGAGAGATTTCTTGAGCAGTATACCTGGCCAGAGAACACCAGGCTAGGGGCAGGTGTCTTTGCAAACGGCCACATCACACAGGCCCGGCTGCACCCCAGGCCATGCAATCCTGTTGTCATTTCTGGAGCACCTGCTGCCAGGTTTATTGCAGAAGGAGCCAAGATGGTGCCTTCATGTAGGGAACACAGTAAATCCTTCCAAAACATTGTGGAAGGATTTTCACCGCCACCCTATTAGGTGGGTACCAGGAGTACCTCCATTACAGAGAAAGAAATGGGTGCACTGGGTTAAGTAGCGTGTCTAAGGCACCTGAAGTTAAATACTGGACTGAATTAGAATGCAGACCTGTCTCAGGCAAAACCCGGAATGAGTCTGCCTTACTCACCATCCAGCTTAAGAAATAAAATATTACAGACACAGTCGAAGCCTCTGTATTCCGCTCCTGAACCCCTTACCTCTGTCCCCTACACCCACTCTCCTGAATTTGGTGTTTATCATTTTCATGCATCTTTATATACCTTTACCATACATGTCAGTGTATGGTAAAGGTATATAAAGACAGTGTCATAGCAATGAAATCCTCTTGCAGTTGGGTGTTTTTCTCTCAAAATTGTTCTTGACATTTATCCATGTTGATACATATATCTCTAATTAATGTTTTATCATCACTTAAAAATTTTTACTTATGTATTTGTGAAAATTGAGATATAATTGAGTATAACATTGTATGTTTCAGGTGTACAACATAATGATTTGATATATGTACATGTTGTGAAATGATCACCACAATTAAGTCTAAGTAACATCTGTCACCACACATAATTACAAATTTTTTTCTTGTGGTGAAAACTTTTAATACCTACTCTTTTAGCAACTTTCAAATATATAATTCAGTATTGTTAGCTATTGTCATCAGGCTGTACGTTACATCCCCAGGACTTACCTGATAACTGGAAGTTTGTGCCTTTTGACCACCTTCACCCATTTGCCCACCCCTCACCTCCCACCTCTGGCAACCACCAGTCTGCTTTCTGTATCTATGAATTCTTTTTTTTTTTTAAAGATTTCCCATATAAGTGAGATCACACAGTATTTGTCTTTCTCCGTCTGACTTATTTCGCTGAGCATAATGTCTTCATTGTCCATCCATGTTGTCGCAAATGGAAGGATTTCCTTCTTTGTGGCTGAGTAATATTCCATTGTATATATTTATCACATTGTCTTTAACCGTTCATCTGTCAGTGGACACTTAGGTTGCTTCCATGTCTTGGGTATTGTAAATAGTGCTGCCTTGAACGTGGGGGGCGCAGGTGTCTTTTTGAGATTTGTGATTTCGTTTCCTTTGGATAAGTACCCAGAATGACATGATTTGCTGGGTCATATGATAGCTCTAATTTTAGTTTTTTGAGGACTCTCCATACCGTTTTCCATAGTGGCTGCACTAATTTACGTTCCCACCAGCAGTGCCCGAGGGTTCCCTTTTTCTCCACACCCTCACCTGCATTTTTGTTATCTCTTTTGATAATAGCCATTCTAACAGATGTGAAGTAATAATCTCATTATGATGTTGGTTTGCATTTCCCTGATGATTAGTGATGCTGAACACCTTTTTTAAAAAATTAATTAATTAATTTATATTTTGGCTGCGTTGGGTCTTTGCTGCTGCGCCCGGGCTTTCTCTAGTTGCAGCGAGAGGGACTTACTCTTCGTTGTGGTGCGCGGGCTTCTCATTGCGGTGGCTTCTCTTATTGCGGAGCACGGGCTCTAGGCACGCAGGCTTCAGTAGTTGTGGCATGCAGTCTCAGTAGTCGTGGAACACGGGCTTAGTTACTCCACGGCATGTGGGATCTTCCCAGACCAGGGCTTGAACCCCTGTCCCCTGTATTGGTAGGCGGATTCTTAACCACTGCACCACCAGGGAAGTCCTGAACACCTTCTCTTTTTCTTTTTTTTAAAGGTACAGGCATACCTTGTTTTATTGAGCTTCACTTTATTGCACCTTGTACATAGTGCATTAATAGTTTTTTTTATCGAGGGCTTCCCTGGTGGTGCTGTGGTTAAGAATCCGCCTGCCAGTGCAGGGGACATGGGTTCGAGCCCTGGTCCAGGAAGATACCACATGCCATGGAGCAACTAAGCCCGTGCGCCACAACTACTGAGCCTGAGTGCCACAACTACTGAAGCCCGCGCGCCTAGAGCCTGTGCTCTGCAACAAGAGAAGCCACTGCAATAAGAAGCCCGTGCACTACAACGAAGAGCAGTCCCCGCTCGCTGCAACTAGAGAAAGCCCGCGCGCAGCAGTGAAGACCCAACACAGCCAAAAATAAAATTAAAAAAAAATTTTTTTTATTGAGGTATATTTGATATACAATGTTATATATGTTTCAGGTGTACAACATAGTAATTCACGATTTTTAAAGGTTATACTCCATTTATCATTATTATAAAATATTGACTATATTCCCTGTGCTGTACAATATATCTTTGTAGCTTATTTATTTTATACATAGTAGTTTATACTTCTTAATCCCCTACTCCTAACGTGATCCTCCGCCTTTCCCTCTCCCCAGTGGTAACCACTGGTTTGTTCTCTTTATCTGTAAGTCTGTTTCTTTTTTGTTATCTTCACTAGTTTGTTTTATTTTTTAGATTCCACATATAGGTGAGATCATACAGCATTTGTCTTTCTCTGTCTGACTTACTTCAATTAGCATATTACCCTCCAAGTCTATCCACGTTGTTGCAAATGGCTGTACACTTTTTCATATGCCTGTTGGCCATCTGTATGTCTGCTTTGGAAAAATGTCTATTCAGATCCTCTGCCCATTTTTCAATTGTTTTTATCATCACTTTTTTTTTAAACGTCTTTATTGGAATATAATTGCTTTACAATGTTGTGTTAGTTTCTGCTGTATAACAAAGTGAATCAGCTATACATATACATATATCCCCATATCCCCTCCCTCTTGTGTCTCCCTCCCACCCTCCCTATCCCACCCCTCTAGGTGGTCACAAAGCACCGAGCTGATCTCCCTGTGCTGTGCAGCTGCTTCCCACTAGCTATCTGTTTTACATTTGGTAGTGTATATATGTCAATGCTACTCTTTCAATTCGTCCCAGCTTACCCTTCCCCTTCCCTGTGTCCTCAAGTCTATTCTCTACCTCTGCGTCTTTATTCCTGTCCTGCCCCTAGGTTCATTAGAACCTTTTTTTTTTTAGATTCCATATATATGTGTTAGCATATGGTATTTGTTTTCCTCTTTCTGACTTGCTTCACTCTGTATGACAGACTCTAGGTCCATCCACCTCACTACAAATAACTCAGTTTCGTTTCCTTTTATGGCTGAGTAATGTTCCATTGTATATATGTGCCACATCTTCTTTATCCATTCATCTGTCAATGGACACTTAGGTTGCTTCCATGACCTGGCTATTGTAAATAGTGCTGCAATGAACATTGGGGTGCATGTGTCTTTTTGAATTATGGTTTTCTCTGGGTATATGCCCAGTAGTGGGATGGCTGGGTCATATGGTAATTCTATTTTTAGTTTTTTAAGGAACCTCCATACTGTTCTCCAAAGTGGCTGTATCAATTTACATTCCCACCAACAGAGCAAGAGGGTTCCCTTTTCTCCACACCCTCTCCAGCATTTGTTGTTTGTAGATTTTCTGATGATGCCCATTCTAACTGGTGTGAGGTGATACCTCATTGCAGTTTTGATTTGCATTTCTCTAATGATTAGTGATGTTGAGCATCCTTTCATGTGTTTGTTGGCAATCTGTATATCTTCTTTGGAGAAATGTCTGTTTAGGTCTTCTGCCCATTTTTGGATTGGGTTTTTTGTTTTTTTGATATTGAGCCGCATGAGCTGCTTGTATATTTTGGAGTATCATCACTTTTTAAAAGCCATGATTCTGTTGAGGGACCCTTAGGTTGCTCTCAATTTTCTGTTATTATAGACAGTGCTGCCACAGACATTTTTGTGTGGGTGTCCTTGTACACAGACATGAGAGTTTCCAAGGGTGGGTGTACATCCAGGAGTGGAGTTACTGGGCTCAGGGCATTGTGCTCTTCAAATTCCTGTGTTGTCTACATGCCAGCTGTGTGCCCTTTGCCCTATGCCCTCACCCACACTTGGTGGAGCCAGATTTCACATGTACAAGCCTACCTTCCTATTCTGTGCTGAATAGCCTTTTGTGATGAAAACAACAGAAGAATAGTTACACAGGGAATGCATCTAGACCATGTTCTTGGCTGTTAAGTCCTCAGCAAAGTCTGGATGGAGATCGCTAAGGCAAGCTGTGCCGTTATTAATTCAGAAAGAACATCCTGCTAAGAAACATGGAGTGAGAGATGTGTAGCGCGCTGGGAACTTGGACGGGCCTGTCGGCCATCTCCACCAGCAATCTGCTTCAAGGCACCATCCTTTTGCCTTGACCTTGGTTTGAGGGAATAAATAGGGAGCCCAGAGTTCTGGGTTTGCCTGGGGTGATCCCAGTTCATGCCAGTTGTCCCAGAGAAATTATTAATAGCACCTCCTTTGACTCTTCAAAGTGATTAGGTTGGAAAGATAAATTATATGGTCACTGTAGCTATAAGAGTGACAATTCAGATCAGCTTCCTATCCAAAGTATTCGGATTTCTGATACTCTGCTGGAGTCAATGTAGAGATGATTGAGGGCCCAAGAGCCCAGGTGTTGAGAATCCACTGTTGCTGCAAAAGCAAGATTTAAGATGGAGGTAGGAGCCCTCGGAAACTTTCAGCGAGGGAGCTGACCACAGCCCAGAAGCCCTTCCCCTGAGAAGGTCTGGTGCTGTCAGTGAGGAGGCCTGGCCGTGCTCCTTGGTCCCTGCCCATGGCCAGCTCCAGGGGCAGGTGGGGCCGGGCAGCCTGACGGGTGCCCCCCCCCCCCAGTCTCCTCAAGATCAGAATCCGTTCCAAGCCACGAGACAGTGCTCCCTGCCAGCCTTTTCACAAAAACAGTTCCTGGATGTGCTGCGTGAGCTGTGGCCAAGCTCTTGTGACAACACCTCCTGGAATTACAAAGAGATCTTTTGTGGACAGCCGGCTCCAGCTAACAGCTTGTGGATGGCTGGACTCCCTCTGGCGCTTTCTTTTCTAGACAGCCCCCTCACTCCCGTCCATTCAGTTCAAGACAATCTGGGATCCTAGATGGATAATTGGGCCATTTGATCAACCTGAAGAGGTAGGTCAGGGCAGCCTTCCAGCATTAAAACTTCCGGAGGAAATGACAGGTCACAATGGGAGATCTGTGGTGGGAGACAGCTCAGGGCACCGGCATTCAGGGGTTCCCTTCCAGCACTGGGCCACCTCCCAGGTAAAGGCCACCAGCTCAGCAGTGTGCTCATAGGACAAAGGCTTATCCTTAGAAATAAATCCACATGGGATTTCCAACTGAGCAGCCTCAGCGGCCGAGCCTCTTACTTTAAAGAGTAGACCCACTGAGGATGACGCCTACCAGTGGCGTTCCAAGATGCCTCTGGGGGTCCCCACCTCCGCAAAGTCTTTACTGAGCTGCCCTCACCCTGACCTAGGCCCAGATAATAGTGAACCCTCTTGCTTTTGTGCCTCCCCCGTGATCCATGAGGAGTGTCTGTGTGTGTGTACACACACGTGCACGTTCCTGTCACGGTACACTTATCCCCCCAAGGACAGTGACAGTATCTCATTTATTTCTGTATTCCCCTTTATGCACTAGGTGCTGAATACAAGTTTGTTAAATGAAGAAATGAGTCAATCCTTCACCGAAAGGGGGTTAATCCCGGAAGCTGACTGGATAGAGGAACTCAAAGGATATTGTCAAGTCTCTTTTTGCTTTCTTCATTTCTTGTCTCTCTCATTTTCTGTTATGCAAACAGAATGTTTCCATGTTTGGGGAGGATGGTCACCAGCAAGCCCTAAATTACAGCATTTCAGCTTTGGGAAAGGAAGGCAGCTCCATGGTCCTCCCCTAGTTCCTTGACCACCCCTGAGGCCATGGGGCAGGGTCCTCTGACTGGAGAGCCCACTAGAATCATGTGATTGCAGTGGGGAAGAAGCAGTTCCCCAAAGTGGGGGCAGGTGAGGTGATCCCGAAGAGACAGAGATAACGGACATCTAGAGCAACAGCACTGAGGCCTGAGGAATTCCTAGGAAGAGAGATTCAGAGTTGGAGGACCGTTCTTGTAGGAGGAATGACTCTTGCACCTCTAATAACCACAGCCAAGGAGCGTAGGCCCAGCCACGTTTTACAAGGACCATCCGCTCTGCAAGAACAGCGAGTTGTTATATGTGCAGGCTCTGGACATCAGTCAACAGTAAGCAGATGTTTATTGAGGGCCTGCTTCATACCACCCACCGTGCAGGCCTGGTGGGGGTGGGAGTGGTCAGTGGTCAGCAAACAGGACACATCCCTGCCCTCCCGTGGCTCGCCCTCTACTGGACGCCCATGTCCACTGAATGGCCTCCACTGAGCCTCCCCTCCCAGCAGGCTTTGGTTCCAGGACGACGGGGGTGGGGTCATCCTCCCAACAGCTAACATTCTTGGAAATGGGCTTGACAGGCACGGCTCCATTTCACTCTGGCAACCGTGCTATGATGCAGATTTTAGGATTTAGAGTCAGAAACAGACCCTAAGGTAAGCAAAGAAAGAGAGAGGGAGAGAGGAGGTAGGGGTGTGGGGAGAGGGGTGGGGGGAGAGAGAGAGAGAGAGGGAGTTCACAGAACTGAAGGAAACCATGAACAGCCAGGTTTGGGGCGGGCTGGGACGGGGCCAGGGCTTGCCGGGGCTCTGTGTGGACTCCGTCTAGCGGGCACTGCCCTACTGGCTCAGCATCATCTACCTTCAGTCCCTGCGGCTTCTCTCAAGAGTCCAGTTCCCAGGGCAAGGCTCTGACTGGCCTGACCTGGGCCAGTGCCCAGCTCTGGGATCAGATTCTGTGATTGGCAACCCTGTCATGTGGAGTTGAGGAAGGGTTTGTCATCCAAAGGAAGGGTGAGAAGGAGAGAAGTGTATTGGGGGCGGAGAAAAACAGCAGCTGTGTACCACCTAGATGCTGTTATTATCTCCATTTTCCAGGTGAGGAAACTGAGGCTTAGAGAGGTTAAGTGGCTTGATCAAGGTCACACTGACAGTGAGTGACAGGACTTAAACCTAACCTGCTTGACTGCAGAGCCCATAGTCTTAACCTCTATACCAGGGAAGGGGGACTGCGGGGGTACCTCACTTGACCACAAATAGTAATTTAACAGAATAACATAGTGGTTAAGAGTTTGCAGACCAGTTAGAAGGTAATTGCAATCAAACAGGCAGGAGAGGAAGAACTAACTTATACCAAGGCAGGAGCTAAGATGGACAGGAGGACATGAATGACTGCAGAGCAGGAAAAGGAATGTTAAGTAGCTAAAACAAAACCTGTCATGGTTGATAACAAATGGGATGTAGGACAGAAAGAAGGAGTCGGTGCAGACACTCAGGTTTCCCATGTGGGCACCTGGTGGATGGGACTGTCTTTCCTGGAGGAGCAGAACCCAGAGGAGGAGGTGGTGGGATTGGGGGTAGAAGGGAGATGAGGATAATTTGGGACATGTTGGATTTGAGGAGCCTGAAGGACACCCAGATGGAGATGTCCAGGAGCCAGTGGAGAGGTGGTGTCTGGAGCATGGGAAAGAGCCGCAGGCATAGCTGGTGGCCCCGAGGGCACTGTGTAGCACGAGACTCACAAAGGCCTGAGGAGCAGAAAAGCAAGCCTGGGGATCACAGCATCTAAGCGTTGTTCAGAATACTTTCCAGGGCCTGGATTTCGTGAGAAAACATCAGGGAAGCGATCCCATTCATTACTGCGCATCACTGTGGTTCTTTCTGCCTCTTCCTGCCCTGCCCCCTCTCCCCACCTTGCCTTACGTGGCCTGTAAGTCAGTCTTAACGTTTCAGTGTCTGCAGCGTTTCCTGAGCCTCTGGAGCGAGCTTTATGACACCTCAGCACTTACTACATTGTAATAACTTAATCAGGTCAGTAAATATTTTCCCTGGTAGACCTGAGGTTCCATGAAGGCAGGAACCATGCCTGTCTTGCTTATTGTTGTATCCCTGTAGGAGGTGGAGAAACTCCCCTCCCTTTTCCAGGGATGCTGATTTACTTGGTCAGTTTCCAAGGCACAGATAGGGACAGGGTCACAGGGTATTAAAACTCACCCACATTCCTGTGACTCTTCTTCCCCTTCCTTTACCTGTGCTCCTGAATCTGTGACAGCCTGGGCTCTCTTGGGAGCTGGCCTCTTCTCCTCTTCTGTCTTTCCACACGAGTACAGGGCACTTGGGAGGGCTCCTCATTTAGGCCAGTGCCCCTGGTAAGGCCCTGGTCTGGGCTGTGAGGCTGAGAAGGTGCCCTACCGGCTCAAAGAGACACCCACTTTGGGGCCGTCATGCACTCACCCAGCTAATAATAAAGAAGCACGTTGGTGTCTCACTTATTTTTATCCTCACTGCCTTGGGAACTTTGTGGAAAGGGGGATGATGGGAGGGCAAGACTTGGCCATCTACTAGACCACTTACCTCATTTAATCAGTTGAAAGAAGGAAAGAAGGAAGGCAGACATGCACAGACCAGTGCTGGCTTCTGCCCTCCAGTCACAGCCATTTATGACGATCTGTCCCTGGGAGCACCTGTCTTAGAGCTTCGAATACAATGCAAACCCTGGGCTGTGCTCTCGTGGGCACAATCCACACACGTTGTGCCAGACGATGGTGACGTTACAACAGTCCCGGGCTTCATCCTGATGCATTTTGAAAGGCTCCTGCCCGTCTGCCAGCAAGTAGCAGTGTAAACCTCCAGCACGGAGCAGGAGTCCAAAGGTCTGAAGGGCCTATTAGGTAGTCAGCATTTTCTTGGCCCACGAGTAGCCTCCAGATCTGATAAAAGTCTCTCAAACTGCCTGCAGGCTACATGTCACAGCAACTCTACAAGCTGGTATCATGTCTTCCCCTTATTCTACAACTTTTGTTCAAAGAAACTCTGTCATTTAGCAGAGCGCCCAGCGCTAGCAATAATAATAATTAACATTAACTAATAATAGTAAATGGTGCTACCATTTATATTGATGACCTACTGTGTGCTGGGTACTCCATTCAGGCTTTTACATGTTTCTCCCATTTAATGTTCCCAACTGTCCTATGAGGTTGGTGTCATTATTTTAGAAATATGGAAATGGAGATTCGGAGAGATGAAGTGACTTGCTCAGGTCACAAAGCTGATGAGAGGTGTGGTCAGGTTTGTAACCCAGGTCTGATGGACTCCAAAGCCCTTGTTCTTTGGCCGTGCTCTTCTCCCTTCAGCTGGGAGCAGGAGGTGTGGTGGGGATTCTGAGAGTAGCAGCAGAGACCCAGACAGGACTGACAAAATGCATTCCCAGAAGGAAAAAGCTGTTATGTCTGACCCCAGAATGGTAGCTTCGGCAAACAGGGAGAAGAAAATGCCTCACCTGTTCCTCTGCTTGTGGAACTCTGGGGCAGATCAAGTACCATTTCCGGCTGGGCTGAGAAAGAAGCCTGGGGTGAAATTGGTTAGAGCCAGTATCAGGGAAGATGCTGGAGAGCAGGGATAAGCGGGGAGAAAGGACTGGACATTCCAATGACCCCTCCCCACCTGGGGCAGGTACAAAGGACCTGCACTGCTCAGGGACCCGAGGCAGGGCCTGGCAAAGGCCTGAGCTCTGCAGAGGAAAGGAGAGCCCCCAGGGGGTCCCATTGAGAGAGGTCCTGAGTGGGCCTCTCTAGGGATCCTTCCACATCAGGTGGAGGTTTGGGAGGAGGAAGGGAAATGCAAGACTGAAAGGCATTATTTTAAAAAACAAATGTGACTGATTGACTTCTCTGCTTGAAACCTTAAAACCTATCAGGGGCTTCCTATCTCCCTTGGGCTGAACTCCAAACTCCTTCACATGGCTGGTGAAGTCCTCTGCAATGTGGCCACTGACCCCACCCCCAAAACATACTTTATGATCTGGTGTTTCTCCCTACCTTCCCCAACATTAGACCCATCTGGGGGGCTTTTAAAACACATCAGTGCCAGACCCTGCCCCCAGCCGGGGATCCCTGGGAGTGGGTAGCCTTCATTTCTAAAAACTGCCCAGGTGACTCCAATGTGTCTAAGTTGAGAATCCCTGCTGCTCAGACTTTTCCCTGTGTCACCCTCTCCTGGCCAACTCCTCTTATGCTCCGGGCCACAGCCCTGTCTCAGCTCCATGTCTGCCTCCTTGGGAAGGCTTCCCGGACCCCGTCACGGTACTCTCCTTGACAAGGTGGACTGAGTGCCCATCTGTGCCTGGGCCCCATGCTGTCCTGGGCTTGTCCTGTGAATTCTTGACACGCGCCCTCCTCCTCTGACCATGACCTCCCTGATGACCGTTGTTCCCCCGCACCTGGCACACAGTAACTGTTCAATAAATGGCTGAAATGATAAATATCAAGTTAAAATCTGTCTCCCTAAAAGTCACCCTTAGTCCCTGATATTTCTTCCTTCCTAATTAAACATGAAAGGCCCAGTCTTTTCTGTGTTTGAAACTTTCCCCAAATGTCTATGGGTATTGGTCTTTAATTAGCGCTTCTGGATCCCTCTGGGTCCTTGCTATCCTCCTGAGCGGGGAGCTGGCTCTCTGTTCCTGCAAACATTTCCCTAAATAGCTCCTAGAAAAGGAAGTGCAGCTTCTCCACCAGAAAAGACAGTTTGCAAACAAGAGCTCTGCACAGGCAGGTTCAGAGGCAGCTGAGGTGTCCCCCTCTCTGGGAGACGTTTAGAGCACCTCCACTTAAGATCACAGAGAGGTGTAGTCAACATGTCTATTTCCTCCTCCGCCCTTTCTCAAGGGAAGCCAGAACTGAGCTCTTGTCAGGGAGGTTACCGGCTGCAGAATAGTTTCAAGAGAGTGGAGGGGATGATCCAGGTTGGATCAGAAGAAGATGAGGGCCAGAAGCTCCCAACAGGGCATCAATTGGCTTTGGAACAGCTGAGAACCTCGCCCTGGTCCAAACACCCCGAGGCAATTTTCCAATTTCCGAAAGCAACTGCGGAGGAAGAGGCCGGCACCTTTCTCACCTCCTTGAATGGGCAGCTCAGAAGTGGAGGAAGGAGCCAGGAATCCACGGGGCATCCTTCTCCGGCCAACTGTCCAGGGCCTGGAGGGAAGCCAGGCCGCCCTCCTCCTGGAGTTTGGGAATGTGCCCAAGAATAAGGAAGCTGCGGCCCCGGCTCCCATCCGGGAGAGGAGGTGCTGACGGCAGCGAGTGCCCGGCCTGGTGGGGATCAGGGGAGAGGGATGGCCGCTGCCAAAGCACTGGGTGTGGACAACTAGGCTTTGTTAGATTTCTGGCTCCGTTGACTTTTCTTCTCTGAGCTCAGTTTCCTCATCTGAAAATGAGGGTTTTGTTGGGCCAGGTGTCAAAGGTCCTTTCTAGGCTTGCCTTCTGGGGCTGATGAGAAAACGGAGGAAGCAGAGAGAGAGAAAAGTGCAGGAGTGATTGTGACTCAACTGAGCATCCTGTCTGAGGGGATTTGGCATGTCTAAACGTGATGTCAGTTCTTGACAGGAGGCCCCGCCCATAGGGGGGGAAAGTCTCCCCTACCTCTTGGATGAGACATCAGATGAGGAAACTGAAGCCCAAGGAACTTTAAAAGACTCACGCAAGGTCACACGGTAGCCAGCAGAGGGCCTTTGTCCACTACAGTGGTGGCAGGTAGGTGGAACTTCTATGCCAACTCGGAGATTGACAAGGGCTGTCTGCAGCATCACGTTGAGGAAAGAGCCCATAATTGATGAACAACGTCTGCCATAGGCTTGGGAAGAGGACGTGGCAGCAGGAATCACACATATTTGCTGTACTTACTGATTCATTTAGTAAATTGCTTCTTCATGCAGGGCAGTGGTCCTTACACTGCAGATTTAGTGGGAAATAAGACAAGCCCTCGTTCTCAGGAAGCTAACGTTTTAGAAGGGGAGACAGACGATGCACGTGTAAACAAATGGCTAACTAATATAATCTCAACTAGTGCTAAGTAGTATAAGGAAAATAAAATAGTGCAATGGGATAGACAGTGATGGGGTGGGGGAGGAGGAAGGAGGTCAAAGTGCTCAGGGAGGTGACATTTCAGCGGAGACCTAAATTCTGAGAGGCAGCTCTGTAAGAGCTGGAAGAAGAGATCCAGACAGAGGGAACAGCCAGTGCCAAGGTCCTGAGGTGGTGCCTCCAAGGGACAGAGAAAGACCAGAACTGAGGCTGCTTAGATGGCAATGGAGAGGGTCAGTGGAGGAGGTGGGAGTGGTGAAGCCAGCCGTCTGCTCCATGAGCCCATCTGGATGCTGACAGGCCTCCCGATCCTAGCCAGTCCAAAATGACACCCTCAGTCCCTACTTCCCCTCTCCCCCAACCAAATTGCCCCTCCCCAAGTTTTTACTTCTCTTCCCATAAATGACCAGCCACCCCATTGTTCATACTACTGTGCTATGACCCCAGCCCTGTCACCATCACATCTTGCCTGTGCCCTCCTCACTGGTCTCCCTGCCTCCACCCTAGTTCTTAACTGAAGCCCAAAGAGCACTCATCCCTCCATCACTTACTGCCTCAAAGCCCTCTTCTCCCAGTTTTGCCTGTCTTGCCACTGTCCCCAAACCACAAACCCAGGGACACATATTTATTATCTTTTTCAAAGAGAATCTGGAGTTGGTCACAGCCACAGGAGTATTATGCCCCAATTCAATTCACACACATTCTTCTAATTATCCCTAAACTGATCGTGTTTCAAGATTGGTTCCGGGGCCTGAGTGTTAATTGTTGTAAGGCACCTGCATTTATTAGGCACCTGCAGTGCTCCCGGCCCTTTGGCCAGAGCATCATAATAGCTCTGCAAGGGAGGTATGATTATTGTCCCACCTTCATTCCTGTGGATACTTGGACTCAGAAAGGTTCAGCTTCTTATCATAAGTTCCCCAGCTGGTAAATGACTGAGCTAGGATTTGGACTCAGGTCCCTCTGATGCCAAAGCCCAAGGTCTTGCTTCTATATTCAGGTTCCTCCTAGAAACAAATGGACAAAGAATGATGGGCACAGAGAGAGGCATCTTGACCTCAGTCTGGATGTTTTTCCTTCATTCCAAATCAAAGGTTGCAGCCCACTCCCTGGGTTCCTTGGTACCTTGTCAGTCTGGAAAGACAAGAGGGTTAGGACCTTCTGCCCACGTAGCCCTGGAGGGATGGAGGTGCCCCAGCTCTCCTTATCTGGCCTGGCTTTCGGTTCCTATCCCTCCACCTGCCCTCCTTTCACGTCTGTTCTGTTGCCAGGTGGTCAACTTCCTGCCCCAGGCTGCTGTAGCCAGTACTCAGGTGCCCTCCAGCCTGTCGGCCTCTTGATCAGGAACCATTCCCGTGGGAACCATGGTGCCAACATCCGGTGGGGACGGGCCCTCTGTTACCTGCTGGCCCGGCTGCCTCTGCTATCAGGCCTAAGAACAAAGGAGACTGTGCCTGCTGCCAGACAGGCTGTGTTTGTCCAGGGCGAGGCCTACCCTGGCACAGATGCTGGGCAAACAGGAGCGTCGGCCTCACGGATCTGCCTTACAACGAGCAGGGCTTCAGCTGGGAGGTGTTGCTGCTGCCAGGCCACCTGCCGAAATATTACCCTGCCTTACTGCAACCAGCGCCCCAGGGCAGAGGGGGCTCTAGGGCAAGCTGTCCTATCTCTTGAGCCTCAGACTTTCTAGCTCTACAATGGGGGAGTTGCACAAGATGATCTCCAAGATCCCTTTTGTGGTCTAGAACCTTGAATGATGTTGCTGGGAGTCTCTAGGGCTTAAGAAGAGATCGAAGGCAGAAGTTCCCAGGGTGGGGTGGGGTGTGTGGAATCTGGGAATCTCATGGCATCCTCCTCCCCCCACCCTCACCCCAGCCCCAGGTACCCATGCATACCTCTGGCAAGGAGGATTGAGCTCTCTAGAGCAATGTCTTTGAGCAAGGGATCCATGACCTCATTTACACTAATGGAGCTTTTAGCACCATATCTAGGGTACTTCATGGTCAGAGGATTATGAGTGACCATCTTGCTTCCAAGGCCACCTATAATCTGATCTCTCACACTCTCTGTCCTCAGAAATCTTAGGGTAGCTGGGGAAGGTTCAGAGGGACCATGGAGGGATGTTTCTCCAGTTAGGACAGTAAGAGGCTGCATGGTGATAGTGACTCTTGGACTTCAGTGTGCATCAGAATCACCTGGAATGCTTATTTGAAATGCAGAATCCTGGGCCCCATACCCCAGAGATTCTGAGTCCCAACATCCAAGATGGGTGGGTGGCCCAGAATTCTGAGTTTTTAACAAGCACCTAGGTGATCCTTAGGTCTCTGATGAAGTAGAATGAGTGAGTCTAAAAGCTATACAATCCTTGATTCAAATCCCACCCTGCCACTTATGAGCACTGTGACTTGGAGCAAGTCACTAAGCCTTTCTAGGTGTCAGTTTTGTTTGTAAAATGAGGCTATAATAACTTCTACTTCTTAATAAACAAGACTTTTTTTCAGAGTGTTTATTGCACTTTGCAGATGTTTGTTGAGCAAATGGGATACAAGTCCATTTGCCCAATCCAGAAACCTGGGAGTTCTTCTTGATGTCTCTATCTACCCCATACCTCTCAACCACCCAATCACAAATCCCGTGAACTCTACCTCCTAAAATATCTTTTTTTAACAAATAAATTTATTTATTTTTGGCTGCATAGGGTCTTTGTTACTGCACACAGGCTTTCTCTAGTTGCAGTGAGCGGGGGCTACTGTTTGTTGCGGTGCGTGGGCTTCTCATTGGGGTGGCTTCTCTTGTTGCAGAGCACGGGCTCTAGGCACGCGGGCTTCAGTAGTTGTGGCTCATGGGCTCAGTAGTTGTGGCTCACGGGCTCTAGAGCGCAGGCTCAGTAGTTGTGGCGCACAGGCTTAGTTGCTCCGCAGCATGTAGGATCTTCCTGAACCAGGGCTCGAACCTGTGTCCCCTGCATTGGTAGGCGGATTCTTAACAACTGCGTGACCAGGGAAGCCCTCCTAAAATATCTTAGACCTGCCCACTTCTCTCCATCCCCACAGCCACCACCCTAGTCCAAGCCGCCATCTTCCTCTGCCTGACCACTGCACAGCTTCCTCTCTGATCTCCCTGTTTCCACCCTTTCCTCCTCCCATTCTTCTTTCCCAGAGAAGCCATGTTAATGTGATAAAGTAATGGCTCTGCTTCAAACCCTAGCTCTCAGGGAGGCCTTTTTTTTTTTATTAAATTTTTATTGGAGTATAGTTGATTTAGAATGATGTGTTAGTTTCTGCTGTACAGCAAAGTGAATCTGTTATACATATACACATATCCACTCTTTTTAAGATTCTTTTCCTATGTAGGCAATTACAGAGTATTGAGTAGAGTTCCCTATGCTATACAGTAGGTCCTTATTATCTATTTCATATATAGTAGTGTGCATATGTCAATCCCAACCTTTCACCCCCGCCCAGGAAGGCGTTATGAATCTAAAAAAAACTTCCTCTGGTCCCCCACACCGATTTCCAAGCTTCCTTTTGGCCCCCCTCAGTCTCCAACTCTACACTTAAGTTATTCTGAACTTCTTTCGGCTTCCTCCAATAAATATGTTTCTCTTGCCCCTGGGACTTCACACAAAGAGTGTTTGCTCTGCCTGAAACTGCCCCCGCCAAACACACCTCCTTCACCTACTACTCATCTTTCACATTTCAGCTTGAATGTCATTTCCTCAGGGCCAGACATAGCCGTCCCTCTCACATGTGCTCCAGCAGCTCTGTCCTTCCTCCATAATAATAAGTTACACTCTGCTGTGATAACTTCATGCCTGCTTCCATCGCTAAACTAGCTCCTAGAGAACACAAACCTCTGTCTTATCCATTGCTGTATCGCCAGAAGTTGCTAGAGTCTTTGGCTCAAAGAATGATGAAATACACAGCTGAATGAATGAATGAATGAATGAATAAATAAACAAGCGAGAAGGCCGTCGTTGCAGGATGTGTCGCGGAGGACGCCCACCTGGTATTGCCTAAGGCGAGTTTAGTTAGTGTCAGGACGTGCCTGGAAACACAGCCACATGGCGGCGGCCCCGGGCACGTACAGACCACACGGGGGCGCCCCCGGCTCGTTGTACGTGGATGGCACCTCGCCGGACTCAGGTTCGGTTACTAATCGCCAATGGGCGACAGGAGGCGGGCTTCTCCCTCAGACGGACAGTATCGCTCCGCCCAATCTGATTCATCTTTTCTTTGGCCCCGCCCACCCCAGGCCTCAGAGAATGAGGGTGGGCGTGATGGAGCCGCCGCCAACTGAACTCCGGCAGAGTGCTCTCGAGGCCGAACCAGCGCGCCTGGCGGTCTGTGAGTGGGCGGAGGGTGGCTAGGGGCGGGGCCTCAGAGATGACAGGCAGGAGGCCGGCCCCACCCCTCTCGCCCAGAGCGGCCGCGCCAGCGCTGGGGACAGCAGAAGTGAGTACGTGAGCGGCGCAGCAAGAACCCAGCTCGGACCCCGGACGGCGCGCGCACCCGGAGTCCCCGATCCGAGTCGGGCCCGCAGCAGACCTCTGGATTACTGTGCACACCGAACTACCACCACTTGCGCACTCCCTCCCCGGGCCGCCTCCCCGAGTCCACTGGTTCCGAGCTCTCCAAGCGCCCCGGATTCCCTAGGACCGGTCCGTCCAGATTCCCCTGGGACCGACCTGCCCACATCCCTCAGCATCGCCCGGCTCAGGGCGCCGCCTCGGTCCCGGAGCCGCCTGCCTGGATTGCACCCTCTCCTTGCCTGGATCTCCTGGGACCACCGTGCGCGAGCCTTCTTCGGAGCCCGCCGAGCGGACCCTCCCGCGGGTGCCCGCAGCCCCGCCGGCGCGGCCCGGCGCGGCTCGGCTCGGCTCCCGGAGCCCGCCCCGGCCATGGCCCGAGCCCGCCCGCCGCCGCCGCCGCCGCCGCCGCCGCCGGGGCTCCTGCCGCTGCTCTCTCCGCTGCTGCTGCTGCCCCTGCTGCTGCCGTCCGGCTGCCGGGCGCTGGAAGGTGAGCGGCGTCGGGGGGCGCGTCCAAGGGTTAAGGTGTCCGGGGTTGCCCGAGCGTGGGCCGTGAAGTGTCCGCGGTGTTGGTCCGATGCGGGCTGGGCGCACTTCGGAGGAGGCTCGGTCACCCGCGCCCTTTCCGGGGGCCGGAGGATGGGGTGGGGAGGACGCCCTCGGCGCTGCCTCGGAGGCTCCAGCTACCTCTGTGGCAGGCAGTCCGCCGGTTGCGGGATCGCGGGCAGCTCGACTCGGGAGAGCGTTCCCCGAAAGTCATGGCCCGGCCGTGAGCTTCTGAGGGAGTACCCCGCACTCAGGGCAGAGGAGCGGGGCCCTGGGCACCTCCTGGAGGCAAGGAAGTGTGGGCGACCCACCAGGCAAGGCGGAGGCTCTGAGGCTGATGCGGGGCTGTGGCGGGTGGAGGCGAAGCGGGACTCCCCAGGTTGAGGGGCGGCGTTGGTTCGGAACCCCTTGGAGTGATCTGTGAGAGTGTGAGTGCGTGCACCCCGCTTTGTCAGGGAATGGCTGCGGGGATGGAGAGGCGGGGGCCTGTTATTGTTTACGGTTTACGAGCGCCAACTACCCACGAGGTGCTGTGTGCACCGGCGTTGCACGCGGCTCTGCGGCACCCCCTCTGCCTTCTAGCAGGACACCCCGAGTGCTGGGGTCTCCACCGAACCCCTGAGGTTCCGGGGCTTGTCCCAGGTAGTGCCGGAGCCGGTGCCTTACGCATTAGCCGGTGGGAAGAGGCCGGGCTTCTCTCGATGGGTTCTGTGAAACCTGCGGAGACTGCTGCTCAGGAGGTTGCTCCAACTTCCAAACGACTGTGCTTGGATGGACAGCCCAAGTGTTTTTGGCCCCCGTGGGAGAGTTCACACACATCCACTTGACACAAGCCTGAGGGGACAGAGGCACTGACACTGGTTAAACAATAGACAGACAGATGCAGACGCCAACGCACAGTTCCCAAAATTTTTGGAGCCATTAAATGAGGGAAGAAAAACCTTCCTTAGGTGGAGGGAAGGACACCACAGAAATTTGGGAGAAATTGGGATTATAGGCAGTACTTATATTTGGTATCTTTAACAAATCCAGTCACTTTCTTAGTTTAAGAACAAACACATGAATTCCGTGTGACTTGGTTTGTTCATATGTTCACTATCGGTAAACTTAAAGGTTGGAAGGAAAAAAGAACAGAGTTCTGAGAGAAAGGCATCCTCTGGTGCTTTCTCATTTTCTCCAGGGGAAAAAAAACATTCTTCTGAATGTCTTTTATCTCTGAGCCCATTGGTGCTGACAGACTGATTCACACGGGTGGACACATGCAAATCCAGACAGACACACCGAGGTCGCGCCCACGCTTGTGCACGCTCACCCACATGTGTGTGATAGGATCACAGGCGTGAGAAACCGGTGTGGGGATTTGTTGTTGATTGCCTCAAGGGTGTGAGCCAGGGAGCCTGCTGGAGTTCCCAGGTCTGTGTCTTAGCCCAGGAGAGGCGACACAGGCACACGCACTTACAGGACTGTGCGTGCCAGGCCCCAGAGCCCTTGTTGTGGGGTGTGGTGGGTGCTGATGCTGAGAGTGGAGTGGGGGGCGTGGTTTGGGTCAGGTGAGCAAGGGGTACCTGAAAAGGCTCACCCCTTCCTTCCTCCCTCCCGTCTTCCTTTTTCCCTTCCTTTCTTCCTCCTTTTCACCCCTCACAATCTGCTGGTCCCTCTAGACCCTAGCTGGCAGGCCCTAGCTAGGAGCTGACATCCAGGCCTCCAGGCCCAGGACCCGAGGGGCTGACCAGGAGGCAGAGGCCTGATGAGCTATAGCAGCCCAGGAAAGAGAGAACAATGGGGCCACTGCCCCTACTCTGTCCCCTCCTCCCTCAGGCTGTGAAGTGGGATCTGGGGCTATTCCCTGGCTGGGTGGGTGGTGGCTGGGAGGCCAGGCCAGTGTGGGGTGCCCCTAGGAAGGTAGCAGTGCCTCCCAAGTGTGACTTTCACGAGTTCCTTCACTTTTGCCATATATGAGAACTTAGGGTCTTCCGTTGGCGTGAGAATGAAAGGAAAAAGAGAGATAACGCCTCAGGGCACTGACCCCAGCCCAGTGGTCTACCTAACCACACTCCTGCTTTCCCTCACTGTGAGATGGGATAGTAGTTGAACCCACCTCCTAGGGCTGTTTATGAAGATTGAATCCTTAATGTGTGTCAAGTGCTTAGCACAGCCATTGTTATTCAAGGATTAACTGTTATTATTATTACCCTAGGGTCTGCTCCTTGGGGAGCACCAGAAAGTGAAACTGGTGTGTACCCTTGTCCTGCTGGAGGGAGCTTAGAGGACGCAATAATGGGAGGAGGAAAAGTTGGTCTGGGGAGGAAGTTGTCCCCCCAACTCCTCCATCTCTCTCCAGCTTTGGGAGGGAGAGGATGGGATAGGAAGAGAGCTGGGTCAGGAGACAGCTGTCCTTGACTCCTGCCTGTACCCCATCCCTATTCTGGAGCTCGAATGGCGGGATGGGTGGACCTGGGTGTCCTAGGCTGTGGCCAGAGGACAGGGCTAGGTGGGACGCCCAGCACTGAAGCTCCCTTCAGCCCCCCAAGCTTTATGGGTGGAGGATTTCACCCCCTTGCTCCATCCAGTCTTCCCTTTGGTTTTGCCAGGATTTGGTTTGCCCTTGGCCTTAGGGAGCCTTTAGGCTCTTGGCCTCTGAGGTCGTTATATTTAGGCCCAGGGTCCTTGAGCTGTGGGTGCTGTCCCTCATGGTCTCATTAATTAGATGCTGTCTAGCACCTGGTTGTTCTTCCTCCCTGTACAGTTGGGGTTCATGAAGATTCTGCATCCAAATACCTCATCAGTTTTCCATGAGGATGGAGCTAGGGTCCTTGCTTGTCCTCCTTGGTTGAAGAAACACCTCTCTTCTTTCCCTCTGATTGATTCCCACCTGCATACACACACAAACACACACACACACACACCAGAGACACACACAAATTGCCCTCGAATTTACCCTCACTCACAGGGGAACAGGGCCCACTTTGTTGTTCACTCTCCTTTCAGGTAATGTTCTCCAGTCCCCCAAGCCAAGACCATTCTCCCCTTCAGGACCATGAACCAGGGAGTGGGGTCCAGTAGGTGAGCGGACCAGGAACAGGGCGTGGGATAGGAAGGATGTCTGGACCATAGGGTCCTTATACCTCAGATAGGACGAGGAGGTCCCTGCTGGGAAGAGACCCTTTTGAGAAAAAAGAAACAGTTACCAGATGTAAGAGGAGGGGCTGGACAGCCTTCTCCCAGGCAAGCCCTGTAGCTGAGTTGCTGCTGTAGTGGAAGCAGGCCCTGGGGGGGGAGAGGCAGTGTGTGACCCATCTCTTTCTCAGAGGCAGCAGCAGTGACCACTGAGTAGGTGGCAGCTGAGAGGGGACAGCGGGCTGGGGTTTCTGTGGCTTCCTCACTCACCAGCCCCCCCGCCCCGCCCGTGTTTGTCTTGAGCTGGCACCTCAGAGCTGCGACAAGGGACAGCAGCAGGGATTTGGGGGAACCAGTTTGCCCGTCATTGTCTTACCTTTAACCAGAACTGCTGCCACCGCCGCCACTGTGGCCTCAGCGGCAGCGAGCTAACCCAAAGCTACCGTGGGCAAGGCCTCCGCCACCCGCCTTACACTAATTAAACAGCATGAAGAGGCTGAATCACCAGGCCTGCATAGTTTGAAAATTGTAGCCCTGCCTGTTGTGCTGAGTCAAACTGGTTTGTCGGGATTGGGCAGCTGGGAGTGGGGGGAGGGAGACTGGATACATCTGGGCACCTGATGGGGTGGGAGAGGCCCCCTGTCCCAAAGGCTGGCCCTGGCATCGGGTCTCCTGTTGCCTCTCTGCCCCCAGACTCCTGGTCAGACCCGCTGTGGCTGGGATCGCAGGGAAGGGCTCAAAGGCTAGCTGTTCATCCGTCCTTCTGGCTGCTGGCAGGGCCACAACTGGGGTTGGGGGTATGGATGAGCTCTGAGGCATTTGGGCTCCTGTCCTGTGCTTCTTCCTCCCTTCTCCTCCCTCTCAGGTTTATTTAATTATAAATCTCCATGATCTGAGGGGAAGAATGAAAAACAAAATGTGTTCTGTTCTGGGATGCTCCCCTCTCCTCCATCCCAGACTTGAGGCCCTCGGGGCCATGGCAGGGGGAGGGAGAGGTGGCCCTCCAGGTCCCATGGCAGGGTCTGCTTAAGACCCCTTTCTCCCCGGGCTGACCACCCTGAGTGTGCAGGTTGGTACACGCGTGTACACACACTGACACGCAGGGGAGGAGCAGGATGGGAGAAGACGGGACAGATCCCTTGGATTGGTTGGCTGAGGTAGGGACCCCAGGTGGAAGAGGGGGACCAACTCTGAGGTGACTGGGAGTTTTCTCCCTCTCTTTGCAGGCAGGGTTCCAGGGTGTGCCTTCTTGCCCGGACCCTGCCCCTCTGTCCTCCTGCCCCTGCACGCGCTGCTGGCCCAGCCCAGGAGCGTGACCTTTCTTTCCCACCACCTCAGCGTCTTCGGTCTGGAGTTTGGGCCGGTGGGTTTCTTGCTCCTGTCTCTAGATTTTTTTGATTCTCTGGTCTCACTGGCATGCCTGTTCCCAGGGTGGGGTGCTCTGTGTGACTTGGGGCTTGGGGTTGCTGTGGGGTCTGGCAGTTCCATAAGGTTGTGTGTCCCTGGCCCTTCACTAGGGCAGGTGGCAGGCTCCCAGCACCAGGGCGGCCCAGTGAGGCCCTCAGATACAGGCTGGGTGCCCACGATGTTCTCCTCCTGCTGGGCCCCCAACTTATGTGTTGCCCAAAGCTCCTGAGGCTAAATGCCTTCATAGTGCCACCCCCTCCCCAAGGGCTTAGTGCTGGGGATGGTGCCATTGTGCTGGCAGGGAAGTGGCCTGCTGCTTGGGCAAGGGCTGTACCTGGGGAAGCTGCACCCAGCCACGCCCAGAATCATCTTCACGCCCCTGCCCCACCCCTAGCCTCGTGACCTGTGACAGCTCCTGCCTGGGTCAGGGCCACTGGAAGCCGGTCTGGGGCTTGTTGCTTCCCTGAGCCTCCGGCCGAGGCTTCCCCAGTACCTTTGCTTTCTTAGCGGACAGTGCCCTCTCCTAACTCTCCCTCCTCCCCACTTGAAAGCTCACCTCATAGAAAGAACGTGCTTGCAGTGTGTGTGTGTGTGTGTGTGTGTGTGTGTGTGTGTGTGTGTGTGTGTGATGTGCATGGAGGATGCACCGCTGAGGCTTTACACAACCTCTAGATGTTGATACTTATACTGTGTCTGCATGCTCCTATGGAATGTTTTGGTGCAAATGGGCATCTGTGCGTGTGCAGCTGATGCTAGTTGTGTGTGACTGTGTAAGAGCATGTCACCGTGTCTGTACAGGGAAACTGGTGTTTGTGTTTGCACTTGACTACACTCAAGACTGACTTGTGGTTGGCAATAGTGTGCAGTTGGGTGTGTAGGGAGAACGCACTGTTGAATGCACGTGCCCTCACGTATGCATATGTCTCAGGAAATCCGCACATCTGAGGGCTGTGAGAGTGAGTCTTTGCCTAAGGCAAGCCCAATCTGTGTGTAGGAAAGACTCATTGTATATGAATGTCTCAGGAAGACTGATCTGCTTGTACCATATGCATCCGTGTGTCCGTGAAAGACAGACTGTGGCTGTGTGTGAAGCTGTGTGTGTGTTTGCGGGTGGCTGTGGCTTTGTGTGTTTTTGTCCACCATACGTGTGACTTGTCTCTGTTTGGCCCCAGTGGCGGGAACGAGCCCAGCCGCTGAGAACTGGGTGATGTGTGTGCGTCTGTGTGTGCACAGGCGGGGGCCACACAGCTGCTGCCACGTGGCTGTTCCCCGCGGCCCTGTGAAACCTGAAAGGGGTGCTGCTTTCCTTCTGAGCATTGAAGCCCCGGTGCCAGAACATCCCAGAAAGGCCTGGTGGCCACTTCCCTGCTTGCTTCGTCGGTTGGTGGGGTTCCCTGCGGGGCTGTATTGGGGAGCAGCCACATGGTGGGACAGAGGAGGGTGTGGGTGCAGTTGGCAGCTGGAGAGTGTGGAGATTGCTCCCTCATTCCTCTTTTGTCCTTGTCCCCTGTACCTGTGTCCTTTACCCCCGCGTGTGTGTACCTACACACACCCCCACACCCACACATGCCACACACATAGAAAAGGTGGGCTCTGTTGGGCTGGGTCTCTCCCTGCCCCACCCCCCAGACAGATGGATTCTGGGACCCCCCCCATGTTCTTCCTGAGGCTGGGACCCAGGCACCTCAGGGTCTCCCTCTTGCTGAAGCAAAGGCCCCTCTCCTCCCCCAGAGAGCAGGCCCCCTCCCCACCAGGGTGACCGAGCCCTTCCTCAGGCACACATGACTCGAAATCTAAGTCCTCTCCTCATTAATGGGAAAAATGTGCCGAGATTGAGCGATGGCCAAGGCTGAGCGATGGCCGAGGGCCGATCCCCGCCCCCTCCCTCTCTCGATCCCCAGAAATTAAACAGAAACGAAGAGCCTACCCCACCAACCTCCCCCCGCCCCCTCCCCCCACTCCTCCTCTCCGAGCCGGCGCAGGGCTTGTTTTAAACTGCGGAGGAATCTGGCTGGAGGGGGGAGGGGCTGAATATTTGGGTTTAAACAGTTCCAGATGGGTTTGGCACTGGCTGAGCAGAAGGAAGTGAGGGAGATGGAGGAGGGAGGCAGCGCGAGGGAGCGGTGGGAGCCCTGGCCTGCTCGGCGGCGGGCGGCGGGCGGCGGGCGGCGGGCAGACAAGCAGGCGGACTGGCTGGGGGGAGGGGGTGCGCTTGGCTCGCCGGCTCCCAGGGACAGCGGTACTCCGGGCCGCTGGCTAGCGAAGAGGCTACTTGGCAGCCTCCCTCTGTCTCTGTGTCTGTCTCCTGGGGCCTCCTTGTCTCTCCATCTCGCTGTCTTTTGTAGTCCACCGCCGGCCATCCCGGCTGTCTGGTCCTAGCCAGCCGGCTCGGCACATCCCTCCAGTTCGGTGCCGCCCACCATCCGCCTGCTCCCCCCGCCTGTCTCCCTCCCTGCCTGTCTCTGGGCCCCTGCTTCTGCCCATCCCCTCTTCCCTCCCGTACCCCTCTACCCCCCTGCTAAATGTCTGTGTCTGTCTGTCTGCCAGAGGGGCCTGTCAGGCCACCGACGATGAAGCTGGGATAGCTCATCCTGCAGCCGGGCCCTCCAGGGACCAGCTGCTGCTGCAGGAAGACGAGGGAGCCTCACTCCCCAAAGTGAATTGCTGCTGCTCGCTGCTCCCTTTGCCTCACATGAGGGCCTGGGGCCACAGCTGCCTCATCCACCATCCTAGGCTCAGACCCAGACTGCAGGAGGCTGCCGAAGGCCGCAAGCCTGGAGCCTGTGGGGTTTGGGTCTTTCCCTTCCTGGATACCTCCAGCCTGCCGCATTGTTGATGTAGAGGCCTTCAGAAGTTCTGGGGCGGCCCTGCCCCATTCCAGCTTGGAGTTGAGGGGAGAACTGCTGGCTGTCTTCCAGGCTATGGGAAAGGACTTGGGGCCTCTTTCCTGCTCCTAGGTCTAATGTTGGGGTCACACTGTCAGAGAGGAGAGTTTTCAAGCCAGAACCCAGATCCAGGTTCCTAGGGGAGCAAGTTTACGTCAGAAACATTAATAGGCCCCTCCTGTGGCCAAGCAAAAGGAAACAGATAAAAAAATCCAAAGCTCAGAACAGGATCAATGCTGTGACAAAGCACCTGGCCCTGGATGCATAGAGGAAGGCATCCAACCCTGACTTGGTGGTTCCGGGAAGGCTTCCTGGAGGAGGTGACATCTTGGTTGGGACTTAAAGTATACACAGGAGCTTTCCAGGCTTTCTCTGTTCCCCCTTTACGGAGGGGCATATTGCAGTCAGAGTGCCCTGGTTAAGGGGTTAGTTGTGGAATCAGATAGACCTGAATTTGAGTCACCTTTCAACTTTTCACCTCAAGTCCTAACAGTTTTACCTTACACCCTATATATACTGTATCTGGGCATCAGTTTTCTCATATGTAAAAGAGGTACGCCAACAGTACTTTTATCCAAGGATTGCAGGAAGAACTGAACTAGCTCTAGAGGAACTAGTCTGGGCCTTGGTGGCCCTCACCCCATCCTCAAAGAGCATTCCTGTCCTGTCCTCCAGAGGTGGTCTGTGGGAGGCTGGGTGAGAGTGGGCTCTGGCCTGTGACTGCTCTTCCCTTCCCCTGGGCGTGTGTGGAGCTGGGCCTTTGTGCTGGGAGTGGAGTCAGGGGAGGCCTGAGCAGCAGGGTCTGAAGCACACGGCCCTTTGTTCCAGGATAAAGGCCCTGCCAGCCCCTTTGTGTGGAGATTAGCAGAGCCTGTAGGTGTGTGAACTGGCCCTGGCTTCTGCCTCATTAACCCAGACCTGGGGTCAGCAGCTGACACCCACTCCCAACTGGCCCGACAAGACATCTTTGGGGCTAGACATCTCTGGGGGTGGCTGCAGGGTCTCCTCTGGGCCAGGGGAGCTGAGGGTTTGAGGAACTTGGGGGTGGGGTGGGAGTACCTGGTGGGCATCAATGTCTGGCGTCCTGGCCTTTCCTGGGCAACCTCCTCTTTCTCTTCGTCCTAAACTTGGCCCCTGACCTTTTTTCTCCTTTTGCTCCCCCAGAGACCCTCATGGATACAAAATGGGTGACGTCTGAGTTGGCATGGACATCTCATCCAGAAAGTGGGGTAAGACTTCCCCACCATTTCTCCCGAGTGTTGGTTGCCAATTAACCCCTGCAGCAGGGCTCAAGAAGGGCTGCCTCTGCCCACTGCTTGTCAGTTCCCCCTCTTGCGGCATCCCCATCCTCTTCATCTGTCACCTTCCTCCTTTGCCTGATGGTCCATTTCTGTGAGTGTTTTCATCT
Organism: Balaenoptera borealis; assembly: GCF_965194805.1. Lineage (NCBI taxonomy): Eukaryota > Metazoa > Chordata > Mammalia > Artiodactyla > Balaenopteridae > Balaenoptera > Balaenoptera borealis. The sequence goes on along the minus strand of NC_138862.1, from coordinate 82,933,274 downwards.
CTGACTCTTCAGCCTGCCTCTGTCCCCCCTCCCCCATACACACCATCTTTGTCTCATTCTCCCTCTGCCCACCCCCCAGCCTGTCTTCAGCCTATTTCCCTCTCCTGCCTGACAGCCCTTTGCATGTCTGTCCTGACCATCTCCCTCCTTCCTGGGTGCTTGGGAACAAGGAAACCTTGGTTCCAGATCTCTGACTTGCTGTGTGACCCTGAGCAAGACAGTTTGCCTTTCTGGGCCTCCATTTCTTGACTGTTACATTCCTGTAGTCCTGACATCTCTAAAGTGTTCTAATTAACCTCCCTAGATGTCCTTCACAACTATACTGAGTTCTGGAACACTGGATTTGGGTGACATTACAGGCCCTTAGTCACCAGACCTGACTCTGTGACCTTGGGCAAGTCCCTGCCTTTGTGAGTCTTGACTTTCTGTCCTCTGGAGTGGGGACAACAGATGTACTGGATAGGCCAAGAAGTTCGTTTGGGTTTTTCCGTGAGATGTTATGGAAAAAGCTGAACAAACTTTTTGGCCAACCCAATACCTTATTAAGGAGCTGTGAAGGTTAAATGTGACGGTAATAGTGATAACCAATGTTTATTGAGTGCTTGCTCTATCTATATCAGGCATTGGTGCAAGCCCATTACATATATTAAACTGATTTAATTCCTCACAGCCTCATTTACTTGCAATCAGTCCCACTTTATAGACAATGAAATTGAGGCATAAAGATAATAAACATTATAGCTAATTCTCACATAGTACTTACCAAGTGCCCCATTCTAAGTGCTGTAGTCATTTAAAGTCATTTATTCCTTATACATCTTTCTTCTTACCATGTTACAGATGGGGAAGTGGGGGCACAGGGAGGTTAAGTGACTTACCTGTAGTCACACCACAAGCAGAGAACTGGGATTTGAACCCACGTAGTCTGTGTGCTCAACCACTACACCATGGAAGCATCTCTGTGAAGTAAATATAGCAGATCTGTGCATGTGGTGAGCACCCGGCAAATGCCGGTGCTTACTCTCTGTCTTTTTCACTTGCACAGTGGGAAGAGGTGAGCGGCTATGACGAGGCCATGAACCCCATCCGCACGTACCAGGTGTGTAACGTGCGCGAGTCAAGCCAGAACAACTGGCTTCGCACAGGGTTCATCTGGCGGCAGGACGTGCAGCGGGTCTACGTGGAGCTCAAGTTCACTGTGCGTGACTGCAACAGCATCCCCAACATCCCTGGCTCCTGCAAGGAGACCTTCAACCTCTTCTACTATGAGGCTGACAGCGACGTGGCCTCGGCCTCCTCCCCCTTCTGGATGGAGAACCCCTACGTGAAGGTGGACACCATCGCGCCCGATGAGAGCTTCTCACGGCTCGATGCCGGCCGTGTCAACACCAAGGTGCGCAGCTTTGGGCCGCTCTCCAAGGCCGGGTTCTACTTGGCCTTCCAGGACCAGGGCGCCTGCATGTCGCTCATCTCCGTGCGTGCCTTCTACAAGAAGTGCGCATCCACCACCGCAGGCTTCGCGCTCTTCCCCGAGACCCTCACTGGGGCTGAGCCCACCTCACTGGTCATTGCCCCTGGCACCTGCATCGCCAACGCCGTGGAGGTGTCGGTACCCCTCAAGCTCTACTGCAACGGTGACGGGGAGTGGATGGTGCCTGTGGGTGCCTGCACCTGTGCCACCGGCCACGAGCCAGCTGCCAAGGAGTCCCAGTGCCGCCGTGAGTGGGGACTGGCCTGGGGAGGGTCTGGGCCACAGCTGCCCGCTGCCCCCTACCCACTGCTTCCTACCTGCCAGACAGGGAGGTCTGGCCTCAGGTCTGGGGCAGAGGGAGGAAAGGGAGGAGGGGTATCAGGTGCAGAAAACATGGTGCAAGGAGGGAGATGAGAGAAAATGAGGAGAAACACCAGGATACTAGGAGAAAAAAATGAAGCTAAAGAGAGAGGAAGGAAGACATGGAGAATCCTTGACAAGGAGGCACCTGAAGAACGTGCTCAGAGTCTCGGGAGGCCAGCAGAGACGCCTGTTTGTCCAGCACCATGTTTACGTTTCACTCTGCAAGTATTAGGTGGGGCCCAGAGCTGCAGGCACCTCGTGCTTGGCCGTTTTACCTGGGGGGTCTCATCTGCATCTTGAGAAGCAGTATTTATAGCACAGAGGTTAGGGGCCCAGTCTCTGAAGTCCTGAGTCCTGACTCTGCCACTTACCATCTGTGAGACCTTGGGCAAGTTATTTAACTCTTTGAACCCCAGTTTCCTCATGTGCAAAATGGGGGCATTAATGGTGATTCCTTCATGGAGTTGTAGTGGGGCTTAACTGAGTCAATGTATGGCAGCCCTTGGAACAGTGCCTGGGACGTGGGGAAGCACAGCACCATGTAAGCGTTCGCTGTGACTCTCAGGAGCCCTGGATGCATGGGGGACAAGGATTGTTTTGTCCTGGTTTCATACACGAGGAGGTTAGGAGGCCTGTCTTGGGTGGCTTGCCGAGACTCATAAGACCTCACAGTGTGCTAGATTTTCCAGCTATAATACCCGTTCATGAGAGGTTCTCTCATCTGAGCCTTACCACAACTTTGTAAGGTAGATTCCAGCTATGTCTCCTGGTTAGCCAGTAAGAAGGCTCAGAGAGGTTCTCCACTCTAGGCCTAATAGCTGGGAATGTGGGAGCTGGGACTGCAGCCTCATCCAGTGCTGTACCATGCAGGCCAAGGTGCTGAGGGCCTTGTCTTCTGTCCCCTCTGCCCTGTTCTCCCTCCTGGCACTTGCAACCTGAAGCTGCAAGGGGTGGAAGTTGGCTGTTAGCACAGCCCTCAGTGTAAGGGGGCTGGAGGCCTGACCTGGCTGTGAGGCCCAGTGTCGGGTGCTGTCGTGGGAAGGTGAACAGTGCCTTGCCCTGCCCCTCTCCACTTCTCTATGGGAACCTGCCCCCAGACTTCCTCCTCCTAAGTGGAGAAAGGGGTGGGGGTGATGAGCCTGACAACCTGAAGAGCGGCTAACACTCTGCAGGTCCCTAGCAGGAAATGCACGCTGGTTCCCATAGCAACCAGGCTGGCCTGGCCCCTGCCCCCTCTCCCACTGGCTCAAAAGAGCTGGGATGGAATATCACCTTAGTCGAGGGAGATTAAACCCCAGAGAAGGGCACAGACCCAACTCTGGGCATACCACACTCCGGACGACCTCCCCAAAGGCAGTTGTATATGGTCAGGATGACCATATGCTTTAGTGTGTCCAGGGCAGTCCTGGTTTATGCCTGTCATGCTAACATGATTATTACTAGTGCCCGCTTTCACTCTCAAAATAGTGCAGTTTGAATAATAAGTTATATGGCCATCGTAGATATGGGGACTCTCCAGAGCCCAGGCCCAAATAGAGGCTCTGAAGGGGTGTTCAGGCACCAAGGTCTGGGCTCCCTTTGGGGATTGGGGTTCCGCTCGTGGATGCTTTGAGGCCTCTGAACTCCAGGTGACCCCAACCTTCCTGCCTGCTTTCTTTCTCTCCTTTTCTCACCCCTCCTCAGCGCCCACCCCTGCCCCAGGGCAGAAAGGAGCTGCTGCCCTGCTCCTGGTTGGGTGGGGAGAGAGGTTGGCTGTGAAACTCAGAGGCCCCACCTCCTGGCTGTTCTGGGTTGTTCTTGAGGATCTTCAGGAATAATTATCCTTGAACTTCAGGGAGGGGTGGGGGCGTCCCAGCAGAGTAGAGGCTGCTGCCAGCCCACTAGCAGTCTCTTCCCATCCCCTTCCCTCCCCTTCCTCCTCCTCCCTCTCGTCCCTGCCTCAACAAGTCCAGGCTGTCCAGGTGATGGAGCTGACGTCTTCGTGAGGCCCCAGAGTTGGGGGTCGGGGGCGGGGCAGGGGCGGGGAGGAGTCCGCTGACGTGGGGTTTCTACGGGGCAAAAGGGCCTTTTGTAGCTGCAGCTGGACTTAGGCAGTACCAGCACGGCCCCCTCAATCTGGGAGGTGGGGGGCCGAGCCCTGTGCTTGGGAAGGGCCAGATTCCCACGGAGGTGTGGAGGGTTGGTGTCTGCAGGGTTGGAGGTGAGACATCCATCCTCTTCTCCCCCCCAGCCTGTCCCCCTGGGAGCTATAAGGCGAAGCAGGGAGAGGGGCCCTGCCTGCCCTGCCCACCCAACAGCCGCACCACCTCGCCAGCCTCCAGCATCTGCACCTGCCACAGTAACTTCTACCGCGCAGACTCCGACTCTGCAGACAGTGCCTGTACCAGTGAGTGAACGCGCGTCCTCACACTCTCCTACTCGAGGCCTTCCCTCTGCGGGCCGGCCTGCGGGTGCCTAAACAGTCTCTATGAATAACTCCACTTTCCAGATAGGATAACTGAGGCTCAGGGGGGTTAGATGTTGTGTTCAACATGGCACAGGTAGGAAGTGACCAGCTCTGAGCCAGAATCCAGGTGAGCTGAAAGGCTTAGCCCTTCCACCAACATTTAATAAGCATTTGTTAGCTCCTCGCTGGGTATCAGAAACTGCCTAGGACCCTCCAGTCCATTACTCCTTCCTCTGTCTACAACTGCTATTCTTTTGGCCCAACTCTAAACAGAGAGGGGACCTCACACCCCTGGGGCAGCCTGGTGTCCTGCTTTTTCCCTGCTTTGGCCTTTGGTGCCAGGCATTGCCAGGCGCCAGGGATGTGGAGGAAAAGATACAGTCACTGTTCTAGGAGCTTGCAACCTGGTGGGAGAAACAGATGTGAAAACAGATAATGACCATATAACGTGCTAAGTGCTGGGCTGGAGGGATGCCCAGGAATTGTTACAGGAATGCAGAGGACGGGAAGAGAATGAATCAAGGAAGGTTTCCAAGAGGAGGTGACCTCTCAAGTTGAGCCTTAAAGGCCAAATAAATAGGAGTCTGCCCAGTGAAGAAGTGTAGGATAGGTATTCCACTTATTAAAGCAGAGGCAAAGGCAAGGAGGTAGGAAGCAGCTTGGAGTGTGCAGGAACTCTGGACAGATGGTGGTCCTAGGGCCCTAGCTCACTGTCTTCTCCTTCCACCTTCCCCACAGCGGTGCCGTCTCCGCCCCGGGGTGTGATCTCCAATGTGAATGAGACCTCGCTGATCCTCGAGTGGAGTGAGCCCCGGGACCTGGGTGGCCGGGACGACCTCCTATACAATGTCATCTGCAAGAAGTGCCATGGGGGCCTTGGGACCGGGGGCACCATGACCTGCTCACGCTGTGATGACAATGTGGAGTTTGTGCCTCGGCAGTTGGGCCTGACAGAACGCCGGGTCCACATCAGCCATCTGTTGGCCCACACGCGCTACACCTTTGAGGTGCAGGCAGTCAACGGTGTCTCGGGCAAGAGCCCTTTGCCCCCCCGCTACGCGGCTGTGAATATCACCACCAACCAGGCTGGTGAGGAGGGCACACAGGAGGGTAGGGCCTGGGTCATCTTCCCCCACATAGAGCTGAGGTTGCCTGGGGCACAGACCATCGGGGGTCCCATGGGAACTGGGTCCTTGGGAAGGATGCCAGGGCCCGTGATGAGCCCCCCGCTCTTCCCCTAGCCCCGTCTGAAGTGCCAACACTACACCTGCACAGCAGCTCCGGAAGCAGTCTGACTTTGTCCTGGGCGCCCCCAGAGCGGCCCAACGGAGTCATCCTGGACTACGAGATGAAGTACTTTGAGAAGGTCAGAGCCTCAAGGGACAGGAGGAAGCCTTGGGACAAGAAGATTACCCCAGATAGTGTCAGGGGCCCTTGGGAGCAAAGCCTTGGGTACTGAGGGGGGGTGGGCAGGGGCCGATGAGCGTCAGGACCCACTGAGACACAGCCTTCCTCCTGGTATTGCAGAGTGAGGGCATCGCCTCCACAGTGACCAGCCAGAAGAACTCCGTGCAGCTGGACGGGCTGCGGCCTGACGCCCGCTACGTGGTCCAGGTCCGCGCCCGCACTGTAGCTGGCTATGGGCAGTACAGCCACCCGGCTGAGTTTGAGACCACAAGTGAGAGAGGTACACACCCCCACGCACCTGTCCCTGCCCCTACCCCTGCCCCTGTCCACACTTTCCACCCCACCACTCACCTGTCCCTCCCCGTCTCTAGGCTCTGGTGCCCAGCAGCTCCAGGAGCAGCTCCCCCTCATTGTGGGCTCTGCCACGGCCGGGCTTGTCTTCGTGGTAGCTGTTGTGGTCATTGCTGTCGTCTGCCTCAGGTACTCCCAGGCCCAGGGGCCGACTAGAGCTTCCCTTTAGTGCCCTAGAGCCCTCTCGCCACATAGGTGAACCATCACCCACATCAAACCTAGAACCACAGCCTTCCTAGACCCAGGCTATCCTTGTTGGAGAGGCTCTCTCCAGTCCATACCTGTGTCCTTGTCCTGCCCCCTCCCTGTCCCCTGAATCTACTGGCAGATTCCCTCAGGGACCAAGTCCACTGAGCCTCTTGCTCGGAGACCCAGTGGCAGCTATAGCCACTGACCATAGCACCAGGCACTGGGCCGTCCCCTATGGTCTCTGCCCCTCCTGTGAGCCCAAGGGTCCCCTGAAGGGAAGGAGCTGCGGACTTGTCTCATGCCTCCCCTCCACCCTGCCCCTCCAGGAAGCAGCGGCACAGCTCTGATTCGGAGTACACAGAGAAGCTGCAGCAATACAGTGAGTTTGCCTCCTCATCCCAGCCTCCCAAAGCTCCCTTGGTCCCTGCAGGGCTTGGAGACACCCCTTTCCCTGTCTGGGACTTTATTCCTTTAACTCTTACCCTGGCCGGCCCCTCCTGCTTCCAATTAAGTGCCATTTCCTGAGCCCCTACCTCACTCCCGCTAGCCCCAGAGATGAGTGAGATGTGACCCCTGTCCTCAGGGGTAGTCAGTCTTGTGAGAAAGACAACATAGGTATACACAGGAAACAATGAGAAAACAATTAAGTGTTAAGCCGGGTGTTCCTGTGACAGAGGGCAGTGAGAGTTCAGAAAAGAGGAAGGCTTCCTGGAGGATGTAGCCTTGGGCTGAGCTGAGCCAGGTGGGATAAGCGGGGTTTAGAGAGGTGGGGGAGAGCATTCCTGGCTAGAGGAGCCTCTGGAAGGCAGTGGGTGGGGTGGGGAGAGTGCCCGATGGAGGGGGCAGTGAGAAGACTGGTTTGACAGCTGCTGGGAAACCAGGCTGGGTAGTTGCGGCCAGTCCTTGGAGGGTCGTGAAAGGCAGGCAGAGGAGTTTGGACTTGACTGCACCACCGGTAATCTGAAAGGCTCTCAAGCTGGGGAGCAATACAATGAAAGTATTGTAGGAAGACAGTTATGTGGGCTAGATTGGTGAGCAAAGTCTAGAGGCAGAGAGCCCAGCTGGGAGGCTATTGCAGTAGTCTGGGTGTTGATGGCCTGGACAAGGTCGGGGGCAGTGGGAATGAGGGGAGGGACGGATCTGAAATAGGTTTTGACACGATGAGAGATGAGGGAGAAAGAAGAAGAAGAATCCTAGGTGTCTAGCCTTTATGGTTACTAGTTCTCACCGAGGGGACAGTGGCGGGGTGGAGAGGGGCAAGTTCTGGCTTCAACAGAGGAATACGGAGCAGGTTTAGCAGAGAGGCTGGGAATGTGTTCCTGTCTGGGGCAGTATCCCGGGTCTCAGAGTTCCCTCACTGTCCCCAGCCCGAGGATCTCGCCCCCTCTCACGCCCACCTTTTCTTCCTTAGTTGCTCCTGGAATGAAGGTTTATATCGACCCTTTTACCTACGAAGACCCTAATGAGGCTGTGCGGGAGTTTGCCAAGGAGATCGATGTGTCCTGCGTCAAGATCGAGGAGGTGATTGGAGCTGGTGAGTCCCCTGGGGCACGGTGGGGAGGAGAGGCTGGTGGTGACCCCGAGGGAGGGCAGAGGTGGTTGGGTACAGAAATAGCTTACTATCTGTGCTCTGTGCCCTGCAGGGGAGTTCGGGGAAGTGTGCCGGGGTCGGCTAAAACAGCCTGGGCGCCGGGAAGTGTTTGTGGCCATCAAGACGCTCAAGGTGGGCTACACAGAGAGGCAGCGGCGGGACTTCCTCAGCGAGGCCTCCATCATGGGTCAGTTTGACCATCCCAACATAATCCGGTTGGAGGGCGTGGTCACCAAAAGTCGGCCAGTCATGATCCTCACTGAGTTCATGGAGAACTGTGCCCTGGACTCCTTCCTCCGGGTAAGAGCCAGCCCCTGGCCCCTCCCCCTCTTCTTCCCCCCACCCCCCAGAGAGCTAGGTTGGGCAAACCACCCCCTCCCACAAGTCAGGCAGACCCTATTCAAGTCCAGATATTTACCGAGGTGGCATGGTGCAGGGAAAGAGCTGGGCCTTCAGAGCCAGAAAGACCAGAGTTCTCATCCTGACTCTGCCCGCCCCCTACTGCCTGTGTGACCTCAGGCTTTACTTAACCTCTCTGAGTCTCCGCTGCCTTGGTTGTAAAATGAGAATGGTAAGAGCTATTTGGGTCCTCACAGGGGTTAATTGGGTTGATATATACAGATGCCGGCCACACAGGAGGGCAGCTTCCTTACTCTCAGTGCACAGTGGACATGGTCAGAGGGGTAGATGAGGCATGGTCTTGGAGGACTTCGAGAGGGTGGGCAGGCGGGCAGGCAGGAAGGTCTTGGGTGGGCCCGGGGCCAGGCAGGAGGCAATGGGCACCCCCTTGAGCCTGCTCGTTGCCTCCAGCTCAACGACGGACAGTTCACGGTCATCCAGCTGGTGGGCATGTTGCGGGGCATCGCTGCCGGCATGAAGTACCTGTCTGAGATGAACTACGTGCACCGAGACCTGGCTGCCCGCAACATCCTTGTCAACAGCAACCTGGTCTGCAAAGTCTCAGACTTTGGCCTCTCCCGCTTCCTGGAGGATGATCCCTCTGATCCTACCTACACCAGCTCCCTGGTACACGAAGCCGCTGGGAGGGAGACTGGGGGCGGGGCCAACCAGGCAGGGGCTCGGGGCTGGGGACGAGCCTCGAGACATAGGGTGAAGGGCGTGTGCCCCCCCAACCAGGGCGGGAAGATCCCCATTCGCTGGACCGCCCCAGAGGCCATAGCCTATCGGAAGTTCACCTCTGCTAGTGACGTCTGGAGCTATGGAATCGTCATGTGGGAGGTCATGAGCTATGGCGAGCGACCCTACTGGGACATGAGCAACCAGGATGTGAGTGGGGCCAGCCAGAGCGCTCGGGTGGGTGGGAGCTGGCTGGGGAGCAGAGTGGTGGCTCACTCCAGGGTTCCCTGCTCTTGGCTCAGGTCATCAATGCCGTGGAGCAGGATTACCGGCTGCCCCCACCCATGGACTGCCCCACAGCACTGCACCAGCTCATGCTGGACTGCTGGGTGCGGGACCGGAACCTCAGGCCCAAATTCTCCCAGATCGTCAACACCCTGGACAAGCTCATCCGCAACGCCGCCAGCCTTAAGGTCATCGCCAGTGCCCAGTCTGGGTCAGTTCCTCTGCCTCTGCCCTTGCCCTGCTCCCGAGCCAGCAGCACCACCCCTGCTTCCCCTGACATCAGGACTCATCAGGTCCCTCTCTTCTCCCCACAGCATGTCACAGCCCCTCCTGGACCGCACGGTCCCAGACTACACGACCTTCACGACAGTTGGTGACTGGCTAGATGCCATCAAGATGGGGCGGTACAAGGAGAGCTTTGTCAGTGCGGGGTTTGCATCCTTTGACCTGGTGGCCCAGATGACCGCAGAGTGAGTGTGCCTCACATTTGGAGGGGCAGGGCTGGGGGCTCTGAGCTGGGCCCAGAGTGGTGGGCAGTGGGGGAGGGACTGACTGTGCCCTTGGCCCGTCTGCAGAGACCTGCTCCGGATCGGGGTCACCTTGGCGGGCCACCAGAAGAAGATCCTCAGCAGTATCCAGGACATGCGGCTGCAGATGAACCAGACGCTGCCTGTGCAGGTCTGACACCCAACTCCCACTGGATGGGTGCCCTCCAAGGACTGTGCAGGGACTCTGACCAGCTGGCTGGACTTTTGGACTTTTGGATGCCTGGCCTTCGGCTGTGGCCCAGAAGGTGGAAGTCTGGGGAAGGCCCAAGCTGGGACTTCTCCTCCAGGCCTGTGCTCCCTCCCCAGGAAGTTTGCCCCAAACCTCTTCATATTGAAGATGGATTAGGAGAGGGGGTGATGACCCCTCCCAAGCCCCTCGGGGCCCAGGCCTTCCTGTTCTCCAGTGGGGGATCCCCACCACCTCAGACTTGGCTGTTCTTCAGTGCTGGAGGTCCTGGCATGGTCAAGTGGGGAATAAACCTGGGTTCCATAGGGCCCAGCCCTGGCAGGGGTCTGGCCCCCCAGGTAGGCAGAGAGCAGTCCCTCCCTCAGGAACTGGAGGAGGGAACTCCGGGAATGGGGTAATGTGACACCCCCATCCCGAAGCCAGCTGGCCCCTCCAGTTTGCACAGGGACTTGTTCTGGGGGCTGAGGGCCCTGCCCCACCCCCGCCCTTGGTGCTGTCATAAAAGGGCAGGCAGGGGCAGGCTGAGGAGCAGCCCCTTGCCCCCCAGAGACTGACTCTCAGAGCCAGAGGTCGGATGTGAGTGAGTGTGAGTGTGTGTGTGTGTGTGTGTGTGTGTGTGTACGCACTGGCCTGCACAGAGAGTATGGGTGAGAGCTTGGCCCTCTGCCCTGCCGTGGGGCCAGCTGGGCCGTCAGCGAAATAAAGGCAATAAGATGATTCTTTTGCCCCTTCTCATTCGACCTCCCAAGGCAGGATTCCCTGATGCCCTCAAGTTCACAGTCCCTCAGCACCAGCCCTTCAGAATTCCCAGGAGTCATTGGGAGGCCAGATCCAAGCCTCTCCAAGTACAACTTCCCTTTTATGCTTCAGCCTTGCTGCATCTAACTTCTTGGAAGTGGGGCAGTAACAGAAGAGAGCAAACTACCCCAGAGCTCCTTCCTTCTAAGGCCCAGGCCTTCCCAGGGGCTGTCGGGGCAGACACTTGAGTCTGGACGGTGTTTTACAGAGTCCTTTCACACCCATTGTCTCTGAGGGGGCTGGGGGTAGAGGCAGTTGGTCAGCTCCCAGGGTCACATGGCCTCAGACAAAGGGGATGAGAACCCACTGCGGTTCCGATCCCGAGGCCAGCTCCTTTCAGCAAGTGTCAGTGGAGAAGTGTGGCTCCTCTTTACTGAACGATTACTATGCTCCTGGCACTGGGCTAAAACGCTCCATTTATACACGGATCTTATTTAATCTCACAACAACCCAGCCAGGGAAGGAAGTATTTTTATCTCTTTTTTACAGAGGAGGAAAGGGAGAGGTTAAGTAACTTGCTCAAAGTCGCTGAGCCAGTAAGTGAGGCCCGAGGCTGGGATTCCCACCCAGAGACTGCCTGCACACTTGAAAGGTTCAGAGGATAAATAACCAGAACCAGGGAGAGGGTTAGGAAAACAGCTTCTGGAAATAAATGTCAAAGGAGAAAGGGGGTGGAGTGGGCGTGGGGCTCAGAGGCCCCTTAGATGCAGAAACACACGGGGAGGTGGGGTGGGAGGTGTGTGCAGTCACTCTCCCAGTGTCAGAAGGAGGGAACCTTGGGCAGTAAACCTTGGTGGGGCATGGAACAGGTTTCCAAAGAACCTGCCCATCCGGGTCTGGCTGGACCCGGGAGGGAGTGTGGACAAAGCCTCACAGATCTCGCACATCTTTCCAGGCAGGGCCGAACTCCGTAGGGGACTTCTAAGAGGGGGCGGTAGCTAGGGGGAGGCGATGCTGCAGGTGTGGAGGCCGAGGCAGCTATTGAATTCAGGTGCAGGGGACCGGGCCCCGGGAGGCAGGCCAGGGCGGTGGGAATGGAGTTGGTCTAAGGCGGAGGTTGAGGGTTTCGGCCCGCCGGCTCAAAGCCTGGCGGGGAGAGGGGCAGGGGCGCGGCTGTCGCGCGGTGCCGGCTCCGGGGCCCGCTCTGGGGCTTCTCCCGCCGCGCCGCTCCTTAGTATTCCCCCCACGGAGCCCAGAAGCGCTGCAGAGGCTGCCCGGGGGAGGGGCGGCCCCGAGGGGGTGGGGTGGGGGAGAGGGGAGGCGGGAGGCGCGGGGAGGACCCGGGGATCGGGGATCGGGTGGGACGGAGCTCCTCCACCGAGCCCTCCTTTCTTCCCTGGTTGGGGACTCTGCCGAGGGCGGGGGCTCGAGGGGACGATGCGGAGCCCCGAGGCCGCCTTGGGCCCAGGCGCCGCCGCTGTCAACGGCGCGAGGTGTGGCGGGCGGCCAGGGGAGGGGACGCGGTGCTGAGTGGCGTCCTGCACACCCTGCGCCGCATTCCCGGGCTGAGGGCTCAGATAAAGGGGAGGGGGTGTTCCAAGCTCCTGCTCAAGTGTCCACTTCCTACTCCCGAAGCTGCGGGATGGGGGAGGGTCCGTGGCCCGCGTCTCCTGGAGTGACCCCCTAACCTATTCCTTCACTCTAATCATTTTAGCGGGAGTCTGGGCTGGGGGCTCCGCACGAAGAGGTAAGGCATCGCCGCCTACTGGGTAGGCAGAGGGAGCGGGACAGTTGGGCGCTGAGCGCCGGGGAGCTAGGGGTGGGGGGTTGGGAGCCGCACAATGAAGGGACACTTGGTGTGTGCACTCCAGGCTGAAGATTTCAAGGGACGTCTGGAACTCAGCAATCCGGGGTGCATAAGGTATTCTGTTGGATGTGCCCTGTGCAGCACAGGACACATACCTCCCTTCACGTGTGATCAGATCTGTACTCGCCTGCATGCACACTATGTCCCCAAGTCACCTCCCTTACCCAGGTTCTCACGTCCTGTTACAAGATCCTCCCTGGCCCCATCTCCCAACCCACACACCATAAGAGCTTCCCACGACTGAAAAGAGGTGGGGGAAGGGATGCTGAGAAGGAAGGACAAAAGCCATCCCCCTTCCTGGAAGGCTCCTCCCCGCCAGTGCATTCCCACCTGGGCCGCCTAACCCTGCTAACCTGTGTCTGTCTTACTGGGGGCTGGGATGAGTCTTCAGACCCAGGAGCAGTGGGGGTAAAGAGGGATGGGGCGTGGTTAGGGCATAGGAAGAATGAGGGTACTCAGGAGGGGTCTGGCTTTCCGGCGGGCAGGTGAGGAATGAGAGGTAGTGAGGTCTTCATCTGGTTAGTCTTCGTTAATTAATTACACATTCCTGGGGGCAGAAAATTAGATCTCCCAAGTTAGTGCTTAAAAAGGGAAGCCAGGGACTTCCCTGGTGGCGCAGTGGTTGAGAATCTGCCTGCCAATGCAGGGGACACGGGTTCGAGCCCTGTTCTGGGAGGATCCCACATGCCGCGGAGCCACAACTACTGAGCCTGCACGTCTGGAGCCTGTGCTCCGCAACAAGAGAGGCCACGATAGTGAGAGGCCCGCGCACCGCCATGAAGAGTGGCCCCTGCTTGCCGCAACTAGAGAAAGCCCTCACACAGAAACGAAGACCCAACACAGCCAAAAATAAATAAATAAATAAATTAATTAATTAAAAAAAAAATTACGTCCACAAAATACCAGCAAAAAAGTAAAAATTCAAGCCATGGAGAAACACATTAAAAAATAATAATAATAAAAAAAAGGGAAGCCAGTGGGATGGGGGGGTGGGGGGAAGTGCTAGGCCTGGGGTTCCGGCAGCTTCCCCTCACCTCCCTGATCCCATCTGCCCCAGAGAGGGAGTTGCAGCCCCAAATGACACATTTCGTGCCTCTCTCTGTGCCTGAACACAGAGAGTAGGGATAGGTAGAGAGAGTAAGCTGCTCTAGACTGTGCTCAGCCCCTGATGGTATCCCCCTCCTCCAGGATGGCCCCAGGGAGAGGTCCCTGGACAGCAGCTCTTAGATCTAAGTCTGGGTGGCCAGACCCTGGATTAGAACCTGGAGATGTGTGGTGACTGGGGTAGTGCAGTGGGAATGGCTGCAGATTTAGAGTATAGGCAGACCTGGGGTCAAAGCCCAGCTTCCTAGTCTTTGACCTTGGGCAGGTTGACCTCTCTGTGCCTGGATGTCCCCATCTATAAAAAGGTGTAGTAATCATTTCTACCTCATGAGATTGTTGCAAACATTAAATCAGTTAATACATGTAAAGTGTGTGCTAGGATCATAGTAAGTACTCAGAAATGTCAGCTACTATTTTTATTAGTATGATGTTTGAATAAAATATAAGAACAGATAGGAAAATGCTGAATAGTGCTTGGTGCGTAGCAGGGGGGAAACCAAGGCACGGGGGGAAATCCACCAACCCCGTTTCAGCCACGGGGATGCTGGACATTATGCTGCAGGCTTAGCCCAGGCGCTGGCCCACTTCCTGGGATAGGGCTGCTGGGGCCTGGGTTGTTTGACGGCAGTGAGGGTGACGAAGCTCATTAAGGGTTAGAGAATGCAGCAAGTTGCCAAAGAACCGAGGGACCGTGGTTTCTGCATTTCTCCCATTAGTGCACTGACCCTGGGTCTGTTTGGGGGTGGGGGAGGGGATTCCTTCCCTCCAATATTCATTCATTTTTCAAATATTTACTGGATATTTACTACGTGTCGGGCATTGTGCTGGGCACTAGGATATTGTGATGAACAAGAGCAAAGACAGATGCTGCTTCAAAGAGCTTAGTCTAATAGGGACATAGATGCTCTTCAAATAATTATGCAAAGAAATGTATATAATTACAAGGCAAAGTAAATGCTATGTGGGTGCAGGATCAAATCACAGCTTTAGTGACCTGAGCCAGTCTAGGACAAGGCCAGGGGTCCTCTAACCAGTTATCTGATGCCCAGCAGAGGAAGCTGGGACCCCCATTACTATCCAGGTCCCTTTATTTAGCCTTTTGGTATCTGACCCTGAGTATATCTTCCCTCCCTCCCTTTTTCCCTCCCTCCCTCCCTCCCTCCATTTATTCAACGTACCTTCATCCATATGCCAGTCCAAGTGTATGGAGCTGAGGGTGTGGGGATGAACCGGTTACAGCTCCCACTTCCTCAAGGTACACACAGCTCAGAGGGGGACACTGATATATAAATCAACTAATACAATGTGGTGAGGTAAGTGCTACAGCTAGGTAAGCACCAGGGGCTGGAAGGAAGGGACCTGGCCTGGGAATTCCATCAAAGAAGGTTGCCACAGAAGGTGACTTGAATTAAGCCTTGGAGGCTGTTTGCAGTTAGCAAGAGGGGAGAAGGGAGAAGTATATGCAAAGGTCCTGTGCCAGGTAAGAGCAGGGCAGTCCAGGGGCACACAGGACATTCCAGCTCAGGATGAGGAAGGAACAGGGTCATGGACAAATGACATTGACCAAGACTTCCCCTTTCCCATAATTCCTCCCCAGCTGGGACTTCCACTTCTCACAGCCCAGAAGACTAGTCTTGGGTACCTGGTCCCAGCAGTTCTACAACTCTACTTGGGCACCCTCTCCATTGCTACTTCTGTAGCCCTCTGCTCTACCTGTTCCCTGCTGCAAGGCACATTTGTCTACAAGCGTTTCTGAGCACCTGATGCCTTCTATCCCCATTCTACAGAAGAGCTCAGAGAGATGACATGGCTTGGCTGAGGTCACAGAGCCAGTCAATGGCAAAGCCAAGATCTGAATCAGACCTAACCTATCCACGATTCTGTGTTCTTCCCACTACAGGATAGCTTGGAAAGGAGCCTAAGGGAACCTAGAAGTGTTTCACCTGGGCCGCTTCAGAGTGACACTCTCCCCCCCAGGAGGGGGCTCTGCACACATGGGCAAGGGCTGCCTCAGCTTTCCTTCTTCAGAGAAGGGAGGGGAGAGAGAGGAGGAGAGCTGGGCCCCCAGGTGCTGAAGGCCCTTGTCAGGAGTACAGTCCAGGAATGGTACAGGGTTCCACCTTGGGGGAGGGGGCTGTCTGACAGGCAAGCAGCTCTGTCCCTCCACTTTGCCTCTCTGCCCCTCTCTGTTTCTCATTAATTATTCCTGTCTCATGGAGCAGGAATGAAAACAGACTCGGGCTCTGGCTGGAGGCCTGCTGTGACATCAGCCCAGAGGTGGCTGCCCTGACCCTGACTATTGGGGGCTGGGGAAGACCCCCTTCCCCGCTTTGTCATGGCCTGATAGGGAGAAGGAGAAAGGCAGGAGACAACTCTCCCTGAACCCGGCTTCCTTCCCTGGGCGTTGAACTTGGGGCACGAGTGAGAGGTGGCATTTGCCTGAGGGGACCAGGAAGGGAGTATCTGCAGGAATGTGGGGGACACTGGAGCCTGCTTTCTCCAGACACCCTGCCACTCCTTCCCCTCAGCCACCCCCAGCACTGCTCCCAGGCATTGTTCTCCCACCATCCTCTCCACTTACTTTTGAAGCCACCTTTGAACTCTTCCCTTGTACTACCTTCCTCCCATCCTCACCTCCCTTGACCTCTCTGAGCCTCAGATTCACAGTTAAGCTTCTTCTGGGACTTGGTACCTGGCCAACCAGACTCCTCCTGGCTCCAACCTCTTGGCTTTCACACCCAGATGCTGACCTCTCACCTCCAGTGACCTCCTCTTTCATTTCTAATTGGTCTCCATTTAGTGCAGCACATTGGGCTACACTGCAATCCTGGTTATCACTTAGCCATCTCCTCCAGATTGCAAGTCTGATACGCCAGGCTCCCACCACTTCCTCCTGTCTGCCTAGTTTCAAAATCTCTGGTCCCCAAACCCCTTTTTCTCCTCACCTGGGGGCCTTCTGAGGTGCACTTCTCTCCCTGCCCAACCTGGACTATTCCCACTCCCAAACATTCCCACCGTGATCTCTCCGAGCAATCCTTTTCTTGTTTGGCTAATTTTCAATAAAATTCCCTCTGCAGCAGCTGTGCAGACTTCTCTACACTACTCGAGCCCCCGCTTGCACCTTCTTCCATTCTCACCTCCTATTTTACTAAAAGAATGCATCCTCTCAACAAACACTTACTGAGACTTCCTCTTTGCCAGGCATGGAGCCTCAGGCAATGTAGATAAGTGAGCTGCTCTCAAGAAGCCTCCAGTCCAGTGGAGGAGAAAGACAAGTGACAGGGTGACATAGGAATATTCCAGGTGCCACTGATGGATTTTGAAGAGGAGAGTGACATCATGAGCACACTGTTTTGGGAAGTGGAGTGAGGCAGGTGTGGGATGGATTGGAGGACACTGAGATAGAGGCAGGTAGGCAGGGGAGGAGGCCACAGTCTAGGTGAAGGGTAATAAGGTCCTGGATGGAGATGGGGTGAGGAAGAGGTGCTGTAGAGATGGTGAGGAGAAGACAGGGTGTGAGGGATCTTGCAAAGGTAAAGTAGCAACATGCTTAGTGACTGATTGGATGTGGGAGGGGAAATATAGTAGATGTCTGGGCCTGGGTGATTCTGAGGACTGGGCAATTGGGTGTCCTTTGGCATCATTTATGGATTCAGGAGTGCAGGAAGAACAGGATGTGTGAAGGAGAACAGTGGGCTCAGTTTGAAGCTTTCAAGAAGAGATGCCCTGTAAGCCATTGAACATACCGATCTGGAGCTCAGGAGTGAGGTCTGAGCTGGAGTATCAGGCACAGCATGGAGTCCAGGGATGAAGTTCAGATAGTGGGTAGGATTGCCCAAGAGAGTTTATAGAGAAGAGAAGAGGCTGAGGTGGGTATGTGGGGAATGCCCCCTTCATCACTCCTAGGCATCCTTCATGCCTCTCTGAGAGCTCTTATCACATGCATTATAAGTGTTCCTGTTTGTCTTCTCTGCCTGGATGTGTGCTCCTTGAAGGAGGCACCACGTCCTTATGAAGCATATTTCCCAGGAAGATGTACGTGGGTCTGGCACAAGATAGAAGCGCGTTAATGCCTGAGGGATGGATGGATGATAATATATGTGTTGAGGGCTTACTATGTGCCAGGCACCATTCTAAGTGCTTTACATTTAGTAATTCATTTAATCTTCAGGACAACTCTACATTTCCAACTCTCAGTGGAAATGTACTCTTGCCATTTCCATTTACACATGGGAAAACTTGGTTAAGAAAAGTTAAATAACTTGTCCAAGGTCACAGAACTAGTAAGTGGAAGAGCCAAGATTTGAATCCAGGTAGGCTAGTTCCAGAGTTGATTCTTTTTACTCCCACACTATTCTGCTTCTCAAATAAAATCTTAGAATAAGAACAACTACTCTGATTACCATTATTGAATGCTTACTGTGCCAGGCACTGTGCTAAGAACTTGATTAGGTTATTTAATTTATTTCTATATAAATGAGTTAACAGATAAATGTATTGATGGATGGAGTAAAATATGTATGTATGTATGTATGTATGTATGTATGTATGAACAAGTGGATGAATGATGGATTAATGAATGACTGAGTAGATGAAAAAGTAAATCACAGGATGGATAGAGGGATAGATGGATAAATAAGTGAATGTCTGTATGAATAAATAGTTGAATAAATGGATGATGGGTAGGTGAATGGATAGATGAATGAATATATGGATGGATGAATAGTAGATGAATGAAAGAATAGGCAAGTTGGTGTATGGATGAGAGAATGCATGGATGGATGGATAGATGGATGAATATGAGAAGAGATGGAAGAATAGGTGAATAGATGGTTGGATAGAAGGATAGATGGAGGGATGGAAAGATGAATGGATACACAAGCATAGATGAGAAGATTGTTAGGCAGATGAACGGGTGAATGGATGGATGAGTAGATAAATGAATGGGTGGATGGAAAGATGGATAAATGGTAGGATGAATGGATAAGACAATGGGTATATGGATGAAAGGATACATGAATGGACAGATAATTAGATGATTAGATGACTGGATGATTGGATGAATGGATGGTTGGATGGATGAGTGGATGTTTAGATGGTTGGCTGGATAAAGGAATGAATTCCTGTATTTAGGGCTATAAAAGAGAATAAGAAAACCCACAAATTATAGCCTCTATCCTTTTCCCTAGATATATCTATGACTTCTCTTGGCCATTTCTTCCACATTGGTGTATGGAATCTGTCCTGTCCTACCCACCCCACACAAACCCACAATCAGACACCAAAGCTTGGTCCTAAACACCTCCCCACCCCCTAGTACAGAGACATCCTGGAACGGATTCCAGCAATCCTGATTCCTTTCCTGGTCTTCTACCTTGATGGCCAGGGAAAGCTCCTTCCAAATAACCAGCCTAGGAAGAAGGTGAGTAGTAGAGGAGGGCTTCTCCCTCTGTCCCCTGTGTGGTCTCTCTAATAGGCCTAACCCCAGAGCCCCAGGACACAAGCAGATGCTAGGGTTGGAAGGTTGTGATTAAAGTAGGAAACTAACAGGCGTCACAGAAGGTGTTAGGGGCACAGTGTTAAGGGGAGAGGGGTGTTCTCTGGGGCTGGCAGGACAGCCATATCTCTTCTCAGGTAGAGGAGGGGTTTTAGGAAGTAGCGGTCAGGCAGACTGGAAGGAATGAGGCCTTGCTGAGTTAGAAGGCAGGATCCATCCTGAAGGCATCCAATTATAAGTCCTTAGCTCTGCCGAAGGGGAACTAATAGCATCCACCTCACATGGTCACTGAGAAAATGAAAAAAATGAAGCAAGATGATGAAAAGAAAGTGTGTGGCACATAGTAGACCATTAACAAATGCTTTCAAGAAGTAATAAAGTGTGAAGGTTTCATTTTTTTCTTGAGGGTGGGGGTAGATAGCTAAGGCTCTCTGCTCTGCGTCCATTTAGGAAGAAGTGTAGGTTTGGGGGGACAATGATGTGATGGGTCTAGGGTCCCCATGGCCTCTGGGGACCAGCACAGCCTCATGGGAACCTCCTGGAGAAGCCCTTCCCCTGCCTTCTGCCCCTTGGCAATCTCTAAGGCCTGGGCAGAAAGAAGTGGCATTGGGGTGCAGGTGGGACCGGGACCTAGCCGTGGAACCCCTGCGGAGGCCAGACACACCCCACAGCCCCTGCTCCTGCCTCTCTGGGCCAGGCACCAGCAGGCAGGGCACCCCACTCAGTGCTGAACAAAAAAGAGTGGCTTGTTGTGGAGGATGAGTCATGGAGACACTAGAATGGTCCTGGGAGGAAAGAAGGGCAGAGGGTTCCTCCTCTGAACCAGGAATGGGCCTTCTCCCACAGTGTGTGAGCAGGTGGGGAGCATGTGGATTAAAAGAAGCCAGAAACTGGGATTTGTACCTTTTCCCTTTCCCACTGCTCTTACTTTCACCTCTCTTGTCTCATTTTATCTCTACCATGTTGATATGTTTTCAGGTGGAGGAACAGAGGCTGGGCATATTGCCTTGGGTTTCACGGAGATCTCTAATATTGAATAGCTGGACTTTTGACTCTGCTGGGGGCACTTTCTCCTCCTAAACTAGGCTTGTACTGGGCTTGAACACAGAATGTACGAAGGGAGGAGAAGGGAATGACTATGTCTTGTACTAGACTTTTTTTTGTTTTTAATGTATTTTCATCCCCACAGCAACCCTATGAGGTTATAAGGAACTCGTTATTGCCCCATTTTACAGATAAGGAAACTGAGGCTCAGGGAAGTAACTTACCCAAGGTCACATGCCTACTGAAGGTTAGAGCCTGTATTTGAACCCAGGGTATCTGACACTTGGCAAGAGTGGTACCTTAGAGAGGGGGCCTTGAAGACAGGGACCCCACAAGGGTTGGGAGAGGAGGCAAGAAGCTCCAGAAGCACAGGGAGGACTGGGGTGCTTTTCTGTTTGACTCAGCGCCAGAGCTCTGGCTTCACATGCCGCTCTGTGCGGGAAGCCTAGTTCTGTGTGTGCAAAACGAAGTTGCTGGGGCTTCCCTGGTGGCGCAGTGGTTAAGAATCCGCCTGCCAATGCAGGGGACATGGGTTCGAGCCCTGGTCTGGGAAGATCCCACATGCCGCGGAGCAACTAAGCCCGTGCGCCACAACTACTGAGCCTGCGCTCTAGAGCCGGCAAGCCATAACTACTGAAGCCCGTGCGCCTAGAGCCTGTGCTCCGCAACAAGAGAAGCCACCGCAGTGAGACGCCCACACACCGCAATGAAGAGTAGCCCCTGCTCGCCGCAACTAGAGAAAGCCCGCGCGCAGCAACAAAGACCCAACGCAGCCAAAAATAAATAAATAAATAAATAAAATGAAGTCGCTGAATCTGTGCCAACCCGGCCCCCACCCGAGGGCTCAGGAAATGACACACCTGAACTGCAGAACAGATTGTTGGACCCATCTCTAGGATCACCTCCCAGGAGAGGAGTTTGCAGATGGTGGCTCAGCAGTCCCTAAGAGGGAGGAGGGCCAGGTGTCCTGGGCTGAAGAGTGCCCTCCAGGCTGACCCAGACCCAGCAGTGTGGGGTGGTGGACACCTCAGCCTGTGGGGCAGGTGGCCAGGGCTCAAGTCCTGCTGTGTGTTCTTAGACAAGTTACTAAATATCTCTGGGCTTCATACTCCTTTTTTGTAACCAAAGGTAGAAATTTTCTTCTGCCTACCTTCTGGGCATAGGGCCTGGAGGGAGAGACCTTCTACCCCGTGCGGGTCTGACTTTGGGTCAGAACACAGTCTTAGGAAAGAGGTGGGGGAATGGATCTCTGCCTGATCTTTCTGTTGGTAAGGAGTGTTAGGAAGCATGAGACAGCACCCCGGGGGCTGCCTGTAATTTTTTCACAAGTCTGGCTGTGCGCAGGGACAGCTTCCTCTTGATACCCTTGCTGTGATACCTGAACACAGAGCTTTCCCTGCTCCAGGGGACTAGAGAATGTGTTGGAGGCAGGCGGGGGTGGCTAGTAGGAAGGGGATTTGCTCTAGTCTGGCAGCTAAACTCTACTGAGGGCAGGGCTGAGCTCTGGGCTCAGCTCTAGAACACCATCTGCTCCCGGCGCCGGTAGGGTGACTGAGGCCCCAGAAAGGACAGCCGCAGAGCCCAAGCTCCCACATTCTCAGACCTGAGACAGAGCTCTGAGTGGGCAGCCTGCAGGGCCTCTCTTTCGGGGTCGCAAGTTGCGTGGAGGCTGGGAGTGCCCGGGGGGGGCGGGGGGAGATGGCCGGTGTCACTTTGAGTGTCGGGGGTGGAGGGTCATCCCTTCTCCTTCCACACCAGCCTTGGCTGAGGCAGCAGCTCAGGCAGGAGACAGGCTGGGGGAGGGGAGGGCAGAGCTTTGCAAAGGAGGAGGGAATTCTGGTTGGAAATCATTCAAATGAGGCTATGAAACCAGAACCCTGTCTCAGAACAAATTGGCCAGATTTGGCCTGAGGGGAAGGGGGGTTACTAGGGGAGTGGAGGAGGTTGGGCCCTGGCTGAGGGGGGAGGGGCTGGACAGGACTCCCACGTGTGTCCCCAGGAGGAGCCCGGGCCTGGGCTGTCACGGGTAGAAGGGGGCGGCCATCCCCTGGGCTGCCTGCTGTGTTACAGGAGGGAGAAGCCAGGTGCCCAGCCACCCATGTGCCCTTCCTGAAGGGGGCGGGGCGAGGCCATCGTTGAGTCCCTAGGACTGCCCAGCTGTGACCCTGCCACATCCCTCCCCCTGTCTCTGTTCCTGTTCTACTTCTGAAGCAGAGGAGCCCCTGTGACTCCCCATCTTACCAAGTATTCATTCAAAATTTCCGCTTCCCTTTTAAGTCTCTGGCTCTGTACTAAGCCTGAGGGTACAAGGATGAACTTGGCTGAGGGCCCTCAGCGGACTGGGGGGGGAGGAGTCGATTGCTAAGGCTTTGAGGTGTGACTTGAAGATGGATCCTCATTCCCTGTCCTAACTGCGGCGGTGTCTTGGGGGTGGCCCTCACGGGGCCTCTCCTCCCCAGTCAGAGCCAGGACTAGGCCTTGCTCTGAAATAAGGGGAGGGGTGAGCAATGGGGGGTTCACTGCGGGGCCAGGCAGGGGCACACACAGCAGAGGAAAACCAAGGCCTTCAGAGACTCATCAAAGGAGATGCTGTGTGAAAGAGGCAACCTTGAAGGGGTCGCCGGGTTCACACCGCCTGGAGAGGCATTAAGGCCTCGTCTGATGGGGGTGGGGTGGGGGAGCGGCTAGGGGACGGGCTAAGGGAGGGAGTGGCCAGCGGGACAGCAGGTCGCTCGCTCCTCCAGCGCCAGCTTCCTGTCCTGCTGGCTGGCCAGCTGTGGGCGGAGCTCCAGGGAGCACTTTCCCTTTTTTTTTTTTTTTTTTAACATATTTATTTTTGGCTGCGTCGGGTCTTCGTTGCTGCGCGTGGGCTTTCTCTAGTTGTGGCGAGCGGGGGCTACTCTTCGTTGCGGTGCGCGGGCTTCTCATTGCGGTGGCTTCTCTTGTTGCAGAGCACGGGCTCTAGGCACGTGGGCTTCAGTAGTTGTGGCGCACGGGCTTAGTTGCTCTGCAGCATGTGGGATCTTCCCGGACCAGGGATCGAACCCGTGTCCCCTGCATTGGCAGGCGGATTCTTAACCACTGCGCCACCAGGGAAGCCCGAGGAAGTACTTTTCTAGGGAGAAGTTCTGTCAGTCTGCCTGTCGTGGTCTGGGTGTCTGGACCCCTTCTCCAGCAGGAAACAATGTTCCTCAGCCACCCCACTCCCATACCTCCTGGTCTAGAATCAAGGGCCAAAATCAAGTCTGGGATCGGGATGGAAGGAGGACGCAGACCCAGGCCACGACTCCAGCCCCCTTTCTGCCCTGACCCTTCCCTACCCTGATCCGCGCCCTGGGCTCTGCCTGCTGGCTATTCCTCTGACACTATCCCCATCACGCAGGCTTCTGCCTTTGTCATACCTTTTGTCCTATATCTCCTTCCTCCCTGTGACTCAAGTCCCACCCTGTGGAGAGGAAACCAGAGACTGATCGGGACCCCCCTTCCCACTCCTACCTGAGCCCACTAACCTTCTGGAGACCTTGCTCGCCACCCACCTCCAGTGTGGGTGTGTCGGACGCCTCTCTGCCCTGCCTGCCCCCTCCCAGAGCCAACAGAGGCTCCCAGACTCCTTTCTGCTTTGCCCTCAGTGTAGATTCCCAGGGTCTTCACAGACCTGCCCCGTCAGAGTGTAGGACGTGTTCACCACTCTCGACATGCGCCACCCGACCTCAGTGAGCTCTCAGAATTCTGTTTTCCCCCCAGCCCAGTGTGGACTTCCAGAGTCCTCCTCTGTGTACTCCCCAGTGGGAGCCCTTGAAGAAATGCACTTCTGAGGGAATGAAGTGAGGCAGGGGGCAGCCGCGGCTCAGGATGGGAGGGGCCTCGGCTTCTGGCCCCTCCTTGGGGATCCGGCTGGGCGCAGACGTCTCTTCTCAACTCCCCCTCTCAACTGAGGGGGCCTGTGCAGCGGCAGTGTGCGAGCTAGAGGGGGATGGGAGGGGCAGGGGAGGTAGGGGAACCGGTCTTGTGTTGTTCTTGGCCTGGAGCCCCCAGCCCCAGGGAAATCCTGACTCTGTGGAAAACTGAGCAGGCAGTCAGGCAGGGGAGGAGGAGTTGGAAGAGGAAGAGGAGGAGAAGGGGGAGGAGGACCAAGGGCTCAGGGTTGGGGGGGGTAGGGGCTTGTCTCATAAATCAATCCCACCAGCTCTCAGGCCTGACAAAAACCAGAGACCCAGGGTCCCTTGGGGGCTGGGGCCAGGGAGGGGGGAGCAAGCTGTCCGCCGGGGTGGATGGTGGGGGAGGAAAGGTTGAAATGAGGGCCAGTATCCTGCTCAGAGGGCCCTGCCTCAAGACCCCCCAAACAACAGGTGTGTGTGCGGGGGATGGTCTAAGAAAACAACTTACAACCACAGAAGCTGAACCAGGGTGGATGTGACAGATTGATGGGGGCGGGAGTTTCCCTCTGGTCAGCAATTCAGAACATTTTTATTGCCCTGAAGGCTGGCCTGGTTCAACTCCTGAGGAACTGTGTGATCTCAGGCAAGTGTTTCACTTCTCCAGGCCCCTCAGTCTCCGCAGATGTGAGAGGGTGTGTGATGGGCATGGCAAGGGGTCTGGCAACCCCTGATACTACGCTCCGGCCCTTCTCAGTGCTGTAGAGCAGAGGAAAGAATACTGCTCTGGAGCTGGCAGGACAACAGTTAAGAGTCAAGGTTCTGCTGTTTAATAACTGGCCTTGGGCTGGACACAAACTCTCAGATCCTCAGTCTCTGTATCTATCAAATGGGCATAATAATGCTCCCTGGCAGGGCTGTTATGCCAGTGAGTGAGACAACATATGTTAAGTGCTTGGCATGGCAGATTCTTAGTTAAAGGCCGTTGTTTATTTTGTGTCCACCTCTTGGGTGTCTGCAAGTCTCAGCCTTCCAAGGATCGCCTCTTCCCTTTAATGCTCAAGTATTCGTAATAATCGAGTGGCCCCAGCTCCCAAACCAGCAACACGGGAAACCCTCACAACCCACCCCCTCGGTATTTCCAAGGACTCCTGAGATGTCTGTGCTTCTCCTCCCCCCTGCTGCGGTGGCTGGTGTCTTCCTGAACCGTTGCCCCACTCCGGACACAGGAACCCCGGGCTGTGCCTCGTGGGCCATCAACCAAGGTCTAGGCTGCGGCAGGAGGATGCCGCCAGCACGGTGCAGCCAAGCACGTGCACTTGAATATCAGCCGCTGCTGTCCTAACCCCTAGTCTTGCTGGCCCCTGGCCTCTTCCTGCAAAGGTCCAACAGCGCCATTTTCTCAGCCCTTCCCCTCCAGGCAGTCCTCCCAACGTCCCGTTCCTGCCCCTTACTCCATCCCCCTTCAGGTTCCTGTGGCTATTGACAGAGCCCCTCAGGACCTCTTTTGGGCTGCCCTCCAGTCCCTGCTGGACCTGGGCCTCACCCGGTTCAACCAGATCCCCATTATGATACATGGAGACATTTCAACCAGCAAAAGGGGCTGACTTTTGAGGTATCATATGTGCCTCTGTGAGAATGCTGAGGGGCAGCAGTGTGTTTATTTCCTAGAAAATAAGATTTTCTTTGCAACTGCATTATATGATTATTTCCCAGGAAAATAACTTTGACCAACCCACCTTCTGCCCTCAGCTCCCCTCCCCACTCCCAGGCTTACCTTCCTCTCCAGGCGGCAGGGCCCTTTCTTCGAGGGGAACCCGTAGAGAGTGTATGTGGGTGGTTAGGGAGTGGGGAAGCAATGGCCCAGGCCACTCCAGGTCCCTACTCTGGAGTCTGAACAGACCCGCTGGGATGGGCCAAGCCCAGGGCTCAGCTTGGGGAGGATTGGGATGGGCAGGGGTTCCCCTTTCCCAGGAGGCCCTGCTTTCCTCTGGGATTTCATACCCTGCTGCAGCCCCAAGGGTCTATTCCCCAAGATGAGGAGGACAATGGAATCAGAGGCCTAAGAAGGCCTAGACTTTGCTGGGTGGCTCTTGTGGGGACCAAACCTCTGTTGTCTGAAGGTGTGGGCTCCCCATGGCGAAGGAAGCGTGATAAGCCTGGAGGCGAGGGGATGGCTTACAGGCTCTCAGAGAGAACCTTTACAAATCTGTCTTCTCCACCGGAGGACGGGGCCAGTACACGCACACTGTGGGAGCACTTTGGCCCTCTGGGCCCAGTGCTCTTGCGAGGCCTCATCTTCACTTGGGTCACCCCAGGGCTGTGAGGAGTCCAGCCAGGTCAGCTGGGAATGTCTAGAGAGACCACTTCTCAGACAGCAGGGTCCGCATTCTGCAACCTCCATGACCAGCGGGCAACCAGCCTCTGCTTGACCGCTCCCAAGGACTGGGCAATCACTGCCTCACAAGACAACCCCTTCTAAGTTGGGTAGTTGAGGTGATTGAAAAGTTAGAAATGGAGAATCCAACAAGCCTTCATTGCTGGTCTCTCTGTGGAAGTGAAGAGGGGTCGGGGAGCGCAGTTGTGGATTCTCCATGAGGGAGGGAGGTAAGGCAGGCTGCCTGTTTAGGGTGAGGCCCAGATCCTGGGGAAAAGGCTTAGGCCTGGGAAGTAAGGGACAGACAGGGTTTGAGTCTTTGCTCTGCCAGTAACTAACTATGGCCTTGAGGGAGTCCCTCTGTTTCCTGGGCCTCAGTTTCCATAACTGTAAACCATATGGGCTGGGCCTGGGGACTAATAAGGGCTCTGCCCCTGGCGACGGATGCTCTTCCATGAGTCTATGAATAGCTGGCAAAGAGGGATCAGGTCTTGGTCCATGGGGGCTGGGCTGGCACAAGATGCTCAGAGAATGGGCCCTGTGTGGGACGGGACAAGGTTCCCTTTCATTTCGTGAGGCCTCTGGCAGCAGCCCAGGGCCCACAGACTCTCCCTCCCGCCAAGGTCAACCTGACCCTGACCTGGGGGGCATAACTGCCTGGGGCAATTGAGGTCAGGAGCTGGTGACTTGGGAGAAGGAGCCCAGTGCAGAGGTTCAGACTCCTGTCTTCTGGCTGAGGTGAGGGTCTGAGCAACTGTAGTTTT
Organism: Balaenoptera borealis; assembly: GCF_965194805.1. NCBI lineage: Eukaryota > Metazoa > Chordata > Mammalia > Artiodactyla > Balaenopteridae > Balaenoptera > Balaenoptera borealis. The sequence goes on along the minus strand of NC_138862.1, from coordinate 82,906,093 downwards.
GTGTGTCTAGAGTTCCTGACAGTGACCCAGGGCTCCACTCCACCCCCACTGCAGTCTTGGTGGTCCCTGGAAAGACCTCTACTGGCCTTGGCATCAGACAAGCTTGGTGTGGAATCCAGATCTGCCCTTACTAGCTCAGTGACCTTAGGCAAGTCACTGCCCCTCCTCATCTAGAAGTTTGGGCCTCAAATTCTACCTTGCACAGTTGCTGGGGAGATAAGGCACAAGAGCAAGCATCATGCCCATCCATGGCGTGTGGCTGTGATTATCATTACCAGAGGCCTAGCTAAGCAGGGAAGGTGACAAGGAACCAGGAACAGACTGGACTCTCATCCTGCTACCTCAGCCCTCTGTCTCATGGTCTGTTTGTCCATCAGAGCATTGGGGGCTTCCAATTCTCAGGCCCTACAATCTGCACAATTTAAAGGAGTCAAAACAAACCCTTCACTCTATTTATGCCGAGAGGGAACCAGCTCCTGGCCGGGCCTAATGGATTCCAGGTGTGCCCTGTGCCCTGCAGCCGCTGAAGCAGCTGCGGTGGCTTTGGCTGTGACTCTGTCCCACTGACTGGGAGCGCTCAACTGGGCCAGACCTTTCCAGCCTGGCCCTCCAGCCTGTGAAGAGTATAGAGCTGGGCCAGGCCCTACCCAGTACGGTGGGACTGTCTGCCTTGTGCTCAGAGAGCCTGGGGTTCAGAGCCAGGAGGTGCCGTCCTCCGCAGCATACGTGGGCCTCTTCCAGACTCTGCCTCCCCACCCCTCCCCAGCTACCCCAGGTCAATGCTGAGCACCCACTGTGTGTCCTGCCTTGACCTCAAGAGGTTCTGGGGTTGCTGAGATGATTTTCACAGACCTCTAAAGCTCCTTCTCACAGGAGGTCGACCGTGGGAGTGACCTCCCAGAGAGGCTCAGGGAACCAGGTGGGAGCCCAGGGGACATGAGCGAGGTTTCTTTCATTACCATTATATATTAATTATCATGTTATACAATCAGAGTGACAGCCGCCATTTATTAATGGCGAACCATGGGGCCAGGCACTATATTTGGTGCTCTTCATGCATGAGCTCATCAAATCCTCACAGCCATACATGGCTAGGCTCTTATTCTCTCCAAGAACAGAGAGGGGACAGGAGGCTCAAGGGTCCCAAGAGCCTTGCCTGAGGTCACAAGGTCAGGAACCGGCTGAAGTGGGGTTTGAGCCCAAGGCTGTCTGACCTCAACGCAGGGCCTGTCCACCTCTACTGCACTTTACACAGACCCTTCTCTAAAGAGTCAGGGAGAGTGCCAGAGTGCACACTGTGCACTGTGTAAGTGAGTGCGTACGGGAGGACCTGGTTAGAAGGCAGAGCAGGGAGGGATTTCTCCCTGGAGTGATGCCAGAGGCTCACACTCCCATCAGCTGGGCACACTGTCCCCTCCTCCAGACCCAGCCCACCCCTGCCCCCAGCTTCCTCACCACCTCTGGACTGGGCACCCCCTCACTTCTGAGCAGGGTGGCAGAGGGGGCTGTCGGCACTGGGGCCACCATCTAATCATTCCACTACCACCCATATCAGCTGGGCCCTCAGGGACAGACTGGGTGGTCACTGCTGGGGGAGGACTGGAGACCCACCCTAGAATTGCAGGTGGTGTGTGGGCATGATTGCCTCAGCCCTCCTGTTTGGGTAATTATTAGTAATAATCATTTTTAGTCTCTATTGTCTCAATAATCATCCCATACATACAGACCTCTTATTGTTAAAACTTCTCAAAACACCCCGTACTTTCCTTCCTAACACCAATTTGTAATTATAAGTTGATTTACATATCTGTTTGGTTAATTCTGCCTTTCCGCTAGACTGCAAGCCCCAAAAAGGCAGTCTGCTTTCTGCTGTATCCCCAGTGCCCGGCACAGTGTTGACACATAGTCCTTACTTAACAAATTTTTGTTGAATGTATTTATGGATGAATGAGTGAAATGGAGTCAGTGGGAAGCAAAGAAGAGGTGGGGTAGGGCCACGGAAGGAGGCTGGGAAGGGGGAGAGGTATGAGGATGAAGCTTTTGGAGTCTATGCAGCTGAGTGGGACTGATGGTGCCCCCTGAGAAGCCACGTGTGGCTCTGGGATGGGGCAGCTAAGCTCTAGGGCCTCTTCACCTGCCTGGACCGGAACTGTGGCCTGCCGCCCCTCCCCCTCCCCCCTCTACCCCCACCCCTGTCCCCAGCAGGAAATTAGAGAGAAACTGTGGATTAAAGCCTCTCTTGCCTCTCCAGAGCCTCACAACCCAGAAGGGCCACCAGCCAATTTTTTTCTCCCTCCCACTGACACTCAAAAGGGAATTCTCAAAGGACCTCAGTATTTGGGCCACTCAGGGAGGCCGTGGAGAGCCGATCCAGACTTATATTGCAGGAAGGGACTTTTCCCAGCCTGTGTCCCCTTCCTTTTGTGTCTCTAGAGCTGTTGAGCTCAAGACACCCTCTCCATCCCTCAATCCCCACTCCTTCGCCCCAATATTCTGGGTGTGTGGAAAGGGAAGTTGTTAGAAAGATCTGGGTTCAAAATCAGCTCTAGCAAGTTCTAGATGGGAGACCTTGGGCACCCTTAGCTTCTACAAGCCTCAGTTTCCTCATCCCCAGAATGGAGATGATAATCTCCACCTTGTAGTGTTGCTGAAGAGCTAAACAAGATCGTGTGTGCAGGGCGATTCCAGTGTGGGACACCAAGTAGGCACTCAGCAAAGGGCAATTCTGGGACTCGCATTCCTGCTCTGCCACCAACTAGCCGTGTGATCTTGGGGAGGACACATCACCTCTCTGGGGCTCAGCTTCATCTGTCAAAGAAGAGCATTGGATCAGATCATCCGAAGGCCCCTTCCGGCTCTGACTTGCTTGGTTCTCTTCTGAGCAGGGAGCCCCACCTCTGGGGCAGGGGCAACAGGAGCATTCTTTCAGCTCAGATTCAACCCAGGCACACGCTTGCCCGGCCCCATCCTGCACATTTAGCCTGTAGCTGTTGCCACACTGGCCGCACCTCTGACACCGACACCAGGCTGTTCCCCCACCCTACCCCACCTGCCAGGGCCACAGGTGGGTGGCTCTGTTCTTGCGGGACTGCAGGAGCCTGGGAGGACAGAGGAAGAGGATGGGAGAGAAGAGGGAAGGGTAGAGGGGCTGGAGGAGAGTAGTGAGGGCTAAGGGCAGGGCAGGGCCTTGAACCCTGTGTAATTATTTCCAGCCCTGCCGCTTTCTAGCGGTGTGTGTCCTTGGGCAAGTGGCTTTAAAGTCTCAGAAGCTTCTTTCCTTATTTATGAACTAATAATAATAACAATTTTTGGATTGCTGTGAAGATTAAATGAAGAATATATGTCAAGTGTCTGGCATTCTGGAGTTTTGTTCTCCGGAGGCGGGAGGAACACGCATCCTTCCCTCAGTCCCCGAGGAAGGGGAAGTTCCGCGAAGGCACCGTGGGGACGCTGGGGCGACTCCCCCGCGGGCCTGCGCACCTCACGCAGCAGCCGGAGCGCCCTCCCCCGGGGCTGGCAGCCTGGCTTCCTAGGCCGGGGAGCCCCGCCCACGGCGCAGGGGGGAGGCTGCGGCCCGAGCCAGCCGCCCGCCCCCACCCGCACCGCCTCTGCCTCCGCGCTGGCGTCTTTGATCTGCAACCTTCAGGGGGATTAAGAGCCTGAGAGACCCTCTCCCCGGGGTCCCCCGCTCCCCGCCGCCCTCCCTCCGGGCTGACCTCCCAGTCGGCGGCCCGGGCTGGGGGCTGGCTCCTCCGCCGGTGGTCCCCGCTCCTGCCCGCCGCGCCTCCGGGCAGGCCACTGGGATTACAGGGGCAGCGGCCGCGGCAGGCAGCTTCCGGGAGTCCCGGGGGCTGGGGCCCTGGGGGGGGGGGGGCGGGACGAGGGGAGTGGGCTGGGGGCGGGGTGGGTGCGGGCCCGGGCGTCTCCCGGCCATTTTGGCCGGGGAATCTGTGTAAAGTGTTTAAAAAGAAAAACTCTCCGGAGGAGGACGTAACCTTTTCTTAACATCTGGGGCTCAATTAGCTAATGACAGCAAAGCCTTCTCCGGTGTCGCTGACCCTTGGGCAGCAGCCCCGCTCCCCCACCCCCGGTATTTATACAGCTGCGGCCCCTCGCTGGGACGCGGGGCAGGGGGCTTGGCTGGGTTATCTCGGCGGAGATCCGCCGCCCACTCCAAAAAAGAGAGAAAAGGCTTAGCACAGGGTCCCAGCCACCGGCCCTGCAGCCCTCCTCGTCGTCGCTCTCTCCCCGCTCTTGGCGCTGCCTCCGCCTTCCTCCCCGTGGCCTTCTCGGCTCTCCCTCTCGTCCCCTCACACCTTCTTCTCTCTTTCCCTTCTCCTCCTGCCCTCTTCTCTTTTCTTGTTGCCCCTCCCTTTCTCCTCTTTCTCTGCTTTCTCCCCTTTGTCTCCACTCTCTGCTTTGCCTTTTCTGCCCATCTTTCTCACTCCTCCACTCTCTCCCCCTCTGTTCTGTCTCTTCCCTTTCGTGTCCACCATTCCCTTGCCTGGTTGTCTGTCTCTCTTTTCTCCCCTTTTCTCTGTCTTTTCTCTCTCTCCCCAGCGGCTTCCCCTCTCTTTCTAACTCTGAATAGCTCCCTTGTTCCCCTCTGGGTTCCTGTCTCTCCCTCTTATTCTAGTGCTTCCTCCCCACCTTTGTCTGTCCCTGTCTCAATCTCTGAATGCCTCTCTGTCTTTCCTCCCAGAGGTGCGTCCTGCCCTGGCTGCCAGGCAGATACCCGCAAGGGAGGCAGGCCTAGTGCTGGGCAACCTCTGGGCCAAGCATCCTTCCCACTGCAGAGCTGGGCAGGCCTGGGGCTGAGGACTTGAGGACCTACCCGGATCCCCAGTGTGGGAAGCGTGGGAGGACTGTGTTTAAGGCACCACCTCTTCGTGCTTAGAGCCAGAGGGGATCCCTAGTGGCTTCCCAAGACGCCCTGCCACTCCAGCTCCTGCAATCTCACCTTCCCTGACACTTGCTCACTGCCACCCCACCCCAGACCCCTGCTTGGTATTTTGAATCCAGATGCAAGTGCAGACACACACTTTCCTCTTCGTCTTCCTTCAGCGCAGTTAAAACAGGCAGGGATCTTTTTTAAAAAATTCACCAATACTAAGAGAAAAAAGTGCAGAAACTATAAATAGCACAAAATAGTCCCGTCCAGAGGCAGTGTAGGGTAGCGAAGAAGAGAACAGAATTTGGAATTAGAGAAGCTGGGTTCAACTTGGAACTCCATTATTTAAACAATTCTGTAATCCTGGGGGGCATCACTTGAGCCTCAGTTCCCTCACCTGTAAAATGGGGATAATAATAGTTATTAAACAATAATGAAATTCATTGCCTATAAGCCTGCCTATAGTAAGTGCAAGGCGAAGTTCCTTCCGTTAGGACATTTGCTTTTTATTTTCCTGGAGAAAATCTTTCAGTCTGTTTTTCCAGGAGAGCGCCATTATCCAGAATTCTGCCTCTACCTCTTCCTCTTCCAAATATACTTGAAACTCTCGCACCCCTTGGAGACTCCTCTATATGAGTGAAGACTTAAGATTCAATTCACCGAAAAGCTCAGGTGGATAACGTTTGCAAACAATGGGGGTGGGCGGAGTTCCCAGAGTTCCTGAAGCCCTTGGGTTGATGCCGCGTAGGACTCTTGGCTTACTGTGTCCTGGGCGCTGCGGCGGGTGCTTCGCATATAGGATCATGAATCCCCACGAGAACCAACCGAGAAGGGTACTGTTACCCCTTTTTACATCCGGGGAAACGGAGAAGCAGTTGTCCAAGTGCCACTGCTATCTCGGAGCAAAAACTAGACTGGACCCCAGGGGTCTCGCCTCTAGAGCCCGGGGTGGGGGGAGGTCTCCCCACCGTTAAGAGGTATAAGAGGGAGAGGTGCGGGGACACTTTGGGCAGCCCGAGCGGGGCAGAGGAGGGGCACAGCTGGCACTCGTTCTGGGAGGCATTGGTAGGTAGGCTCCACCCTCCGACCCGGAGCCGGCCGACCCTGTGTGCAGGCGGTGGGATGGGGGGACGCAGGGAGGGGTGCTGAGCCCTGGCCACCGCCGCTGCGCCCGCGCCGCCCCCAGGACTGGCTCCCAGCGCGCCGGGCTCGCTGCCGGCACCGGATGGAGAGTCCTGAGAAGGCTTAATTTGCAGGAAGACATTCTCATCAGATCTCGTCTCCGGCAGCGGACCGCTGCTGCCGGGGGTCGGACTGGGCTCCTCCCACCACCCCTCCCCCGGGCCCTGGCCGGGCGCGAAACAGAGGTGGTGGCAGCAGTAACCGGAGCCCCGGCGCCGGGGCGGCCGCGAGGGGCCGAGGTCTTTGAGAGCTTGGCTGCCTCTTGCCAAGGTCAATCAAACCCTCCCACGCTCGGGAGGCGCGCGCTGGGTGAGCTCGGCGGCGAGGGGCGAAGGGCTAGAGGTGGGGGGCCCGAGCGGGCCGGCCAGGGTAGGGCAGGGGCCCGGCCTCTGCGGATGCTTCCCGCCCCCTTTCCGGGCAGGTGCTCGGGGTTCCCGGGCCCGGGGGAGGATGGCGTGAGGGGTGCGCGGGCCAGAGGCTGGGACCCACGCAGCTGGGTCTGACCCACCCTGGCGGAAATGGACACTAATTAGGGACGTTTTAATTCGAATATGCACCTGGCTGAGCTTTTTTTTTTTTAGGGCGGAGAAAGGGTGTAGAGTAGAAGGGAGGAAGTTCCGGAGAGAGGAAAGTTCCGGAAGCGCTTGATTCCTTGATAAAGGCTACAGGGCTCTACTCACCCGCTGTGTGGCCTTGGGGAAGTTACTTGACGATGTTGTTGGGCTTCACTTTTCTACTCTGAAAAAGGGGGAACACGGGTCAAATTTCTTCCCAAGCTGGATCACTCTGTCAGCAACAGTTTGGAAGTCCAGCCCTCAGGTTGCTGTCGGAGGATAGAGAGGGGACGGGTTGCAGGAGGTGTGAGGTGTGTGTCAGAGGGCAGAATCCTGGGCGTTGCAGAGCATCTGGAGTCGCAGAAACCACGAGCACGTTTCCAAGAGCCTAACTGTCCCCACTGTTGACCAGAAGTCAAAGTGAGGGACCCGGGGAAGGAGACTGAGCGAAGGTCCCCGGATTGACGGCAGGAGGGTCAGAAGGAGGCGGCTCCGTGGTAAAAGAAGATGGGAGATGGGGTGGGAAGCAGGGAGGAGAAGTGGGTGTTTTATGGTGGGACCCGCTTGAGCTTAACTGTAAGGTTGGAGTGGAGGGGAGGGATGGGTTGAAGATGGCAAGGAGAGAAAGGGGAGTTGACTGATGGGGTCATGTCCTGAAGCAGGCCAAAGGGTGGGAGCTAGGGCACAGGTGGGAAGGAACAGAAGGAGACACATCCGGATGGTAGGTGGGGGGAGGAGGAGAGGATGTCTTGACCTGGAGGGAGCACTCTTCATTGCCTTATTCAACTCAGCTCAGTGGTGGAGGAGGCCTCAGGGTGGTCCTCGAGTGAGGAGTTAAGAGTGGACCTGGGAAGAATTCACCATGGAGGCCAAATCAGGAGGAGGGTGGGGAGGATGGAAGCGCTGATGAGCAGGGATGCTGCTGAGGTTGGATTACAGGAATTTGAAAGCAAAGTAAAAGAAATCTTTGAGGAGACAGGAGAGGGCTGGCATTTACTGAGATTGTCTTGTACCCTTTTATTCATTGTCTCATTTAATTCCCCACCACGCAGTGCAGTAGGTGTTATTAATCCCCTTTGATAGATGGAGAAATGGAGGCTCAGAGTGGTGAGGAACTTTGCCCAAGGTCACTCAGCTGGTAAGAGATGAAGGCCTGATTTGAACCCAGGTCTGTCTGCCTCAGAATGGAGGCTGCTTCCATTTTGCTTCGCTGAGTAGGAGTTCTGACCCTGGGGCCTCAGCGGTCCTTCCTTCCCCAGGTGTGGCCATCCTGGGGCACTGACCCATTTGGCTGGAAGGAAGGGGCTGGGCTTTCGACCCAGTGCAGCTTGTCCTGAGCCAGCCTGAACTTGCAGGAAGCCTCCACCCAGCTGAGATGAGGGGGGAAAGAGTGGGCATTTTTTTTTTTTTCCTAAATGAGATCAAACCATATATATTTTTCTGCAAAATGCCATTTTTATCTTAATATTCCCATATATATATATGTGTGTGTGTGTATATATATATATATATATATACACACACATATATGTGTGTGTATATACACACACACACACACACATATATATATATGCCGGTTTTAAAGTTGTGTAATCCTCCTTTGTATAGCTATTCCGTTTATTATTTATTTTTTCCCCGACCACTGGACATTTATATTGTCTCCAAAGTTTTGCAATCACAATGCTTTATACACATCCATCTTTGTAAGAATATCTTTGAGCAGATAGAGGTATTTCTACAGGATAGATTCCTAGAAGTGGCATCAATGGGTCAGGGATATGCTTGTTTTAAGTTCTTATGAATAGTACCACATTTCCCTCCCAAGAGGCTGTATCAATTTACAGTCCTTCCAGCAAAGTATGAGCATCCCCATTCTTTCACATCTTTGCCACTGGGTATCATATAATATATACATATTTGCCAACCTAGTGAGCAGAAAAGAGTTTTTCACTTTTGTTTTCATTTGTTTCCCTGACTCTCTACAGATTGGTCAAAGGCTCATTAGCTGACTAAAGCATTGTTTGTAAAGACCTGAAGAAGATCTCAAGAATGAGTAGCAGAGGTGTAGGGCAGCTCTAAGGAAGAACTTAGGGTCAGTGAATGCTATCGGGACCTAGATAAGGGAGGCAGCACCATCCCTTTCTCTGAGCACATTCCTGTGCTCCTGGGGGATCACACGCCCCCTGAGCTCTGAGTGAGGGCTGGCTACCTAGGCACATACAGGCTGGGTGAAGCCTGGCTCCACGAACAAGCTAACAAGCTGCATGGGGCAGAGGAGGGCAGCTTTCAGGGAGGACCCAGCAATGAGGTCAGCTTCCTGAAAGAGCCAGGGAAGATGAGGGTCACCAGGCTCCGGGTGCTGAATGAAAACTGGGAGGTTCATAGGCCGAGGAGCTGAATGATGGAAAGAGAACAGGACTTTAAATTATTATTATTATTATTATTATTTTGGCCGTGCCACGCGGCTTGCGGGATCTTAGTTCCCCGACCAGGGATCAAACCCCGGCCCCCGGCAGTGGATGCACAGAGTCCTAACCACTGGACTACCAGGAATTCCCTCAAATTCTTAACTTAGCAAAAGTGGGGGTGGGAGGAGATGGAGAGCGGTGGGAGCATCCCCACCCTCACACACATACACCCATATACATAGCCATCCCCTGGCTATTCATAACATAGTTGTTATTGTTGAGTACTCACTACATGACATCGTCTTGTGTTTCAATTTACTGAATAATTTTGTTCTTGCAACAATTCTACGGGATAGGTCTAATTATTATGCTCATTTTAGAGATGAGGACTTGGAGGTGTAGAGTTAAGTTGGTTACCCAAGGTCACAATGCTAGATAGTGGCTAAACTGGAATTCAGGCACAGGGTACAGGGCTTCAGAGTCCATGCTTCCAGGTGCTACGCACATGGCTTTTCACAACCTTCCTCAGCCGGTATAATAATAATAAGTACCATTAATTGAGAGCAAACCAGGCACACTATGTTCTTCATCTCTAATGCTTACAACAAGTCTGTGTAATGGAAGGTGTTATCCTTAATCTAAAGATGAGAAAAGCGAAGTTCAGGGAAGCTGAGTACCTTGGCTAAGATCACCCAGCTAAAAAGAACTTGAGCCAGAATTTGCACTCAGATTCATATGAATCTGAAGCCCCTGCCCTTCTGTGTCACCACAGGACCTTTCATGACATAAGGAGAGGAGAATTGGTCAGGGCTGGAAGGGACCTCTGAAACCATCTAATCCAAATCTCTCATTATAGACGGAGAAAGAGAGGTGCAGAGAGGGTGCATGCCCAAGGTTACGCAGTGAGTCTCAGAACCAGACACCTCTCCGGGGCTCCTGCTGCTCTATGGGGACTGAATTTTTTGCCTCATCTCTGCAGAGATGAGAGAGCATGTGAGTGCAGCCTGGAGGGAGAAGCTATGTGTATGTGTGTATGTGGGGTGGAGGGGGAGGGCAGGGGGGCTGTCTGCAGTACTGCAGAGAGCCCTCCCTCATCAGCAGGGCTGATTGGGAAGCAGAGTGGCAGTTTGGAAGAGGAAGCCATCCCTTTTTCTGGAACTGGAACCTGGAACCTCTTCCCCCCACCCCCCCTTACCTTCCCACGCCTGGGTATGTGCACACACACACATATCCATCCCCAACTTAAGCACAGCATGAGCTGGTGTCCTGGACAGAGCTTCTTTTGAAGGGTTTCAAGAGCCTCTCACCATGCTGGTTGACCCAAGGACTGCCATTTCACCTTATAAGGCCACCTGATAAGTTATGCATTGTCCTTTCCAAGGGTACGTTTAAAAATGCAAATTACCCTAGGACCTAGCAACACAGTGAAAAGGCTATATCAGTCATTCACACCTTCCTGTGAATGAGTTTGTGAGCTAGGATGGTACCTATTCTCAGAATTCCTAAGTTCTCTGAATATTTTTAAAATCTGGATTTAAATTTCAATGATATTAAAATAATTTAGCAGTTATAAAGATAGAACTCTTTGCAGTTAAACATTTTCATGGACTAGTTCCTTAAGTTTTTACTGCACAAACAGGGTCTATAAACTGCTGGGAGCTCACAGACAGGATCTATGAGAAGGGAGACTCTAAGCAAGGATTAGACAGGTGGAACCTCTGTTACAATAGGCCTTTCCAGCCCTGGCACCATATCTGACAATGCACTAGAGTCCCAGAGATCTGGGCTCTAAGTCTTGGCTACTTGACCACTTGGGGCCTCGGTTTCTCTAGGTATAAAATTCACTCACTCTTCACTTTTCCAGCATCTTCTGCCAGCCCTGAGTTTGTTGCCAAGAGGGATAGGATATGAATGAGGTTCAAGCCTATGAGGTCCAGACAAGCTGGTGAAGGCACTGAGTCTGGAACCCTCCTGTCTGACAGTTCAACACAGAGGGTAGACAAAGGTGACAGGGGTCTAGAGGAGGAAGAGGTTGCTTCTGCCTGCCCAACACAGGTGGGCTTTGTAGCTGACCTGGCTTTGAGCTGGGCCTTGAGGTAGGGCCACAGACCGTGAGGACTCTGGCCCTACAGGCAGAGAGGATGGGTGAAGTGGGGTGGGTGGGGTGGGCTTGTGGACGTTGCTGGGGTGTGAAGTACGTCTAGGGGACTGGACCTATAGCTGCAGGACCTCAGAGATCATCTCGCCCAACTCTCTAGGGTAGAAGAGAACATCATGAGGCCCAAATTGGTTCAAGAACCTCCCCCCAGTCACATACCCAGTTGGGACTGTGCAGACAGCAAGGAGCTGGGCAAGAAATTTTCAATCTGGAGCTGAGTTCCCAGCCTCAAGAATGTTTTCAGGGAGTGCAGCCCGAGCTGGCAACCCGCTCTTCCACCACACATTCCACGAATCCTGCTGTAGGCTCCGACGACCCACCTCTTTCCCACCCCCAGGGCTCCTGAGACACACTGGCCCACACACCTGGGGGGTGTTTTAATTTTATTTCCAGTCAACAAAACAGCCACATCCTGGCAGAAACCAAGGTGGAGGGAAGCCTTTAGCCCACCCTTCCCAGCCCCTAGTCCATGGGCTGCAGTAATAGAAGTCAGGCTGGAAAGAGGTGTATAAATCAGAACCCGCAAAAGGCCTCCGCAGACTCCAGCTTGCACAACTTCCCGAGCTGGGAATAGCCTTCTGCTAACAAGGGCTCTTGAGCACAGACAGCCCGTCTCCACTGGGCCCTGGGAGCCTTTCTCTCTCCTTGGCTGGGGGGACTCTCAGGCCATGCTCACACCTTTGGGCTGGAGGAAATCCTCCTCACACAGACTTCTTAAGGTCCACTGCCACCCAGCCCATCTGGGCAGAGATGGGGTTTATTGCCCTAGGATTAACAGGTAGTGGTGAGGTGGTCAGAATGAGGATGGGCCCCAAATGGCCTACAGTGTGCCCACTTTTCTCAGGAAAGATGTGGAAAGAACAAGCTAGTGTGGGTGTCCATTATAGATGTCCAAAAGGATGGCTGTGAAACCCAGATTTACTAGGTCTAGTCTGTGACCACCATGACCATCAGCACTGTCACTGTTTCCATTCTTACCACTATCACTGTTTGCATTTCTACCACCACTGTTACCACTGTCTCCATCACCACCACTGCTTCCATCTCCATCATTACCACTGTCTCCATTTCCACCACTATCATCTTCTTCATCTCCACCACATCCACCACCTCTATCTTTACCACCAAAGCCACCACCATCTCCACACCCACCACTATCAACATCTGCATCAATCTCATCACCATCATTTCCACCTCAACCATGACCTCCATCACCACCTCCACTAGTATCACTACCTTTATCACCAGTATCATCTCCATCACCATCTATGCCCCACCACTTCTCTCTCCACCATTATCACCGTCCATCTCCACCACAACCACCACCTCCGTCTTCATCACCATAACCATAACCACCTCCACACTCGCCCCTAGCAACATCTCCATCACTCCTCACCATCACCTCCACTATAACCACCAACTCCACCTCCACCACTCTTAGCACTTCCATCATCGTCTCAACCATGACCTCCACTTCCACCACCATCCATACATTCACAGCCACCACATCTACCACAACCATCACTTCCATCTCCACTACCATCATCACCTCTAGTTCCTTCACCATTACCACCATCACCTCCACTAATATCGCTACCTTTCTCACTAGTACCATCTCCACTACCATCACCATCCCCACCACCACTACCACTACCCCTCTCATCTCCTTTAACACTTCTGTTACCTGCTACCACCAGCACAGTTACCCTGCCCACCCCTACCTCTGCCCATTTTAAACCATCCACACTACATAGAACATAAAGAACTGCTATCTGGGTTAACCCTTCAACCTCTTTTCATTTGCCCAACCCCAGAAAGGCCAACCAGAGACCCCATATCCCCAGTTTTTCTTTTGAGACTTCTCATGAAAGGTGAAATTAAATGCCATGCTCTTTAAGTTAAGGAAGATTATGTGTCTCTTGCCATTCCTGGTTTACCAGGCCCATCATTCTGTCCTGGAAGGAAATTGGATTACTCTGACAGAATGTGTTCTTTGGAAAGCAGTGCTGGTTATTACCTAATTCCTTATGACCTAGTGTTTGCAGATTGATTTTTTGACGACGTGTCCCAGTAGTTATCTATTATAGCAGCCTGGTTGATGGTCCCAGAACTTCCAAAGGCATCTGCTTTCCTCCAGGTTTAAAGAGAGGCAGGGACAGGCTGCCTGGGTCTCCCTCTTGTCTCCAGGCCCCTCACCAGTTCCCCATAAATCCCCTGAGTGAGAGCTAGTGATCTGATTCCACCTTGGGCCAATTCCTTAAGCACCTAAGCATGTAAGTCATCAGGACCGCGGATGTGAATACACCAGTTCTTCCCTGTCCCCCTTGGCTTCCTGCCTTTTCATGATCCCATGCAGTGCCTCTTTCAGCTTTTACATCACAGCTGACCTTTTTAGGCTAAGAAAAAATTAAAAGCCTCTGCTTTTTTAGTGTCATTGCTTATAGGCTTTCTCTCCCCAACTCAGAATGAGCCAATAATCTCCTTATCCCCTTTTGTTGGCCTGTTAGAGTTAGAAAATGTTTTTCTCATTCTTTTGCTACCTTATACAAGTTGTGTCTCATTTCTTTTTCTGAACAACTCTTCTGATTTTTCTCTCCACAGCCTTTTGTTATTTTCTTGTATGTACCCCTCCTTCATAACCTGGCCTGATTTCCACTTTCTTTGGCACGGTCATTATCATTTTAGTTCTCTGAGAAGCTTTCTGCCTAACTAACGAGTAATCTCTGGGTCCCTTTAAGCTGTTTCATGCATCAGGAGAGTTTCATTCTCTTCTTCTAATTTTGTTGCCTTACGTGGAAATGTCCCATTCTCCATAGAGAGTGTCTTTGGTTCTTAAATTCAGTATTTGTGCTTTTCATCTTGGTTCTCAAAGCTCAGTGTGGAAAGCTTTCAGAAAGGGCCAATTTCTGAATCTTGTTTGAGTTCCTGCTTTTCTTCCTTTCTCTCAGGTGGTGGTCCCCTTTCTCAATACACCCTCCCTTCTCCAGTGCCTTTAGTGTGTGACTGTCACATCTAGTTGGCATCTGGTCCCCAGGACACATATTGAGGTAACCACCTGGGGAGGGAACTAGCACCTGGGTCTGGTCACTGGTGCCCACACTGGGTGAGGGTGGGAACACTCACTAGGAGTGTTTGGTTACCGAGGGGGGGGGGTCTCTCCATGCACAGACCCATTTGCTCATTCTTGGACTCCTTCATTTCCTCTAGAACCTCTGTTTCTGTTTGGGGACCTGCCAGCTGTGGACTCACAGGATGGATGAGTCTTCCTGACAGTCAGGTTGATAATGGCCTGGAGGAGCACACTGGCTAGTAAGGTACACAGACCTGAAATCAGGTTAATTACATAGAAGGTGGCAATTGCAAGGCATGAAGACAGTGGTGTATGTGTGTGATGTCTTCTGCCTCTGTGCTGGGGGAGGCTTCTCCAAGAAAGCCATATTTGAGCAGGGTCTTAAAGTTAGGTAGGTGGGGACTTCCCTGGTGGTCCAATGGTTAGGACTTCTCGCTTTCACTGCAGGGGGCCCGGGTTTGATCCCTGGTCAGGGAACTAAGATCCCACAAGCCACATGGCGTGGCCAAAAAAAAAACAAGGTAGGTGTTTACCAGGAAGAGGAATGTAGAGGGCATTCCAGGCAGAAGAGGGTATGTGTTCCTGGCAGAGAGGGCCACATGAGGCAAGCTGAGCCTCCAGACTCCGTGAAGGCCCATGGTCTCCCCAGCCCTCATCCACTGGTCTAGATGAGTCGTGTCAAGATGGCCCTGCCACGGCCTCTTTCAGGACCTCTCCAGGAGGCCCCAGTGCTCCCAGTCATCTGTTGTCATCTCCAAACTTGCCTTCTCAGTGAAGACTTTCTCCATCAAACCTGGCCACCCAGTGTCCCTGCACTGCTGGGAGGAGACTTGGGACCTCATCCCTTCCCTTTCCTAATGGCTGTGACAGTAGGAACTCCATGAACCCTTCTTGAACTCTTCAAAATCTTCTCTTCTCCCCCAGTATCCAGCTAAGCATCCTTTACACTCTAGATTAAAATTTCTCTGTCTAGAAAAGCTAGAAAATACAGATTAGCAAAAATTTAAACATAGTTTCAAAAATCACACATAACCTGGCAGTTCAGAGTTAACCTTGTTGACATTTTGGTGTATATCCTCCCAGAGGTATAATTTCCTCTGACAAAACAAGTAGTCAGCAAAGTGGGCGTCTTTCAGAAGTACACATAGGTCTACTTTATTATTTCAAACAGCTCCATAGTACTCCGCTGTTCAGTTGAACCCTAATTTATTTAAATCTGGAAGCTTCATGAATGGTGCTGACTGAAAAAAAGATGAGGAAGGGTCTTTGTAGATTCTCCTGCATTTTTCATGTTCCTTTGAAGCCCACTGGTTCACAGGATATAGAAAGAGCACTGGTTCTAGAGTCAGAAGATGTGAATTTGAATGCATTTCACCTATGTGTGTCAGTCTCGAATCTATCCACACTCTCTCTGAGCCTATATGGCATTTTTGAAGCATTTAACGCAACTGACCACTTTCCCCTTCTTGACCTCCTTCTTTCCTCTAGCCTCTGTGAGGACACCCTCTACCCCAGCGCTTCTCCTGTGTTTTACCTTTCCTTCGTAGTTCCCTGAGCTGGAGCCTTGTCTTCTGACCAGCACTTAGTTGGTACTCCCCAGGGCTCTCTCCCCTCCTGCCTCTGCCCACTTCCTCCTACTCAGCTCGTTCCCTTTGGGTGACCCATCTAGTTCCATATTTTGAGGACCAAACTCTCTCCAGCCCATCGCTCTCTCCTGAAATCTAGATCCACATGTTCAATAGCCCAAAAAACATCTCCATCACAAACTCAGTGTTTCCACATCTGAGCTCATTTCTCCTTCCTCCCAGCCTGTAACTCCTCTTGGAGTCTCTGTCTCAGAGACTGATGCCATTCATCCCAGCCAGAGGCCAGGAGTCATCTTGTGTCTTCTCTTTCCTGCCAGCTCCCCTCCCAAATCCAGTGCATCAAACAGCCTTGTTCCTTCTCCAGCCCTGTCCTTCCTCTGCTCCCACAGCCTGCCTCAATTCAGGCTGTGGAATCTTCCTCCTAGACTATGCCCGCAGCGTTCTCACCTGTTCCCCACCTCCAGGTTCTCCCACAATCCACCCATCAGGATACTTTTTACCAAAAAAAATTTTAAGGTATAATTTGCATACAATGAAAGCACGTATTTTAAGTATACAACTTGATAAATTTTAATAAGTATATTACATCCATGTAACCACCACTCCAGTGAAGATATAGAAGATTTCCATCATCCCTTAATGTTCCTTATGATATTTTTTGGTCATTCCCTGTTCCCATGAGCAGTTACTGCTCTGATAACGTTCATCGTAGATTAGTTTTGCCTATTCTGTATAGCTTCACATAAATGAAATCATATAGTTTGTACTCTTTTGCTTGGTAAAATATTTTTGAGATTCCTTCAATTTTGTAATCATTTAAAAGTGAATATTTATTTAAGCCAATCTCCTGCTTACAACTTTTCAATAGCTCCCCATTATCCAATTCCTGGCCCCTGCGTGGATCTGGCCTCCTCTCGAATACTGCCCATCCTTTAAACTTAACCTTTCAAAATACTGAACCATTTGTTCACCTGCACAAACATAGCTCTTTGTGGGTGAGTCTGCTCATCTCCAAAACAGTTTGCCTGTGAACTCCTACTCATCTGGCAGCACTCTGTTCAGACATAGATTCTGTGAGGGTTTCTCTGACCTGTTCCCACCCCCAGGGCAAAGAGTCTGCCATCTCCACTATAATGGACTGTGTCCACTATTCTAGTCACCCCTGAATCCCTGCCCTTCATTGATTGAATGGATTTCTTTCTTAGCCTGATTCCTGTGTCTTGTACATTATTTATCATGTTCCCATTACACTGTATGTGTTTATGTGCTTGTGTAACCCCTCAGCTATGCTCAGAAGGATGGAAAGATTCATTCTGTTTCCAGAAATTCTTCCTGTGCAAGGCGCTCTTGTTGCCTTCTCAAGTGACATTCCTGCAGTCTTCTTTGCTAACAGATCTTGATCTTGTTCAAGCAGCCATGTGCCCAGAGATACTTTTGCCGGTGATTGGTTGAGGCGTGGTCTAGTTCTGGCCAATGAGACATAAGGGACTAATCTTCAGGGGGCTTCTGGGAAAGGTTTTTCTCCCTGAAAAGAAAAAATGAGAGGTAAATGCCTCTTTTATACCTTTTTACCTTTTATACCTTCCTCTTTCTTCTTCTTTGGAACACTATTTTATGAGGGTGTGATGTTTGGAGCTATGGTATCCATCTTGTGACCATGAGGCAAAGGCCAAAAGAAGAACAGAGACATGGATCCAGCACCCTGGCATTACTGAGAAACTAAACTACCTTCAAACTTATTGTTATGTGAGGTAATTAAATGACTTTACTGCTTAAGACACAATCATTTATTATTATTTTTTGGCCGTGCCACATGGCTTGGGAGATCTTAGTCACCTGACCAGGGACTGAACCCAGGCCATGGCAGAGAAAGTGCCGAGTCCTAACCACTGGACTGCCAGGAAATTCCCATAAGACACAATTAGTTGGGTTTTCTGATATTTGCAGCTGAAGGCATTCTTAACTGATAAATTTTGTGAATAAACTTTTTTAAAAAAATTTTTATTTATTTATTTATTTATTATTTTTGGCTGTGTTGGGTCTTCGTTTCTGTGCGAGGGCTTTCTCTAGTAGCGGTGAGTGGGGGCCACTCTTCATCGCGGTGCGCGGGCCTCTCACTGTCGCGGCCTCTCTTGTTGCGGAGCACAGGCTCCAGACACGCAGGCTCAGTAGTTGTGGCTCATGGGCCTAGTTGCTCCGCGGCATGTGGGATCTACCCAGACCAGGGCTCGAACCCGTGTCCCCTGCATTGGCAGGCAGATTCTCAACCACTGCGCCACCAGGGAAGCCCGTGAATAAACTTTTTATTCACAAAATTTTTTGAGATAATTGTAGAACCTATACATTTTTCTGAGATTATGAAGCACTTAATATCCAGGTGGTGCAGAACAATCTGTACTTTTCCCCTCAAGTGACCGTACCACATCCACGTCTACCGTGAGTGGGCCTCAGGGAGGCTTTCCTTTCTATCCATGTTTCTCAGTCTTCCAACCTCTTGACCCCTCCCCTTGGAAAAACGAAAGAGCTTCCTCCTTTGGACTTCTGACTGAGGCTCTCAGTCAATCAGTTCCGGGTAGTTTTTCCCTATTGGAGCTGGGGAGGGAGGGTTTCAGGTCCTAGATTATCTTCTTAGCAACCCATGAAAAAGGAGTTGTTACCCCATTCTGTAGAGAAGTTGAAAATCAGGTTAGTGAAAAACCTAATTGGAATCACACAGTTAGTAAGCAGAGGAGCCTCATGGTGAGATGTGCTCAAACTCATGGTCTTTACTTCAGTACCGAGCCTTTCTTGGGCTATGAAGTAGGTGGTGGTTCCATTTTGCTTTGGGTAGTGGCCATGAAAATGCACTGACCAGATCTCCTACTCTGGGGGGGTGTAATTGGCCAAGGGCCTCAGCTGCTGTGCATTGGTGCTGGGGCCACACTTCCCACGGGCTGCTCCCTCCCCACACTGAGCACAGCAGGGGTCCTAAGAGAAGCCCGTTCCTGAGTGATGCAGCCTCCTCTGGGAGTGACTTTATTTATTTATTTATTTATTTATTTATTTATTTACTTATTTATTTATGGCTGCGTTGGGTCTTCATTGCTGTGCACGGGCCCTCTCCAGTTGCTGTGAGCGGGGGCTACTCTTCGTTGCGGTGCGCGGGCTTCTCATTATGGTGGCTTCTCTCGTTGCGGAGCACAGGCTGTAGGCGCGCAGGCTTCATTAGTTGTGGCACGCGGGCTCAGTAGTTGTGGCTCGCAGGCTCTAGAGCGCAGGCTCAGCAGTTGTGGCGAACGGGCCCAGTTGCTCCATGGCATGTGGGATCTTCCCGGACCAGGGCTCGAACCCGCATCCACTGCATTGGCAGGCGGATTCTTAACCACTGCACCACCAGGGAAGCCCTGGGAGTGACTTTAGCTCAAAAACTTCCTATTGGCTTGGCTGAAACCTCCCAAGAATTACACTACCCATCCCACCCTTCTTCCTTCCCTCTCTCCCTCACAGGGCTCAGACCCACAACACGGTCTGACAGTTCTGTGCTCCTCTGGCTCATTTTCCTTTTTCTTTCACAGATGCTTCAGCAAATAACTCTCTTGCATGTCTAATCTCATCTTGGGGTCTAGCTTCTCAGAGGATCTGAACTCATGTGCTTTGGTTTTTTAAACCCCCAAAGTCAATCTGGCATCCTGTATACAGAGCACCTGGCATGTACTGGGTTGTTTCCTTCTCTTTTCCTTTCAGAGTGTATGAAGGTATTAACAGTGGCTATGCCGTGAGGCTGTACCTTTTCTAATAGGAGCAAGATGGACTACCCCGTGCCCAGGAGAATATACACATACCTGGAAATTATTATCTCCTGAGTTCAGAGAGGCTGAGGCAGTTACCCAGGGGCATACAGCTCATGCCCAGGTGCCCACACATATACACACTATGCATGGAGTGGGGAGACAAAGTCAGAGTGAAGAGACAGGGTCAGGATGCAGTGTGGGGCAGGCAAAGGGCATGAGGAAAGCAGCCCCTTCCTGCCCCTCCCAGCCAACTTCCACGGCTGGTCTGTGTGTTTTGGTGCCATGGCAACAGGCTGTGAGAGCTGCTCGTGGAAAGTGAAGTTTAACCTCAGGACACTGAGGGGAGCTAAGCTAGATGGGCCTAGAAGATACCAGATCCATGACCTTCTGCCCTTCCAGCCTTGCTCCAGCCTGCAGACGCTGCCCAGCTCAGCCAAGCCCTCAGTCATTAAGAAATGCCTTTCTCTGTTCACACTCGCTGCTTATCCAGCCAATTGGCTCACCTGCTTGGCCCTACTAGCTCTGTTTCTATATAGAATGCTCTGTTATGTTTGTCTAAATCCTCTCCATCTCTCAGGGCTATTGTAGTCTCACCACCACTTGGAAGCTTTCCATGATTTCCCCAGTCCACAGAGCCCTTTTCTTCCTCTGAGCTTGTCTAGCACTTATTGTACTATCTGTAGCATTCACATTATGATGTTTGGACTTTGTTCTGATCTGATTCAGCAAGCTCCTAATATGTGCTAGACCCTGTGCTAAGTGCTGAATGCTCATGTGGGTATCTTGGGGCCAAGTCTGCTCTAGGGTAATTAGACCTCAGACAAGAGACTAGCAGACCATCTTGAAGCTCCAGCTTTATGAGCAGGAGAGGCCCCATTGGCTCCCAAACTAGGCAGGACAGAGGGTGCAGATTGTAGCTTATTAGAGCCTTGCATCCGAGGGCAGACAGGTCACTGTCTTGAGTCTCATTTTTCTCAGCTATGAAAAGGGCATGATAGAACCTACCTCAGAGGCTTGTTTTGAGGACAAATGAAATAATATATGTAAAGTACCTAACACAGTGATGGGTCAGCCCCCACCCTGAGCCCCCTGAATCTGCCTAAATGAAAGCATTGAGTTCTCTTCTTTCCCTTAGGGCTGTTCAGAGAGCTGACTCTCCTGGGTGGTGAGGTTAAATGAAGCAAAGGCCTGCCCTCTAGGAGCTCAGCATCTAGGGCTTTCGCACATTTGCTCTTATTTAACTCTCCATCAGCTCTGGGATAGGACGCGCTGTTCCTTCGTCAGAGATGACGGAGGAGCCGGGTCTCAGAGAGGCTGAGCCACACCCTAGATCACAGAGCTAGTAAGCAATGGAGTTGGCCTCAGAGTCAGGCCTGAGACATAAGAGAAGCCCTCAGTAAATACACAGAGCCCTTGGGTGAGAACACTTGACACTGTGAAGATGTCAGTTCTGCCTGAAGAATTCTCTAAATTCAACATAATGCCAATCAGAATCACAACAGGATGTGCCTGTGTGTGAAATTTAACAAGCCAATTCTAAAGATAATCTGGAAGAATAACTGTGTCGGAATAGCCAAGAAATATTTGAAGAAGAACAATGGGGGAGGACTTGCCCTATCAGATTACAAAACACCATCAAGCTGTACTAATTAAAATGGTGGTGTGCTGGCACGGGACAAGACAAATGAATGGATCAAGGTCACAGAATAGGGAGTTTAAAAGGGGTTCTTGTATGGAGAGGAATTCAGGATGTGATAAAGTAGCATTTAGAAACAGCATGGGGACAACCGGCAGTCGAGTGAGCGGGCCGCATCGGGAGCGCAGGGCGGCGGGAACTCGATGACGAACCCGATCTTCCTGGTGCTCATTTCTCCGCTCAGTGACGGCCGTGGACGGGGCACACGGGACCCGGGGACCTGGGACCCGGCAGCATTTTTCTCCAACGTCCCTGGACGAGGTGCAACTGCCGGGGAGGGGACGGATTCCTCACTCCCCATGCCCGGCCGGTTCCGGCGCCGGAATGCGATGCCACCGAAGGTTGACAGCAGGCCGGCCTCAGCCGGCGCGAGTAGTCGAGAACTAGAATTTCCTTTTGTTCTTCTTGTTGTTGTTTCCCCCTCCTCTTTCCCCTCGCTGCCGCCGCAATGAAGGAACATCCACCAATGAGACGAATAAAAATACGGTAATATTTAAAAAAAAAAAAAAGAAAAAAAAGAAACAGCATGGAAAGGATGAACTCCTCAAAAAATAGTGTAGAGACAATTGGCTATCCTTGTGAAAAAACATAAAGTTGATTCCTGCTTCACACCTTTCACAAAATACATTCCAGGTGGATTAGAGAGCTAAGTGTAAAAAAAAACAAAGCTATAAAACTATTAAAGAAAATATAGGAGAATTTGTTTATAACCTTGGGGGAGGAAAGGCTTTCTTTACCAAGATATAAAACGCAGAAACCATAAAGGAAAAGACTGCTAAATTTGATTACGTCCAAATCTAAAACTGCCATATGACAAAAGACACCATAAATATTGTTAAAAGACAAGTGACAGCCTGGAAGAAGGTATCTGCAACATATGCAAACGGAAAGGATTAGTATTCAGGATATATAATGAATTCCTACAAATAGTAAGTGAAAGATAAACCACTCAAAAGAAAAATCGAGTGATAATTCGGAACAGACAGTTCACCTCCGAGGAACTGCAGATGGTTGATAACAATGACGACAGCTCAGCCTTGCTAGTCAGCAAAGAAATGCAAGTCATACAACACTGAGCTAACATTTTTCACCCGTCAGATTTGCAACATCTTAAAAAGATTCGTAATACCTACTGTTGGCAGGAATTTAAGGGCATGAACACCTTTTTCACTGTTGGTAAGAATGGAGTTTGTCACGGTGTTCGTAGAACACGATCCTGCAGTGTCTGTGGAAAGTGAGGTACCCAGACCCTCCACCACAGTGAGTCCACATCTCTGCCTGGAGAAATGCTCCAAGTGCACAAAGAGGCCTGGCCACAGGGAGCCTTGGTGGCAGTGGCAGAAATGGGAACAATCAGACACAACCCAAAGGGTCATTAATAGAGAAAAGGCTAAATACATTTCTGAATATCCACATTAATAACAGTTTTCTGAGGCCCAAACAAATGAGGTAGACCTCTGCATCCTGAAGTGAAAAGGTCTGGATACCAGAGAGAAGCAAGTCACAGGACGTTCTGGCTTTATTTATGTAAACATGGATGCAGGCTTTGAAATTATGTGCATGAGGAAGAATATTCTGGAAGGGTACCTGTCAAATTGACAATCCCTGGGGAGGGGAGTGGGATTGTGTAGGAGCCAAGGTGGGCTTTATCTGAATGAACTATTTAAATTTTTTTTACAATGAGTATATATGCATGTATTACTTATATAATAACAATAACACATTTAAAATAACTAGAAAGACCAGCTCTTACTCAATGCCCAACAGTTTATGTCCCTAATTTCCAAGCCCTGCATCTGCTACTGCCCTGGACCTGTTGCTTAGATCCAATCACTGAGTCCTGACTACACACATCAACCTTTACCACCTCCACCACACTGGGCTCCTTGTCTGGGTTCTCGACTTGTGCCCCTTGGCCTATCATGGATCACAACAAAGGGGAATTGCTCATGGCCCTTGCCCCAGAAGAGCACATGGTCCAGTAAAATAACTTCAGAAAAGATGTGGTTGGAAAAACCAAGGAAGGCTTCCTAGAGGAGGTAGCATTTGAGTTGAGGCTTGAAGTATGGATTTTTTTTTAAAATAGAATTTTATATTACTCTATTTTTTGGCTGTGCCACACAGCATGTGAGATCTTAGTTCCCCGATCAGGGTCGACCCTGTGTCCCCTGCAGTGGAAACGCAGAGTCCTAACCACTGGACCACCAGGGAATTCCCAAAAGATGGATCATTTTTATCCTAACCTCCTTGGCCCAAATTCTGTTAAAAACTACATAACATTATTACAGAAAATTTAGATAACAGAGAGGAAAAAATCACCCCCATAATCCATCTCCTAAGCCAATAACTTTTGCAAATTCCCTTCAAGTCTTTTCCACAAGACACATACATATTTAAGTATTACTATGAACTGAATTGTGTTCCACCAAAATTCATATGTTGAAGCCCCCTAACTGAATGTGATAGTATTTGGAGACAGAGGCCTGTGGAAGATAATTAGGTTTAGATGAGGTCATGAAGGTGGGGCACTTATGATGGGATTAGTGCCCATATGAAAAGAATAAGAGACACCAGAGCTCACCTCTCTCTTTGTGTGCACACACAAAGGTCATGTGAGAATGCAGTGAGGAATCAGCTGTCTACAACCCAAAGAGAGAGCCCTCACGTGAACCCTGCTGGCACCTTGATCTTGGACTTCTAGTCTGCAGAACTGTGAGAAATAAATTTCAGTTGTTTAAGCCACCCATCTATGGTATTGGGTTGGCCAAAAAGTTCATTTGGGTTTTTGGTAGGGTGTTATGGAAAAACCCGAACGAACTTTTTGGCCAACCCAATATTTTTTTACAGCAGCTTGAGCAGACTAAGACAAGTATGCAATCTAAATAATGCATTTGTTTATATGTTTTGTTTTTTAAATATAACATTATATCATAGCCCTTTTTTACATTACTGAGCAAAATTTATAATGGTCACTTTTAATGGCTGTGCAATATGCCATTCAGTGAGTGTACCATGATTTAATTATCCATTCCTCTATTGTTGGATTTTTAGGTTGTTTCTTACTTGTAAAGCTGTAATGAATATCCTTGAGCATGTAGGGTTTTTTTTTTTCCCTTTTGGGTTATTTCCTTGGAACAAATACATTCTCAGAAGTGGAAATACTGGGTCAAAATTTATGAACACTTTTATGGCCCTTGAAACATGTTGCCAAATTGCTTCTAAAAGTATAGTTCTAGAATACACTGAAGGCTCTTTTAGGCAAATATGAGAGGTATAGGAACGGAATGGGGGTCCCAATTCCAGGAAACAGCATGTGTGAAGGTGCATTGACCAGTACAGACTTCTGTGATTTATCCCTTGAATGCTACAACAAGGCCACAAGGTAGAATTCTATGGTAGATTACATAGTTGCAGATTTATGTAGCAGATTTACATAGCTTCACCATCTCGAACTAGTTATTTAAAATGTTTGTCCCGGGACTTCCCTAGTGGCGCAGTGGTTAAGAATCCGCCTGCCAATGCAGGGGACATGGGTTCGAGCCCTGGCCTGGGAAGGTCCCACATGCTGTGGAGCAACTAAGCTCGGGTGCCACAACTACTGAGCCTGCGCTCTACAGCCTGCGAGCCACAGCTACTGAGCCCGCGTGCCCCAACTACTGAAGCCCAGGCGCCTAGACCCCACGCTTCACAACAAGAGAAGCCACTGCAGTGAGAAACCTGTGCACCGCCAAGAGTAGCCCTCGCTCGCCGCAACTAGAGAAAGCCCGCGCACGGCAACGAAGACCCAACACAGACAAAAATAAAAATAAATAAATAATTAAATTTATAAAAAATAAATAAATAAAATGTTTGTCCCTTGGTGTCCTAATCTATAAAATGTAGATAATAAAGCTTTCTAAAAGGGCTGTGGACAGGATTAACTTTTTAAAAAATACTAGCATGGTGTCTACAGTATAGTAGAAACTCAGTGTCCTAAGGTAGAGTGTGGTTTGGTTTTTTCCTTTGGTATGAGTGATGTACTTGCTACCTGACAGACTAGAAGATGATCATCTAAAACTAATTGAGAGGCATGACACATAGAAACAATAGTAGCAACAAATGACAGCCAATATTTATTGAGCACCTTCTATGAACTATATGTGTTAAGCGCCTTACATTTTTTTAAAGAAAAAAAGAATTCTATGGCAGATTATGTTGGTTGGCAAGCTCAGTAGCCATTCTCAATCTCCTCTCTTGTTATTCTCTCACCATAGGTATTAAAAGCCCAATAATCTGCTTCCCAGCTTCTTTTGCAGCTAAAAGTCGCCATGTGACCCCATTCTGTCCAAAAAGATATAAGGGAAGGCTCTGGGAAGAATTCCTTCCTTCTTTTCTCTCTCTTTCTTTCATTCACATTTTCAACCTGTTCGTTAAATCTTTCAGCTGGGAACTGAAGTCTTCTGATTTCCTGATTAAAGGGGATAATGTCATTGGCACTGGCTCTCCTTCCTTCTTCCTGCCTTGAATGCAGATGTAATGCCTGGAGCTGCAGCAGCCACATTAAGATCATAAGGTTGGACAAGCATGAAGACAAAAAGCCAACATAGTGAGGGTGGCAGAAAGGCAAGACAGAAAGAAACTGGGTCCTTGATAGCACCATTTGAGTGGCTAAATCAACATCACCAACCACCTACCTCTAACTTCTTGTTTTGTGAGAGAAACAAACCCTTATTAGATTAAACCATTTTCAGTCAAATTATTTTTGTTACTTGCAGTCAAATGCTTCCTAACAGATAGAAGACTCCACCATCTTGCCCTGTTTCCCTCAGACAGCACCTGGGATTCAGATTCTAGTTCTATTTTGCTAGAGTTTAATCCTATCTCTTGGAACTGGTGACTTTGATCTCTGCAGCCCAGAACGTTTACTGCCTGCCCGCCCACAGTGTGGAAGGTATCCCCTTCCTAGCTCTGAGTGCTCCTAGCAGGCCTCAAAGTCTGAGGCCAGCTTCTGTAGTCCCTGAACCCTGTCTGTTTTTTCGGGAGCAGCCAGGACCTTGGGTTCAGCGTATGCCAATCACTGGTTGCCTTTGAGGTCTTAAGAGAATCCTGAGTCAAGCGTCCTAGATTCATTTCTGGATACTTTCCCTTACCAGTCATGTGGTCTTGGTCGAGTCACTTAACCTCTGAGCAACAATCTTCTCGTCTGTAAAACGGGTAACTAGGATTGCTGGCAAGATTTAGAACTACAAACTGGGTAACATGGTAGGTGTCTAAGAGATTTGATGTGTCAAATCATCACATCACAGAACCGGGGGTAGACTCGGCGCAAGCCTCCATCCAGGTGCATTCCAGTAGCCACGTGGCCTCCTCTGTGGAGACTTGGGCCCGGGAGTGACGCATGCTCTTCCCCAGCCGCTCAGAATGGAAACTACAGGTGAGGGTTGTCCCTGGGCTGCATCACGGTGCGCGCAGCAGGCCTCCAAGGGAGAGAAGGAGCCTGTGCTTCTGGGCCACGGGGCTGCACGCACGGCCTGCTGAACCCTCGGGAGCTGCTGTGCTGTCCCCAGGGCCGACCAGAGGCAGGGGAGCTCTGGCTCTGGCCAGAGTCAGGCTGGCCTGCTCAGCTCCCTTGCATGAAGTCTGCAAAACTGGCCCCAGATCTGTCCTGCACATTGCCAGCTGACAACTTGAGGGCCAGATTCCCCAAACCAAAATTAGGACATGGGCTTGCTCAAAGGATTCTTTCCATGGCTGAATGTATTTATTTGAATGTTCTTATTGAGGAATAAAAATGAACTCCACCAGAGGTTTAATGAATCACTTTAATTGGAAGGCACACAAATATGTGCAAACAGGGCTGTCTTGGGCACATTAATGATGTCAGGAGAAGTCTCCTCAACAGCTGAGGCGGTGAAGTCTTAGGCCCAAGGGCAGAAGTGGAGAGATGGAGGGGTGGCTGTGGGCAGAACTTATACTTCCTTTGAACAAATTCTTCCAAACTAGCAACTTTTCAACAAATTATAAAGGGAATAAAGAGGTGTGATAATTAGTGAAACTGGAATGAAAAGATGTAAATGGATGCAGTGTGAGCAAATCTAGGGATCACAGAGAGCAGCTGATCAAAGGGTTGGCATTGTCATTTTACTCACCAACTGCCCCTCCCCCCCGCTCCGCCCCCCCCCCCCCCACACACCCCTTGCCAGCCAAAGAGGTCTTGTACCCAGCCCCACTGCAGACTTACCTGTGGATTTACCCACACCAGCCTGGCCTCTGCACTAGGGGGAGACCAGGTTCCCATCCCCCATAGACAGTTTCTAACTACCTTCAAAGTCACCTGCAGCCTATGGGAGCGGGAGAGAGACGGGGGAATGGAGGGAGGGGTGTGCAGCCCAGGGTGTGCAGCAAGATTATCCTGATGGAGTTTCCACCAGTCCGGAATAAGGTTGGCGTCCCCTATAAGCGCTCCTCATCACACCTGCCTTAGGGGACACACCACTCATGGCCCCCAGTCTCCCCCAGGCACCAGCCTCTCTGAGAAAATCACGTGCTTGTGTGGGAGAGACCTGCATTCTTGTTCTGACTGCGCCCCGGTGTCCATGCGGAGGAGCCCATCAAGGGACAGCTTGTCACCTGAGGCCAGAGGAAGACATGGGGCCCTGGGTGCAAATCCTTGTTCTGTATCTTACTGTGTGACCTTGGTCAAGGTATTTAATCTCACTGAGTGTCAATTTCCTGTAATCTGAATCTAATGACTATCTTATAGGCCTCATCAAATATGCAGAGCACCTATTTCATTGTCTGGCACATAGTAAGCCATTGATAAATAGTGACTGTTAGTGCCATTAAGACACATGAAAGTATAAGGGACACCAACATTAATAATAATTATAGTAATTATCCCCTTTTTCTCGTCCCCCCAGGCAGAAGGAAGCAAGGAGAGAGGCCCTTTCAGCCCTGATGCCTGACTTCTCATGGGGCCACTCGCATTGCTGGTAGGGAGATGGACTCTGCTAAATTTATGGGGACTTTCTTCTTATACAAGTCCGTTCAAGCCCAGGGATCTGGCAAGACCCTGTTCTTAGCTGGATAGGGTGCCGCTCTCGCCCACTCCATAACAGTCAAGGCCAACATCAGGGGTATTGCACCCTCTTGCCACTCTGTGGGAGGCCCCGGAAGCTCCCTCCCCAGCTCCCACAGCCCTGGTGCGTGACCCCTCCTCACCCCTCCTCTGCCTGCTCAGCCGGCTCATGGGCACTGCATGTCAGCAGTGGCTGCAGTGCTGGGCGTGACCATAGGGGAGATGGAGACGCAGAGCAGCGCCCCGCTTCCTGCTCGTTGTCTGCCCCATCTCCACATGTGCCAGGCTGGGTGGCCGGGACCCCTGCTCTATAAATGTTCTCAGCCTGGCCTAGCCTCGCAGCCGGGTCCCCCATTCCTCCCCCCACCTCCTGCTGCAGCCTGCTGAGGGTGGGCGGCGAGGGGGAGATCTTAATTTCTCCAGCTTCTAATCAGCACAGCTGGGAGAACCAGCAGGCAAGGGCAGGAGGAGGGGAAAGGCCACAGGCCTAATCTACAAGCCACCCAGTCACCAGAGTCCTGCTTCCCTCCTAACAAGCCATACAGCAAACAAATTATCTTTGTTGTTCCTGGGAAATCTGCAAGTACTTACCCGTGTAATTAGCATCTGTGCCTTGTGCGGCAGTTCAGGTGAGCAGGCCACAGCCACCCGGTGCCAGGCTGCCTGTAATCAAAACCAAAGCGGCTGCCAGGGTGCTCTTGGGTGAAGACGATGTCAAACTCAACTGGGGCCTCACCTGGGAAGGTGACCCCAGGAAATGGCGCATGTTGGGGCCTCAGTAGCTGTGAAATGCAAGAAGGGTGGGAGGCCTGCATAGCCTAGTCTTTTTCATAAAGCGCCCTGGCACTCTAAAGCCAGGGCAGATGGAGCACCTGAGGCTTGGCCCACTGATGCAAAGACCCTGGGCCCAGGAATCTGCATTTTTTAAAAAAACCTATTTATTTTTATTTTTGTCTGCGTTTGGTCTTCGTTGCTGCGCGCGGGCTTTCTCTAGTTGAGGCGAGCGAGGGCTACTCTTCGTTGCGGTGCAGGAGCTTCTCATTTCGGTGGCTTCTGGTTGCGGCGCGTGGGCTTCAGTAGCTGCGGCACGTGGGCTTCCATAGTTGTGGCTCACGGGCTCTAGAGCACAGGCTCAGTAGTTGTGGCGCATGGGCTTAGTTGCTCCGTGGCACGTGGGATCTTCCCGGACCAGGGCTCGAACCCGTGTTCCCTGCATTGGCAGGCGGATTCTTAACCACTGCGCCTCCAGGGAAGTCCCGGGATCTGCATTTTTAAGCAGCTTCCCAGGTGACTGATGCACAGCCAAAGTTTGGATGTTCTTCAAGATCCCCTCAGTTGATGCAGTGGTTAATAGTGATAAGTATCATTTACTGAATGCCTACTAGGTACAGGGGCTTTAAATATGAATACACGATTTCATTTAGTTTCTCAGACCTGCAAGAAAGGTATGAATATACCCTATTTACAGAGAGAATAACTGACTTGCCCAGTCACACAGGGACAGGGCTGAGCATCAGACTGAGGTGTGCCTGCCTCCAAGTCCTGTTCTGGGCCCCTCCCCAGAGTTATTTCCCACTTGAAGCTACTTGTTCCATGCAGTGTGGAGGTTAAGTGGAGTCACCACGACATTGCACATGGAGTGACAGCTCCTTCTGCCAGAGGAGACAGCAAGGGTACAACACGGGAAGCCTCGAGTTGTCTTGTTCTTGCCTGATGGGGGAAGCCGTTCTTGGCTTCCTGCTCAAAGCAGGGAATAACACACACTTCCCTTTATCTCACTGGGGCAGAAGGTGGCACCCCTATGCGGAGCAGGAAGGACAGGCCAGAATGGGCAAACATACGGCGCCAGGAACAGGGCGCAGAGCAGGGGATCAGCATGATGCCCACAGAGGGAGGTCCTCCCTGGAGACAGCAGGCCTGGGATTTTCAGACAGAAGCGCCCATGAAGGTTCAGGGAGAAGAGGCCGCTCTCCTTAATACAACCGACAGAGGTTGCACTTAAATGGACCCTGAGTGTGTGCACCCTTGGAGACTAACAGTCAAGGCAGAACTCTGGAGCAGCCAGCGTGGAGCTGGGGGAGGGGGACAGAGAGCCGGGGTGAGAAGCAGCAGAGTTTGGATGAGCAGTGAACAAAGATGCTGATTCTAGCCTGGATAGCACAGAGACTGGGTTTTCATCAGTTCCTCAGTGAAGAGGAAATTGGAAATTAATATCAAAATCCCACTGAGTAGCGTCCATAGTTTCCATATGTAATCATGCTTGGCTTAGCTAGGTAGTAAAATGTTTATGATTTTCTTTCCAAGGTTGAGTTTAGTCATTCTCAATGAACCATTTTGTTGGCTCCATAAAGTCCTGAATTAAAGAACCCCTCTAGGTGATGTGATAGATGGATGGATACCTGTGCTACGTGGACCCTCCCAGCTGTTGAAGTCCAGGCCTGGGGCTCAGAAGCTGCTCTAACAGGGCTGGGGTGCCACATGCCACGTGAAGCGCCAGCGTGACAAAGAATGCACCGTAAGTCTGTTCTGAGCGCCCCCCGTGGCATTTGTGATTCATATACAGAAATTCAAATAGTATGCTGCTTCCTCCAAACATGTGCTTTTGGTAAACTGAGGCATCGCTGCCCTCCCAGCTGCCAGCTGGGGTGGAAGGGGGTGGGTGCGGGCATTGTGGGCAGGCAAACAGCAATGCCAGTCCTTCCTGCTTCCTCCTGGGCAGGGCGAGGAGTGCCGCAGCCTGTCGCTCCCTGCCCTGACCTTTAGTTCACTCTACACACAAATTTGGAGACAGATTTAAAGACTGACACACAAGATTCCCTAAACATCTTCTGGGAGCTGGAGGCAATAATGGCGGCAGGGTGGGCTGAGGGCCTGAGGATCCCATCATCTGTCTACATGCGCACACACACACACTCACACACAGACACACACACTCACACACACAGACACACACACACACGCAGACACACACTCACACAGACACACACACTCACACACAGACACACACACAGACACACACACTCACACACACACACACAGACACACACACACTCACACACACTCACAAACACAGGCACACACAGACATACACAGACACACACTCACACAGACACACACATGCTCACACACACACTCACACAGACACACACATCCAGGTGTACACACGTACATGCTCACACACAGACACATTCATTCACAGGCTCACACACACACTTATAAACAGAGACACATTCTAACACACACCGTCACACGCAGATACACAGTTGCCCAGACACTAACACACGTATGACACACCCTTACACACAACACACAGACTCCACACCCTGACACACCCCTGTGCGCACGTGCGCTCCCTCCTCGGTTGCCCTTCCGACAGGAGAGGGCCTCGTGGCCCCGGGCAGCTGAGGCCTCCTGCCAGGCCCTCCCCTGAAGCCCCACCTTGGCCACTCAGGAGCGGCCTGATGATGGCCGCACGCTCGGACCCAGCCTCCCCTGCCTGTCTGGGCTTCTCTCCCACACATCAGCAGCCTCGGTCACAACAGCGCGTCCCCCTACAGCCTCTAACACATGCATACGCACACTCAAGCACACAGAGCATGTTCTCCCCCCAGATCTCGCCTCTCTGTCTCACCGCCTCACTGTCACACAGGGCTGCTCTGTCTCCAGCCTCTCCCAGTCACATCCACGCCATTTGCCTGTCAGCTTGGGCCTCCACACCCCCGGCCCAGCTTTGGTCTTTGTCTCATGCACAAATACACACAACCCCATGCAGACACCCTGTATCTGTCTGTCTGTCTCCCACATACCCGGAACAACTTGAGCGATGGCAAGTGGGAGAGGGTGTCAGGCCTGATAGAAGCTGTTATTCTTAGCCCTGTCACTGAACGCTTCCACCCCCTCCCCAGCTCAGTCCCTGCCCTGCCCGTCACCCTCCCTGCGAGACAGAGCCGAACCTGAGGCCCAGCTAATCCCCCGTCTGTGGGGAGGGAGGGAGGCGGTAGGGGATTGCAGCCCAGCACTGAAAAGGAGCAGAAAATGCGATTTATTTTTGCTGCCCCCCACCCGACTCTGCCTCCAGCTGCTCAGAAAGCAGTTGTGAGGGGGACCGGGTGGAAGGGAGGGAATTTGCATTTGAAAATACTTGTTGGTTGGCCTGAAACATTTGGCGCCATTGCTGATCCAGTTCTGTGTGTGTGTGTGCGCGCGCGCGCGTGCGTGCGTGTATGCGTGTGTGCGCGCGCATGTGTGTGTGTGTGTGTGGGCGTTTGGGCACGGTAGGGGGTGTGGGTGAGAAGACATTGAGGAAGCAGGACTCAGGAGAGGGCACCAGGCAGTGTCTCTCCTAAGCCATTTCTTACCCCTTTCTTGCTTTGGGGCCAGAACTGGCCATAAATAGATTACCCAGCTCAGCTTCTGCTCAGCCCCAGGGACCGCCAGCCCCAGGCCTCTGTGTGCCACCGGGCCCTCTGTAGGCCTCCACACCTGCCAGGCATTGGGGGTGTGTGTGGGTCCTACTCCCGGGAAGTCCCACAGACACCTCAGTCCCCAAGTGCTCGGTCTTTTCCTCTAAATGTCTCCTCCTCCCCTGTGTTCCCTAAGCTGGAAACTTCAGACTATGCCAACCTCCTCCCCCTTTCTGGTGGGGCTGCAAACCTTCCACCTCAGAGGGCGCCCTCCGCGCATCCCCTGGTCCCCACTGCCACAGCACAGTCCCAGCTGGCCCGTCCTTCGCTCTTGCCAGGTCTTAGCTGGTCTCCTCACCCTCAGTCTCCTCTCCTGCCGGTCCATCCCCAAACGGCTGCCGCTGATTTATTAAAAAGTAAAAATAAGCCCTGATGGTGTCACTCTCCTGCCCCAAGCCCTTCCCTGGCAGCCCGCAGATGGAGTGGAGAGCCCTAGGGTGGCACAGCAGGGTCCTCGC
Source organism: Balaenoptera borealis (assembly GCF_965194805.1). Lineage (NCBI taxonomy): Eukaryota > Metazoa > Chordata > Mammalia > Artiodactyla > Balaenopteridae > Balaenoptera > Balaenoptera borealis. The sequence continues at coordinate 82,872,800 of NC_138862.1, read as the reverse complement.
CCCGTCCCTCGTCCCTTGTCTCGCTCTCTCCGCACCACGCAGAGCCCGCGCGTCCCCAGCACGGCAGGCCCTTCCGTTCCTTAGCCTGCGGAGGCTTTTCCCTCCTCTTCACCTTGGGCGAATTAGAACCCACCTCAGACGTCATCGTCTCTTGTGAAAAAACTTCTGCCTCCCCCACCTACCATCCCATGGCGAGCTTTCATCTTCTCTCTGCTCTCCGGCGCTTACACAAGCCTTAATTCTAGCCCTTAAACCATCGGCCCTCAAGGTTGCGTCATCATTCCTCCCTCGAAGCCTTTGCCAGTTCAGGTCCTTTCCTCTGAATGTCCTCTCTTGCCCTCTCCATCTGTAGTCTCACCTCTCCCTTCCTTTGGGATTTTCCATTCTGTGGCTACACTGGGCCCCAGATTCTTCTGACCTGTGTCCAACCTGTTTACCACGTGTGGGTGTGGGGTCGCCCCCGCTGGCCTGTGAGCTCCTGAAGGGGGTGCGGTGGAGTTCCTGCCAGGGCCCCCTCCCTCCCCCGGAGATCCGAGTGACGCTGGGCTCACAGCCAGGGCTCAGGGACTTCAGGGGGCAAGTTTGAGTCTGGGAGAGAAGGAGGGGGGTGGGGAAAGGGTCTCTAGCAGTTGCTGGGAGATCACTGGCTGCAGTCCCCTGGGACTCTGGCTCAGGAGCAGGGCTGGGGACACGAGGCCTGCGCTCACCTGGCAGCTGTTGGCAAAGCCTCTCCCCAGCAGTGATGTCAGAGGCAGGGGCCACTGGGCAGCCTCTGGCTCTGACACCGGCCTGCTGAGCGTCCAGGATAGAGAGGCTCAGAGCAGGAGGGGCAGAGAGAGTGACAAGGAGACAGCCAGAGACATTCACTGAGAGGCCCGGGCAGTGACAGAGATAGAGACACGGCGATAGAGAGAGGGACAGAATGAGAGGAGGAGATAGAGACACAGACACCAAAGGAGAGACCGATTCAGAGACAGAGGCAGACAGAGAGAGACTTAGAGACACGCAGACAAAAATGGAAATGGGGGTCAGAGAAAGAAAGAGAAAGTCAGAGAGAGACAGATAGAAAAGGAGACAAAAAGGACGGGAGGCAGAGAGGACAGGAAGAGGTGGGGGGGCAAATGTCAGGAGACAGACAGACAGACAGATCTATGGGTATGGGATGCCAGAGAGAAGGGCCACAAACACATGCACGCATGTGCACGGAGGAAGCCAGGAAACTCCCGAAAGAGACAGGCAAGGTGTCAAGGGGAGGAGAAGGCTCAGGCCTGAAGCTCGGAGGGGCCGGGGCAGGTTTGCGATGCGGGCGGTAGGAGGTCAGGGCCTGTCTGCTGGGCTCCTCTCCTTGGCTGTGAGCTGGGGGTGGAGGGCAGGCCTGAAAGTAGGCTGGGTGGAAGGGCTCTATGGGATCAGGAGAGAGCCTGGATCCAGCCTTGGTCGATTCAGGATCCAGAGGTGAGCCCCAGGAGCCCCTGGAGAGGGGCCCCGAACCAGAGAATGACAGGTGGCGAGAGGCCCGCGCCAAGCCTAGAAGGGTCCAGAGGAGCCTTCCTAAGCCTCTCAGCTCAGCAGGGAGAGGACCTGCGAGGGAGCCATCAGGCTAAGTCCCTCGAAGCCCCTCACCCAGACAGTGCCCTGCATCTGTGCCCAAGCCCCAGGTAGATTCCCCAGGGCCTTGGCAACCCATTCCACGGTTCCACAACCCAACAAAGAGAGCCCACTGGAAGTCCTCCCTGCTGTCTAATTCAGATACCTCCCATTGTAAGTGCAGCCCACTCAACTCCTTAGGAGGTTAAAAAAAAAAGAAAAAAACCTCCACCGAAATCTGAAACGCCACGGAGTGCTCAGACAAAGACCCCTTTCTGTACAGTTCCACCCCCTCCTGCACCTCTCCCCCTCCCCACCCCCTTCCTTACTTACTGCAGGCTGAATTGGCAGCGGAGAGGTTTTGAGTCAACAAATGCAGTGGGCTGGGGAAGGGAGCCCTGAAGGGGATTCCTGTCTGGGAGACATTTGCTGACAGCAGTTACTGTGACAACAAGGAAGGTCTGCCACAGACCCACAAGCCTGCCTGCCTCAGGCCCACTGCTGCCCTGCCCAATCCTAGCTTTCCTCACAGCCCCTGCCCCACTGCTTCACTTACTCAGTCCTTCATCGCAGCATTTACTCTACAATCCTTGGACACCAACCATGTGGCCAAGCCCTGCTTGGCATTTTTATATTTACTGTCTCATTCGGCCTTCTTCCATTGACCAAGTAGAAAGCCGAAACTCAGTACACGGAAGTGACTTGCCCAAAGTCATGCAGATGATAGAGCTGGGATTGGAACCCAGGTCGGTCTGGCTTCCCAAATCAGGGTGTGGGCCTCTGGTCAGTGTCAGGAAACCAGGTGCCAGGTGGTGAGCTCTTTGAAGGCTGAGACTTCACTTATCCTTAGCTCACATCCCTAGAACTGTGTCCAAAGCCAGCACACAGTAGGTGCTTGGGAACTGCTTACGGCAAGAATGTTAGCTTATCGAGGGGAGGGCAGGAGTCAGAGAGGATGGGAGCCCGCAGAAGAGAGGGCCTTCCTACTTGGAAACAGCTGTGCCTGGATTCTGCCACCCAAGCACCCAAGGGCAGTTATAGAGGGTCTCCCGTGTGCCAGACACTGTGCGAGAACCTCTGAACACAAAGATTTAAAAATTGCATTTGTACTTTGCCCTACAGGAGGTCTTTGTTTAGCTGGGGAGACAGACACATAAAGAGATGGGGTTAGCGGTACTATAGAAATCAGTCCTAAGTGCTGTGGGATTCCAGGTGGAGCGTGGACCTAACTGTGAAAAGCAAAACAATAAAGCTTTTGTAAGAACGTAGAAAAATATCTCCACGATCTCAGGGTAGGGCAAGGTTTCTTAAACAATACACAAAAATAACAGCAACCATAAAGGAAAAGATTGATAAATTTGAGTACTTTATTTATTTATTTATTTATTTTTGGCTGTGTTGGTTCTTCGTTTCTGTGCGAGGGCTTTCTCTAGTTGTGGCAAGCGGGGGCCACTCTTCATCGTGGTGCGCGGGCCTCTCACTATCGCGGCCTCTCTTGTTGCAGAGCACAGGCTCCAGACGCGCAGGCCCAGTAGTTGTGGCTCATGGGCCTAGTTGCTCCGCAGCACGTGGGATCTTCCCAGACCAGGGCTCAAACCCGTGTCCCCTGCATTGGCAGGCAGATTCTCAACCACTGCGCCACCAGGGAAGCCCAATTTGAGTACTTTAAAATCAAGAAGTGCTGTCCTTCAAAAGACACCATTATAAGAGTACAACCAACAAAGGCCTCATCTCCAGAATGTGTGAAGAAGTCCTACAAATGAGTGTGCAGGAGACAACACAGTGGAAGAGCTGGACCGAAGAACTGAATACACAGAAATTCAAATGGCCAAATATATACAACAAGGTGCACAGCCTGATTAGTAATCAAGGAAATGCTAAGGAAACTCCCCATGAGATTCCACTACAGTACCCAGCAGATTAGCAACAATGTAAAAGTCTGATAAAAACAAGCGTTGGTGAAGATGTGGAACAGGAGTTCTCAGATAGGTCTTTGGAAGCAGCCCATAAGTACATAAGTAGTCAAGTCACAGATAGGCACACCCCAAAGGTGGATTCATGGACAGGAATGTTCATGGAGCCATTGGTCACGCAGGCCCCAAATCAGAACCAACAGATAGTGCAGACTGGGCAAACTGAGCGCAGGGGAACAGAGCCAGAGCACAGTGAATTCTGCCTGAGGGGCTGGGGTACCTGGGAGGTGACCTCTGAATTAGCTCTTGGAGGATGAAGTTTCCCTGTCAAGGAAAAGGGAGGGAGGGCATTCTAGACAGAAGGGTCAGCGAATGCACTGGCAGTGGGTATAAGCGGTTCCCAGGAGGTGGCTGGGTGGTGGGTATCAGGGAGAGAAGCAGGAAAGGAGAGCAGAGAGGGGCTGGGACTTGTAGAATGTGAAGGCCTTTGTGGGCCACTGTAGGAAGTTCGGCTTAAATACAAAAATGGGAGAGGCGGGAGCTGGGAGCAGTGAGAGGGAGGGAGACCATTTAGAGGCTATTGCAGAAGATGGTAAGGACTGGAAAAAAAGAGCAGCCTCGCGACAGAAGGGATAGGGTGGATTTGGGAACCATCTCAGAGACAGAATAGACAGGCTGCGGTGCTCAGGGGTGGGGATGGGGGCGGGAGGGAGCTGAGGGGACTCCCAGGTCTCTAGCTTGGGTGGATGGTGACGCTGTCACTGAACATCTGGAGACAGAGGGAGGAGGGTGGGAGAGGTTTGGGGAAGGAGTTAAGAGGGACTGAGGAGTCCCCAGTTGGGGACCTGCTGCTTTGGTGTTTCCTACGGGAGAGACAGACAACCTCCAGGACATCAGGACAGGCTGGGACAGAGAGCCACAGATATCAGAATTATGAGAGCAAGAAGCCATCGGTTAGATGAGAACATTTGGGGTGCAGGAGCAGGCCAAGACCAAAAGAAGTCATAGATGGAGCCCTGGAACCAAACACAGATGCATTGGGCTGAGGAGAGAGAAGCGAAAGAGACAGAGGGGACGATCAGAAAGTTAGAGGAGCCCCGGGAGAGGGTGGCAGGACCACAGCGTCTGAGAGGAAGTTTCACAGGAACTGGGTGGTCTGCAGAGTGAAGACAGGGTATTGGAAATAGGCGGGGTTGGGTCTGTGATAAGCAGGGAGGCGGAGTAGAGGGAAGGCGGGGGAGTTCTGGTCTGAGGAGCTCTCTTTTCTCTGTCAATTATACGTGAGGGATGGGGCAGGCCAGAAGCCGAAAGGGTGGTAAAGGTTTAGAACAGGAGCTGACCACCAGGGGCCCAGTGGCCTGAAGGCCGGGCTGACGTCAGGGACCATCAATCTGGAGTGGCACCAGGCTGCACGGTTGGGTGATTTTCCTATGCCTTTTCGTAGCCTGGGATTCATGGTGGGGAAAGCAGATGACTGGAATCCTCCGAGGCTGGGAAAGGCAGTGCGAGGGGGTGTGGGAATCGAGGGTGCCAGGGAGAATGAGTGATGTGGCCAATCACAGGCAGGTCGATGGGGGAGGAAGTAGAGCCAGGAAGGAGCTGACAGCTGGCAGAGTGCCTTGGCCAAAGCCGGCACTCCAGCACCATAGTTGAATGAGCAAGACAGGATGGGAGAATTGGAGAAATCTCTGTGAAAGGAGACCAGGTTTTATGGGAGGAAAGGAAAGAAGTTGTGGCCTGAGAGGGGGAAACTGGAATTTAAAATTTTCTGGGAGATGTACCAGGCGGGTGGCTGAGGTGGAGAGAAGGTCGCTGGAGGTGGGGAAGCAGAGGAGTCAAGATGTGAGGGTGGGGGCTTCCCTGGTGGCGCAGTGGTTGAGATCCGCCTGCCAATGCAGGGGACATGGGTTCGATCCCTGGTCCCGGAAGATCCCACATGCCATGGAGCAACTAAGCCCGTGAGCTACAACTACTGAGCCTGCGCTCTACAGCCCGTGAGCCACAACTACTAAGCCTGCATGCCACAACTACTGAAGCCCGCACGCCTAGAGCCCATGCTCCGCAACAAGAGAAGCCACCACAATGAGAAGCCCGTGCACCGCAATGAAGAGTAGCCCCCGCTCACTGCAACTAGAGAAAGCCCGCACGCAGCAATGAAGACCCAATGCAGCCAAAAATAAATAAATAAAAAATAAATAAATTAAAAAAAAAAAAGAAGTGAGGGCGTTGGGATGTTCATGTAGACATTCCAGTTGCCCAGGATGTTGGGATGCAGAGGAAGACCATGAACCAGCTGCCCAAGTCCTCAAAAGATGACTGGGGACCTCTGAGTGGATAGGTGATATCAGCCAGGTTGGGTAAGGGGTTTCGTGGCTGGATGGTGGGAAGCTGGAGGTCTGATTTTGAGTGGGAGAGGAAGTGTAATGGACTGAGGTGGCAGAGGGAGACAGCAGAATGCTGACTTTCCAGCCTGGCCAGGCGCCACTTCCTGCAGGCTCACCCCATCACTTTCCTCTGGGCCTTCGTTGTCCTTTAAATATGAAAGACTCCACTTAACCCTTGAGTATGCACGACCCTGATACTTGCTTCTCTCCACCACCACCCCCCCACAAGATCATAGGGTAGGACTCTACCTCTTGTGGCCCCTATAATATTGTGGACCCAGTATATCCTGAGAAAAGGGCCGTGGGCACAGGACAGAGGCCTGGTCTGCAACTTGGGATAATGAAAGTGTCGGGCTGTTCTGGGCCAAGCCACATCGTCTGCTGGCCTTCTGCTTCTCTCCTCCTTCTCCCTGGGACACACAGAGCTTTTCTACCCTTCGACTCTCACATGGAAAATTAAGCCAATACAAAGAGATGCTATACATGAGCCAAGGCATTGATGGCCTCCAGTATCATGGCGACTCACTTGCCTGAAATACCTCATCCCACCTGCTATCAAAATCCTTCAAGGCCAAGCCAAAGAGGTGTCACTTGCTTTCTGATCTCCCCTTCTCAATATCAATTATTGATACTTTGTTAACAAGATTCTTGGTCCCTCCATTTGGCATTTGTTTCCGCCAGTCTTAAAGTTGGTTGCTAAGGATCTATGTTTCTTACAAGACTTCATTCTTAAAGGTGAGACCTCTGAAGGGACCATGGGGACAAATAAGTTGCAGACCTTATGGGGAGGAGCTTGCATTCTGGTCATACTGTCAGTGAATTCCAAATGATTTCTACATCTGAAGGGCTAGGACTTGCAAAATGAAGGCCAGTGGATGCGCAGGGAGAGGGGGTAGGAATTGCCCTGAGACTACCTGGGGAACCTGGCAAGGTGTCAGAGGCCATGCCCTGGGATCCTGATGGAGCAGGTCAGGTGGGGAGGGGTTAGGACTCCTGGAGTTTTAGAAACCTCGGCTGGTTCTGAATCTTTCTTCTAGTTGAGAACCACCAGTGGGGAAATAGAATTGAGCACACTGGGGACTAACAAAGTAAGAAAACAACTAAACTAAGACTCGCCACATGATGGTCATACAAGCAACGGTGATTTATGAGCCCTGCTTACAACCAAAACTCATCACTGTGAGGCACAATATCAAGTGGGCATGTCATCAAAAGGTGCTCTCATTTTTTTTTCGGTAGGTGACATTAGATTATAACTCTAAACTTCTCAGGACTCACCAGGCTGCTGTTGTTCAAGGCACCAAGCGCTAATCACAGTATCTCTCTCACTGTCTTCCCGCCCGCCCCCGGCCCCGTCTTTGAATCTTTTGGCTTCCAAAGCTAGATACCCAGAAGGAAGAAAATTAACGCATATTGAGCACCGTCATATGCCAGGCACTTGAAGTATTTATCTCATTTAATCCCCCAAACTTCCCTATGTTGGAGAATAGTGTGAAGAAAAAATGGTTCAGAGCAGTAACCTCTGCTGACACAGGTTCAAGTCGTGGTCCTGTAGCTCACTAGGACAAACTTGGGACAGTCTCGAGCTACACAGCCTCAGTGTCCTTATCTGTAAAATGGGGCTAAGATGATTTACCTTCTCAGGCACATGGTAAATGTTTCATACATTATAGCTGTTTATTGCCATCATCCTCATTTTATAGACCAACAAGCTAAAGCCCAGTTGTCAATAGTTGTAGGCATTTGTACTCAGGTCTGCTGGATGGTCCAGGTTCTTTCCTCCATCACTCTACCTCCAGGCAGCCTGGCCTTGGCCAGGGGAGTGTGTGCCTTGGGGGGCCCCTGGCAGAGGCTCTGGGTTTCCCTGGGGGCTGGGGGTGGGGAGGAGCACCTGTGGCCATTAGGAATGGCTTTTATGAGCCTGTTCCACCAACGGGCTCCCTCCCCCAGGTCTGCAGCACATTGAAGCTCTTCCTGTTTGCTCCCAAGCAGATGGTGCTGGAATCTCTCTACACCAACTCCCATTCATAAATCACAGCCTGTCCCCTGGTGCCGGAGCAACCATTCTAATTAGAGTGGGGGAGGTGTGTGCATGGGTGTGTGTGTGTGTGTGTGTGTGAAGAGACATAGAGACTCCTGGCCAGGAGATGCCACCTCTTCCCACTGGGGCTAGAGCCTCTCCCCTCAGCAGCCCTCACAGCCCACCCTGCTTTACAGAGGGAAGGCTGGGGGTCCCAGGCCTGAGGAGAGCGGCCCTGTGGGGTGTTTCCTGCTTCATGTGATGCCCCCTCCCTCCCCCATCCACCCACCAGAAGAGACCTTGGGACCAGACAGCCATTCCTAACCCCACATTTTCTGCACCGAGGTTCTCTGCATGGTGGTAAGGGGAAGGGGGGCTGGGGGATATTAACAGAGCCCCTAGTGTGTCCCTGGCACCCTAGTGAGTACCTGAGGGGCTGTAAGGGGAGGGGGCTTGGAGATAGGGATGGAGAGCCGGTCCTAGTGAGGGCAGCTCTGATCTGCCGGAGGTGAGAGCCAAGCGAGTGGAGGGGCGGGGAAGAGAACAACAAGACTGAGGGAAGCCGGGCTGGGGGACCCTTGCTGGGCAACTCAGCTCAGACTCCAGAGTTCTTTGGGTCCCTGTGTGTGTGAACATTTTTTCCATTCTTGTTCATGTATCCGAGTGTATGAGAGACTTTGGATTCAGCGGTGGACCTGGGGGTGATGTGCTTGTGCGTATAAGCCGTTTGCATGCCTAAATCGTTGCATGCCTCATTCATACTTGTGTGTGAGTATGAGTGGGCTCGTGTGGGTGGGGGGAGGGATTGACTGTGGGTTTGGGTGTATGTGAGAGGGTCTTGGGGCGTTTAGGGTGGAGTGCGCGGGCTGTGTGTGTTGGAGTCTGGGTGAGCAGGTACGGGGCTGGCTGTCGCTTGTCTGCGACTGTCTGCCTGTGTTCGGGACACGTGATGCTGCACACCTGAGTGTACCTTCTCCCCCGCCCCCCCTGCCCCCCAGCAGTTCCCGGTGAGGGGAGATGGGAGGGGACAGGAGCACCTCCCCCCAGGGGCAAGGCAGAAGCGGTCACTCAGCCCTAGGGACAGTGGCTGCTCTGGGGGTCATAGCTGACCCTCCATCTCCTTCATCCCCAAATCCCTCTCTCTGTCAAGAGAGCCCTGTAAATGGGCTTCTGCCTGGGACCCTTCTTCTCCAGGTGGGTCTACCTTGCAGGGGGTCCTCCTTTTCCTTCCCCTGCTCCCAGAGAAGTCTGAGGCTTTACCTATCTATGTCCCCTCAAGTGCCTGTAGCTCTCACCCCGGTATTAGGTGGCACCCCAGGGGGCGCAGGGTGCTGCTACTTATTGCCCCTGCCCCTCCCTCCCCACTGCTCGCCTTCATCCTTCAGCTCTTCCCCAAGCAGCTCCCAGCTGTCCCGGGGAAAGAGCCCTGGCTTTATTTATTTTTAATTTATTTTTAATTTTTTTGGCTCCATTGGGTCTTCGTTGCTGTGCGCGGGCTTTCTCTAGTTAACGGTGAGTGGGGGCTACTCTTCGTTGTGCTGTGCGGGCTTCTCACTGCGGTGGCTTCTCCTGTTGCGGAGCATGGGCTCTAGGTGTGCGGGCTTCAGTAGTTGTGGCTCACAGGCTCTACAGCGCAGGCTCAGTAGTTGTGGCGCGTGGGCTTAGTTGCTCCGCAGCATGTGGGATCTTCCTGGACCAGGGCTTGAACCCGTGTCCCCTGCATTGGCAGGCAGATTCTTAACCACTGCGCCACCAGAGAAGTCCCAGCCCTGGCTTTAAATACAAGCTCCACATGTGCCACTTGCTAGCTGTGTCTCCAGCCAAGAGTCACTGGACTTCTTTAAGTCTCAGTTTCTTCATCTGCAAAATGGATATTAAAGTACCCGCCCTGCCTACCTCTAAGGGTTATTGTGAGGATCATGGGAGGTAACGTATGTGAAAGTAGCAAGAAATGATGAAAGACTGTACACGTGGCAGCAATTATTACTTCTGGGTTGTCTTTTTTTAAAAATTAATTAATTAATTAATTTATGTCTGCGTTGGGTCTTCGTTTCTGCGCGAGGGCTCTCTGTAGTTGTGGCAAGCGGGGGCCACTCGTCATCGCGGTGCGCGGGCCTCTCACCATCGCGGCCTCTCGTTGCGGAGCACAGGCTCCAGACGCGCAAGCTCAGTAATTGTGGCTCACGGGCCCAGCTGCTCCGCGGCATGTGGGATCCTCTCAGACCAGGGCTTGAACCCGTGTCCCCTGCATTGGCAGGCAGACTCTCAACCACTGCGCCACCAGGGAAGCCCCTGGGTTGTCTTTTAACTAACCAACACTAAATCCATTTCACAGATAGAGAGACTGAGCCCTGGAGAGACTTGACTCTGTGTTGCACCTGTGGCTTTTTGCTAGGATCCTGGCCCCTGGTATCCACCCCTCACTCCTGGTCCATTAGCAAAAGAGATCCCAGAATTTTGCTATCCCTTCCTCCACCTGCCCACCTTGCCTGCTTTGAAAACTCTTAAGCATCCTTCAGGCAACAGCACAGAGGGCACCTCCCCTGGGAAGACTTCCCTGATTCTAAGCAGAGCTGGAGTCGTGCTTCCCGGATCTCTGAGCACACCTGCTGGCAGCTCTTATCAGGCTGCTCTGTAACTGTTTGTTTTTCCAACACTGTTTCACAATTACCATGCAGTTTACAAACACCGAGAGTGCAGTGTGATCCAACTACTGCAGCTACTGCGGTGGTGCCGCCCAGGTTCTAGTTCCTGCAGGGCCGACCCTTCCGAGGTAGAAGCACCCCTCACCCCAGCTCGTACCTATGACCACCCCCACCCCAGGGCCCAACCCAGAACCTGGCTCCAGGAGGTGCTTGGTAAATGGTGACTGACTGAAAACAAAACACATGAATGAGGCAAGGAGTGGAGTTTCTGGGAACAAGACAGAAGGGAAGAGATGCTTCTCGTTAACATCTCTTCATAAAAGCCAGTGAGTTCCTACATCCAGCTGGTGTCTGAATTGGGGCCAATCATAAAACAGGGAGGCCTCTGAGGCTGAGGGCAGCTGGCTGGCCGGTGGGCTTTATAGGGCGGTTTTATGGACTCAGCTGAGATGTGGTGATGAGAAGCCAAACTTTAAACATCCTCTTAAAGTTTGCTTTCACTCCCTCAGGCCTCTGAGCTGAACAGAATTGAGGAGAAGGCTTATTGAGGACGTGCCAGTTGGAGGGATGATGAGGATAGCATCATCCACGTGGACCAAAAGGAAGTAGGCAGGAATTGCAGCAGGAAGGGTATAAGTTAGATTTGAGGAAGGACTTCCTTCTGGTGCTGGGATGTGGCAGGGAGTGACAGGGAGGGGAGCAGATGGACTGACTTGCTCCCCATTACTCTGTGACGTAAGGGGGTCGTGTCATGTTTATTTCCTGTAGCCTCTGCTGTCTTGTTTGCAGAGTGGGGAGAGGGACTACCACCTCTGCTCCCCATCTCACCCTGCTCTCTCCTGTCTCTCTGGCCAGGCAGAAACCTCTAGGGGGGAAAGAGAAAGGAGCTGAGGTCAGTACCAGGATCTGCTCAGGAGCTGGGAGCCCGGCTGAGCCCGGCACCCCCAGGCCTGTGAGTGCAGGGTCCTCGTGGTCTGAGTGGCGAAGCTTTCCCTCCAAGCCTATGCGGTTTGACGTGTGGAAAGGAGAAAAGCAAGCCACCCGAGGAACTGAGAAAAGTGCTGAGGAGAGATTTAGAGGTGAAGAAAAGTCAAAGAGATAAGGAAAGAGAAAAATCAGAGAGGAAAAAGCAGAAAAGAAATGCACGGAGCCCACGCTGCAGGCTTGGGAGGTTGATCTCGGCAGACTTCACAAGCCTTCAAAGGGGGGTTAGCATCTTACAGATGGGGAGCCCCCGCTCAGAGGGGACCATGGCTCGCCTGGGGTTCCCCAGTCGACGAAGTTTTTGAATCCAGGACTGTCTGACTCCAGCCCACACAGGGCTTTCACACGCTGGCTGGGCAGCGTCCTGGCCTGGACTGCGTGAGCACGAGTCACCCAGGATGCTCTGAGGCCAGGTGTCCTCAGCCCTGGGCAGCAGATCCCCACGGGGCCCGGGGCCCCTGGGCCCGGACCAGCCTGGGCCTGCTGTCTGAAACTCGGCTTGTGGCCCGCCTGTCTGCCGGGAGGATTGACAACTATGCTCTCGGGGAATGGAGAAGTCGGAACCCAATTAAAGGCCAGAGTCCTCAGCCATGGAGAGGGTGCCCTTTGCTTTGGGAGCTGCAACTCATGCTCTAGAAGCCTCTAGTCCAAGCAGGATTCTCAGCTCCTGCAGGGGCTGGAGGGACGAGGGAAGTGGGAACGGTGTTCCGCAGGACCCCACCCTACCCGCGCCTGGCTGCGAGTGCCTCGGGGAGGGGGCGTGGGGCTGGGTGGTGAAGGGGGTGGTCGGCTCCTGCCCCCTGGGCTTGGCCTCTGGGTGAGCACGGCCGGGCCCCTTCTGATTCCCTAGGGCAGGGGATGCGGAAAAAGAAGGAAAGGGAAAGAACACTGAGCGCCTATCACGTGCCAGGAGCTTTACATACATTAGCAATTTAATCCTCCCGGCAACCCCGAAGGGAGGATTGTTATCCTCATTTTACAGGTGACTGAAACGAAGTTCAGAGAGGTTAAATATCTCAGTCAGGCCCACACAGCCCCCAAACTGTGGAGGTGGGATTCAAACTTGGGGCTGCCTAACTCCCAGCAATGCTTGTGCACTCTGGGAGAGGGTGACTTGCCCATCCCTTCAAAACTTCCAGCACTGGGGCGTTCCCAGGCACACTCCATGTGTGCCTCTGGCCTCTGGGGGCCCAGGCCTCCCAACTCTAACAAACACCCTTCAGACGTTTCTGGACACTTCCCACCCCTGCTCTGGGGTCCTTGGGAAAACCAGGTTGCCTTTGAAGGGGCCCCCCAGGCCCATCAGCATCTCTACTATTTCACACTTTCCCTTCAGGATCATCAGATGAGGAACAGCTGGGCCTGCAGATTTACTAGGATTTTGCAAGTGATTCCATCCGCTCTTCCAGCTAAGCTCCACTGCTGCTCCCATTAGTAGCCTCTGGAAAGCAAAGAGAATTCCTTTGTCAGTTCCCCAAACCCACTTAGCGGGTGTAATTTTTGCCTCTCCCACTCCTCACAGCAATTGGGATCCGGCCATGCATCTTCCCAGAAACACCAGAGACAAAGAGGGAGAAAAAGAGAGAAAGAAAAGAGAGAGAGAGAGAGAATGCATTTTACTGTTCTGTTCAAGAAAACAAAACACAGGAAACCTCTGGCAGGAGGGACAGAAGACCCAGATTTCCCTCCTGGTTCCATCAGCTCGTGTGGCTGAAGGCACGTCAACCAAATCTCGGTAGGCCTCAGTTTCTACTCCTGTGAAATGGGGTGAGTGTCTAGCCTGAGTACCTCTCAGAGGGGATGTGAGCATCAGAGCCAGAGCCCTGCACCCAGAAACATTCGGTAGGTATGCTGAAGTGGGAGCCCACCTAGATGGCCCATCCTCAGATCCACTGACAAGCCTTCAGACATGTTCAGCATTTCCCACTTTTCCCCCTTTGTTTTTCAGGGGTCACTTATCGACCTACATACACTGTGTGACATGCACATGTAGAAGCTTGTGACGGGATGTGACATCAGGAGAGCCAAGGGGAGGAGGCACAGGAAGAAGTAAGTGAACACTGGGGCACGATATGAACATTCAGTGCCAAACAAGAAACACAAGGCCCCAGCCACCCCAGGGGTCAGAGTTTCACGTGTGACCAGTTGTCACAGGTGCCACTTGTAAGAGCTGGGCAAAGCCCTCAGGGAGTTGAGCGGAGGGCTCAGACTGATGATGCTATTTTAGTAATGAATCATTATTAATCATTTTAATTATCAAACAAAATGTATTAATATTTGGTTAACTGTTAAAGTACTAATGATGGTACTTACAAATTAATGGCTCAGAATGATTATCATGGTCATTGTAATAATGCTATGCTGAAGGAATTTTTTTGCCAATAGATAAATCAGAAAGCAATTGAGGTATATAACAGTGATTGTAGGACTCATGTGTAATGACAACAAAAAATAAGTCTGCATGTGTCCAAATAAGTATGCAGGTATCAAAAATGCCAACAGTCAGCCTTGACCACCAAGCTTGGCCAAAGGGCTCTGTCACAAAGAGGCATCGGGCAGCAACAGCCCGGCTGCCAGAGCCCACACAGGCGAGGGTAGTAAGGCAGCCTGGGCCTGAAGGGGGCTGAGTCCGACCGGAGGACACTGGGAGACACAGGCTGCAGGAGCTCGGGGGAGGGAAGCCAGCATAGTGACCAGAGGGAGCAGAAGTACAAGCCAGCAAAGGGTGATATGATGAGAGATGGGGGGCGGGGGGTGGTGAGAAGCATGCTGAGATCTGGCAGCAAAAAATCTCTCATGAACGTTGTGCCAGTCCTGCCGCCACGCACTGCAATATAATCACCAGGTATTAAGAAAATAGAAATGATGGGCATTCCTTGGCAGTCTAGTGGTTAGGACTCAGCACTATCACTGCCGTGGGCCCAGGTTCGATCCCTGGTCGGGAACAAAAAAAGAAAAAGAAAAGAGAAATGCGGTCTCCAGGCACCTGGCAACTCGGGCAGATGAAGAAGACAGAAACTGACAACACGGAGGGATGATTGAAGTCCAGGGGCACCTACCTCTGCCTGAAGGAGCGGGGATGGGCCGCTAGAACCAGAAAGACAACCATGCCTTACACCTGTAATTAGGCAAAATGCTTACTTTAGTTGTAAGCATAAAGTTGTAGTCAACTCTTTCTGTGATTTGGCTATTTACCGGGAATTCAGTCATTTCTTTGTTTTAAAGTCCCCACTTAAGAACTTCAATGGGATGGACCTGCCTAAACTCCCAGTGTTCAGGCAGAACCATTCACATTGTAGAGTCCAGAAAGGGACATCCTGACTGATTGATCCTGCCCAGGGACTTTGCTGAGTTTAGCATTCCCCCACAGGGGTGAGCAACCCAATTTATAAAGACATGGGATAAGCCTTGCTGTCTCCCGGACTGGGCAGAGAAGCAGGGTCACCTCACAGAACTGGCTAGTTGCCCAGCCAAGAAAGAACTCACCATGTCTGTTGATGGGCTAGGAGATAATCATGGGAGAGGAAGGTTTGGGGCAGTGGCCTCCAATTCCCCGCTGGAGGAGGCCTTCGGGAGTTGTTGAATCTGTTTTGAATTCTTCCAAGATCCAGTTTGTCTGGACCCTTAATCAACTAGAAATGGTAGTCATCTTGGATGCAAGCAATGGAAGCTGCAGCTAGCCTGGACTAGAAATAGAAGTGCATTTTCAAATACTCAGACATTTCCTTTTGGGGGAGGGGTCTAGGGTTGGGGCTTATACTCTTCTTGGCTTGAATCCCCAGAAACCTAACGGAAGGCCTCATGCTGTCTTTTTGTAATCATCCTCACCACGTGGTGTTAGAAGGAAGTTGAATGCATTAAAGAGTCAGCCATTCTGTGCTGTAAAATAGGAAAATTCCAGCAATCTAAAAATCTCACAATGCCTTGAGTCTTTCAGCGAATTCTAGTGTCACCATCCACTGGTGGCCAGCTTGCCATGGGGCCGTGCACACAGTAGGTTCTCATGAGCACTCGTGCTCTCCCCTTCCCTCCTGGGGTAGGCCCCAAGCACTTAAGGTTATTATAACAGGTTAAGTCTCACTCGCCAATTTGTTTAACCTCACACCACATTGGATATAAAGTCCTTAATCTAAATAACGGTCACTCATTTTCCCCCTGCCTTGAAACAACAGGCATTTCATTCACCCCAGCTGGCAGCGCCTGGCAGACTGGCTAACAGGCTCTTATGGGCTGAAACGTGCTGCGGCTTGTTCCTGCTCCATCTCTCCTCCTTCTCAGCTTTTCTACAAGCCACATGCAAAAATCTGCCCCATTACTCGATTATCACATTTCATATGAAATTAGGTATTGCAGGTCTCATGTTATTCAATTAGCTTGGCTCAGGCTGAGGGCATGACTCAGAGGCACTCCCAGTTTCACCACCTTCCAGTCATGGCTCCTCCTTTATCCTGACCCCTGGGAGACCCTGTCTTGCTAGGATACCCTTCTTTCTGCTGAGGCTTTGGTTAAACCACACTCTCAGGCCCCTTAGCAGGACAAAGCTTTTCCCACCAGCTTCAGTTCCACCCTCTTGAACCCTGACTTGCCCGTGTCTCCTAGAAGTACCCAGATGAATGACCTCCACTTGCCTCCCTGATGGTGTGGCCCGCAGCCCTGCGGACAAGCCCTGTGCTTACCCTGGTCCTGGCGGCTTTTTCATTCTTCTCCCTGTCACTAGACTAATGGTTTCTCTAAAAAGCTTCAGCCCTCCAGGCTGCAGTGTCAGCAGCTCTGGGTGGCCCAGCACACACTTCCTCCAGGTACACGTGAGCGTGCTAAAATTCCTGGTCCCACCCACACATCCTGGCCTGGTAACTTCCCCCTGTTCCACTTTGCAGCCTTCATATTCTCAATTCCCACGTTTACATTTCATCAGAGTCAACCTCAGGCTCTCTGCAATCCCTCCATCAATCCGCAGTGATGTTTTTGGCTATACCCCCTGCCCCTGGAAATGACTTCCCACCACTCCAGAGGCAGACACACATGGACCTCCTTTTCTTCCTGGCACACTTTCCCTTCTGTGCCCAACTGTCTCCAGAGGTGTCAGGAAATGTGTTTGGGTTTTATTTGCTCATTCAGCACAGTTGTCTGAGTACCTACTATGCATAAGACCAGATTCTTTACCTTCAGGATTTATAACCTAGAAGGAGAGGTGAGAAAAAGAATACAACTGGTAATTACAAGAGAGAAAGTGCCTCTTACGAGAGGTACAGGAAGGCAGGACACTGGTGAGGCTTAATCTGCATATTCACTCTGGGAATTCTGGGTTATCAGGTCTGAATGCCAAGGACCCCATGGAAACAGTGAAAAGGACTTTTGGTCTGATGATCAGGTCTCAGAAGACTCAGTGAAGACTCTTAAAGACAAGATAAAGAATGAAGCAGGGATTTCCCTGGTGGCGCAGTGGTTAAGAATCCGCCTGCCAATGCAGGGGACACAGGTTCGAACCCTGGTCCTGGAAGATCCCACATGCCATGGAGCAACTAAGCCCGTGTGCCACAACTACTGAGCCCGTGTGCCACAACTACTGAGCCCATGTGCCACAACTACTGAAGCCCACGTGCCTAGAGCCTGTGCTCCACAACAGGAGAAGCCACCGCACAACAACGAAGAATAGCCCCTGCTTGCCGCCACTAGAGAAAGCCCGCGCACAGCAACGATGACCCAACGCAACCAAAAATAAATAAAATTGATTCTTTAAAAAAAAAAAGAATGAAGCAGCTGTGATTCTGCCCTGTGGACCCAAAATTCACCTTTAGCTAGAAGAGAGTAAAGGACTGTTGAAAGATCCAGGTTCCCTTCTCTTAACAATGAGCTGAATCCGCTTCCTAAGAAAGGCTTCCCCTAATTTGGGGGTTCCCTTTGGCAATAAGCCCTCTTAATTGCTCTAAAATTCACATGACTGTTTGAAGCAAAATTATAACATTTTCTTGTGGGTTTTATAATATATGTAGATGAAATACATATGATAACTGTAGCATAAAGAATGGGGGTAGGAAGTAATGAACCTCTGTGGTTGCGAGGTTTCTACATTTTACTTGAAATAGTAACTTCTAAGTGGATTGTGAAAAGTTAAGGATGTATGTTGTAATCCCTGGGGCAGTCATTAAAAAATTAATGCAAAGAAGTAGAGCTACAAATCCAATAGATAAATTTAAATGGAATTCTAAAAATCCAAAAGAAGTCAGGGAAGGAGGAACAGAGAAATGGAAAACAGAGCAGGCAAATGAAACTAAATTCAACCATGTCAATAATTACATTAAATGTTAATGGGCTAAACATTGCAATTAAAAGGCAGAGATTGTCAGAATAGTTTTTTTAAAAAGACTATTTGCAGTCTGCAAGAGAAGTACTTTAAATATAAAGTCACAGATAGGTTTTTAAAAATGGATGAAAAATTATAGACATTCAAAGCTGGAGAGACTATATATTATCAGATAAAATAGATTTCAAGGTAAAGGGTATTACCAGAGATAAAGAGGGACATTTTATAATGGTAGAAGGGTCAATTCATCAGGAAGGGAAGACACTCATAACCATGTATGCAATGTATAACAGTGCTTCAAACACATGAAGCAAAAATGGACAGAATTAAGGGGAGAAATAGGAGAAATATAATCAAAGATGGAAAGTTCATCAGTGAGGGTGGAGTTGTCTGATTTCACCTCCAGGACAAATGGGTTTGGGAGGCCATCCCCTGAACCAGTGCTGGGCTGTAGTCTGTGGCCTGTGGTGAGACACCTCAAGGAAGAAGCCAGGAGGGAGCCAAGCAGTTGTTCAGCAACAAAACCTGGAGAGATTCTTCAAGGCTGGCACACTGATGGCCCCAGGTGATGTTTGTGGACAGCCTAGAGCTTGGACCTCCCCTGAGGTGGGGAGGCAGTGGTTGAGGGTGTTGAAGCTGGTTCTGAAGGTAGTGGTGATAAGGCCCAGGTGGCAATGGTTATTTTTGTTGGCTGTTCTGGAACAGGATGCCAAGTAGTGGAGTGGAAAGCACCAATGGAGGCCAAAAAGAGCTTCACCCACTTCATTATTAGCTGCTCAGGATTCCTTTATAATATACTTGATGAGGTGGACTCAGGTGTCAACGACCACACAAGAGCTAACCTTATCCTTAGTAGTCATCAAGACTGATGGGGTCTGAAGAAGCAAGAGGTAGCCCAATGGTTCTCAAACTTGAGTGTGCAGCAGAATCACCTGGAGGGCTTTTTAAAACAGATTGCTGGGCCCCATGCCCAGAGTTTTTGATTCAGCGGGTATGAGGTGGGATCATATGCTGATGCTGCTGGTCTGGAGATACACTTGGAGAACTACTAAGGTAAACAAGTGCCAAGGGGACCCAGAAGAGGGAAAAGTCTTTTTTGATACATTGAGTCAGTGTGGAAAGTCACAGTTGGGGGTCAGGATGAGGGACATGCCAGGTAGAGGAGACAGAAAAAACAAGGTACATTTATGGGGCTGAACTGTTATGTCCATATATGGAGCAGAGCAGAGAAGCCCGGTGAGTTGGACCAGAACCCAAATCAGGCTTGGCCTAACTTAGAAATGAAGAACACAAGCTCAGAAATCGGATATGTGGGTTCAAAACCTGTTTCTGTTGCTTATTGGCTGTGTAACCTAAAAGAGGTTACTTAAACTCTCAGATCCTCAGTTCCACAACCTGCAAAATGGGGCTAATGCTAATACCTCCTCTCAGGATTGCTCATGAGCGAGTGCAGGTCAACTCCTGGCACTCCTGGGTAAGTGCTCAGGCAGTCAACACTAGGGTTCTTGCTGAACACTAGGCTAAGGGTTTGCAAGCAGAGCACACGGCTGACCCATCTGTGGGCTGATGTTGACCATATCAGGCCTGGGCTGCAACTTTAGCAACAAGCTAGTCAGATAGTATTTGTGAAATCCTTCCTGAGGACACCGCCTTTTGGCTCAAATAGTTCCAGGCCTCCAGCTGATGGTGATCACTTTCCTGGAAGTTAGTCTGTCCCCCAGCCCTGCTCCTTCCCGAGCCCCTCGACAGCCACAAGGGGTGGCTGAGGCAGCTTTACCGGGGCCCAGGCTGAGGAGCTGCACGCAGACTAGCTTCGGGATTTATCACCGGCTTTCGGAGTTATCAGCTGGCATCCAACAGTGCAAAAGGCAGCAGCTTTTGGATGTCTTTTTTTTCACAGTGAGAAGCAAAGGGGATTGAGTCCATCTGCATTAAGGAAAGGGAATTCATCCTCCTCCTCCCCCCACCTCCCCGTATTCTGAGATAAATTGGTTCATTTCCATGACAATTTAAACTCAGAAAAGAATCCTTGCCTTTTGGACTGTGAGTTAAATGGGAAAGGGGGAGCTGTACGCCCAGGACAGAAAAGCTGTGCCTGTCCCCATCCTCTCCT
This sequence comes from Balaenoptera borealis, assembly GCF_965194805.1. Taxonomy (NCBI): domain Eukaryota; kingdom Metazoa; phylum Chordata; class Mammalia; order Artiodactyla; family Balaenopteridae; genus Balaenoptera; species Balaenoptera borealis. Next base: position 82,852,850 of record NC_138862.1, on the reverse strand, counting down.
GGTGCCACACAGGACCCCAGGATGTGGGCACAGCTCCTGAGTGGTTCTGTATGGTCTGAGCCTTTGTGCTTGCAGCACTACAGGAATGTGGGTGCTGGCTTAGATTAGACTGAAGTTTCCATAACTCCTTGGAAATTGTAATCTGGCTCCTGATCCCCACCTTCCTTGGGAGCCAGCCTTTCACCGGGGCCACTACCCCTCTCCTCAATCCCATGTAATTTGAGTTCTTTCCTCTTCTTACCAATTAAGGCCTTAGCATGTTCTGTGGCCATGTCCTTTCAGGGTCTTACTGTGGAGAATGGGCAGGGATGGGGTAGGAGGCATTGGTCCCACAGCCTGGAATCTCCTCTGGCAATTTCCTCATCCTGGGGCTTGTCCACAGCAAATTCTGACCCCTCAATAAGGGTGCCTTTCCCCCAGTACCATCTCAGTTAATCCCCATCCCTACCCCCTGCTTTCTGTCTTTGTGGTTTGAATGGAGCTCAGGATAAAGCCAAGCCTGGTCATCTTGGGGAAGCACTGTTCGTGGTTGGAAATCATGAGCAAAATTTGAAAAAATAGTAAAAAGAAAAAAATCCTGCTTAGGGAAGCAAGTTTCCTAGCAGGGGGAAAAAAAGCTAACTGGCAAAGTCCAACAGGAATAATCAGAAATAGCCTCTGGATTTTTCACCTTTAGTATCTTCCACCCCCCTCCCCATCCTTCCCCACATCATGGGTAACCAAGAGATACCCACATTAAGGTGATCGTCTAGGAAGAATCAACTTAGACATGAAGCCAAATTCCTAAGCAGTTTCCACTGCAATCTAGATTTCCTCATGCTGCCTTCTCCAACTCCTCCTTCATCCAAATGCAGCTCACATTATATATCTGCTCCCCCGGGGGCTGTTGGCCTGGGCAGGTGTTTGTGGCAGAGCCCTGGGACCCATCCAAGGGTTAGACCTTCTGGGCCCTGCGTGTGGAGGTACAGCTTAAAGGTGTAGGTGGATTTATCTCATCGGCCAAGTATTGCCTGAGTGAACGTGTGCATGAACAAAAGGACCGTGAACTCCCCTCCCTTAGCCTTGCAAATCAGTCTCCCCACTTTCCCAGCCCAGGTGGGGGGTATTTTCCTCCCTTGGGACTGAGTAGAATAAATGAGGCAGCAGCCCAGGTGGGAGGCAGGGGAGCTGGTTGTGAACTGACTGAGTCATCCCTCCAGTCCTACCCCCCACCTCCTGCCCATAGCTTTAATTCAGCCTCCATCTTCTCTTGTCCCCAGTAGGCGTCAGCCTCCCAGCATCCACTCACCGCAGAGCAGCCTTTTTACAAAGCAACTCTGAGTATGTGAATGGCTCAGGGTTTACACACACGGACAACCAGGTGTGGAGCTCTGCAGAGGCCTGGAAGGGAGATGCAAGCAAAGGCCCAGTCTGGGTTAGGCCTGAGCTCTTAGCTTCACAGGGTTCAGGGGGTTTTCTATCTGCAAGTATGTGTTGGTCCCTGCTGGTCCAGGTCGGGGTCTGGGGGGACTCATCTCCCATAGGGAATGTTATCACCAGGACAGCCATAGGTACTTAAACCCCCTGACTTCTTTAACCACCCCGGAGGAGGAGAGTGATCCTCTCTGAACCCCACCCACCCACCGCCCCCCGCCCCGAGTGTCTGCTCTGTTCTGCGAGGCGTGGGCCTCCATGGAGGTTTGTGGAATGACTCTGAGGCATCTGGGAATGCAGCTTTGGAGGGGGGTGAAGATGGATCATGTTTCTCTCCCAAGCCCTTCCCCAAATCCTTGGGACCCAGGAGTGGCAGGAGCTGGGCCTCTGAGAGTTGACTGGCTTATTTTTAGTTCAGATTCTAGCTCACAAGCCTGACTGTTTTTCGGTTTTGCCGAATTTGGGCCAGGTCCTGGCAGTTTCCTAGAACCCTGGCTTTGGCTGTTGAAGGTCTGTGGGACATGAGCCGCTGGGGCAGGGAAGTCCCACCAGCTTCCTGACCCAGGGCACTGGCAGAGCACAGACAGCCTAGCCAGGCTGCTCTGGGGCCTGGACCAGCTACCCCAGTTGGAAGGGGAAGGAACCTGGGCCTCCTAGCGCTGAGCCTTTGGTGATTTGGGATAGGAGGGGTATAGACTTAACATCCTGTTTAAATTTGGCACTAGTAGAATTTTTTAACAGGGGTTATGACCCTCCCTCCTCCCTCTCCCAGGCCTTCCTTACATATTCCTCTAATCAGTTTTTCCCTTTTGGCTCTAATTCTGCTCTTCACCTTGGAGCTTGGGTCCTGACCGAGGGAGAAGCAGTGTGATCACTGTGATTTCTTGAATGCTGCCTCTGAACAGAGCTGACCACAGACAGGCTGCCGGGAAGCCCAGCAGCCCCCAAGGGACCAAAGACGGGAAAGAGGAGAGGAGAGACTGATGGGTGTGAGTGCACGTGCGCGTGTGTGTTGTCACATGTGAGTGTGCTGTGGCTAGAGGTGGTGGTGCAGGAGGTCTGAGAGGAAAGGCGAGAGCGAGGGAAAAATGCCTAATTACAGCCAGGCACAAGTGCCTGCAAGCCCAGTCCTTGGCTGGCCGGCCGTGTGAGCAGAGGCTCTGTAAGCGAACACCCAGCCCTTCTGTGACTCCCGGGCGGGGGAGCCCACATTCCTGCCCGGCAAAGGCTGCTTTAATCAAGCCTCCAGATCCTTCCTGCAGCCGCCCAGGGGGGACTGTAACGCTAAACACATTAGTGTGTGAGATTGAAAGGTAACACATTCTCATGGAAGCCCCCGGAACAATGGGCCTCGGGTCTGGGTTTCATTTGGAGGAACTGTGCGGTGGGAATTTCTCTAATCAAATAAAAGGAAAATGAAAAACTCTATCATTCGCAAACTTTAATGCTCTTAATTGCATTAATTTGAAAAACATACAAGGTCTTTCTGAGTGTGGTGTTGGAGCCTGATAGGAGAGGAAGCTTGGGGCCTGGTTGGGGAGAGGCAGGAGTCTGATGGCAGCAAAGGGTGCCCGGGAGAGGCAGCCAGTGTGGCCGGGGCCCTGAAGGATGGCCTGGCAGAGACCCAAGTGATAGGAGGTTAGGCTTCTGTCCCCCTGTGGCCCCTCCCAGCCCTGGTATTTCCGGGGCCTCCATGGTGGCTGAAGAGGCCTGAGAGCCCCATCAGGCCACTTGGCTTGGACCTGCTGCTGTCACTCACTCCTCATCTGCCCAAACCCGAGGGGGAGGGGGCAGCTTCTCTCTGCTCTGTCAGCACCCACAGCCCGGGGCCAGCTGCTCATCCTGCAACACATCCCACCCTGGATGCCTCCAGAGGCCCAAATCCCAGTCTGCCCCTTCATTCCCATTCCGCCGTGTTGGACCTGCAGGGGCGTACCAGCCTCTTCCCGCCCCGAACTCTGTCTCCATGCAGGATGGAGCAGAAAGAAACAACCTGCATTTGGGTGTTGAGTCTGTCAGAATGGGATCCGAGCTCCCTAAAGCCTGAAGGAGTTGGGGCCTTCTCCCTGCCCTCTGCTGCAGGGCCCAGGCTAGGAAGGCCTCAGTTCTCCACTGAGTCAGGGCTGAGGGACAGTGGACTGGGCCCTGCAGGGCGCTGTGGAGCCTGGAGGTTCCTAACTGAGGCACAGCCCTCCCTGGAAGTTTGGGCCTGTGACTCACAGAGAGATGTGCCAGGCACTGGACACGTTAGGGTTTAATCTCAGCCCCTCTGCTCTCAGCCTGCGTGACCTTGAGGCACTCGACCGTCATCTGCAGGAATAATGTAAACCCTACCAGGGCTGTTAATGTTGGTTCTCCTTGGGGGCCCCCAGTCCTTAGGAGACAGTGGGGGAGTGAGGGTTGTCCGTGTGTACACAGGAGCTTCAGGCCGTCAGTTTTAGTGGCCACCCAAAGGACCCTCTTTCTCCATCCCATAGTTTCCTCCTTGAATTACTGTTGTCTTGTGGGTCCCTCAACCTGGAATTACTGTCTTATCCTTGAACTTGTAGGAAGCTCATCTCATCTCTCAGGTGTCACCTCCTCTGTGAAGGCCTGTGACGTGCCCAAGAGAACTGAGTCCCCTGGCAGGTACGGTGGGAACATGATGTTATTATTCCTATTTTCTGGAAAACCGAGGTTCTGAGAGGTTTGTTGACTTGCCCGAGGTCACACAGCAGCAGAATCAGGACTAATATTCCACATAATGGCCTCCATTTTCTAGCACCTGCCATGAGCCCAGGACTGGGCAGGTCACCTTATTTTTTTTTTTTTTTTAATAAATAAATTTATTTATTTATTTATTTTTGGCTGTGTTGGGTCTTCGTTGCTGCATGTGGGCTTTCTGTAGTTGTGGCGAGCGGAGGCTACTCTTCATTGCAGTGCATGGGCTTCTCATTGCGGTGGCTTCTCTCGTTGCAGAGCATGGGCTCTAGGTGCACGGACTTCAGAAGTTGTGGCACGTAGGCTCAGTAGTTGTGACTCGCGGGCTCTAGAGCACAGGCTCATTAGTTGTGGTGCACGGGCTTAGTTGCTCCGCGGCATGTGGGAATCTTCCCTGGACCAGGGCTCGAACCCGTGTCCCCTGCATTGGCAGGCGGATTCTTAACCACTGCGCCCAGCTGGGGAAGCACCCCCAGCACTCTTCTTAAATCTTTTTTCATGAAGAATTTTGTCAGCCATCAGCCAACACCACTTACTTAGAGCTCTGGGCAGGGACGAATGAGGGATACAGTCCTTGCCCGGGTGGAATGCAGGCTCCCAGGGAGGCCAGACCTGCACCCTCTGGGCGAAGTGGGAGAGAGGGGACAATCTGTTTCTCCTAAGAGTCCAGCTCTCGTGATGGTTCTGCCACTAACCAGCTGTGTGACCTTGAGTAAGTGAGGCAGCGCCTGTCCTCAGTTTCCCCATTTGTACCACAGGGAGGTAGAGGCATAAGGCCTCTAAGGACCCTCCCAGCCCTAGGAGTCTAGGCTTCTGTGACTTCTGAGAGCGCCCTGGGCTAGCTGTGCCTGGGTCCAGGAAGGCAGTGAGCAGTGGGGGTCCTCATGAAGGTGCCTTTGTCTGCTCTAGTCTTGCAGCTTCATCGTCTGCCAGAGCTCAGAACTCAGGAGGGGGGCTCATCTGGGGTAAGAGGAGCCCTGGTTAAGATGATTTACAAAAGCAGGATCTGCTCAGGTTAGCAGGGCCTGATGGTGTGCTGGGGAGCAGGCAGATGTGCTCCCTAAGCTGGCAGATGTTATTTTTTAAGAACTTCTAAAGGCACAATCCTGGCGGGGAGGGAATCTCCTGGCATTGTCTCTCCTGTGCCCCAGCGAATGCTCAGTGACTTATGAACATGACCTGATTTAATCCCTCCACCTGATCTATCGGGGCAGAACATTGCCTTCCCCTCTGTCCCAGATCAGAGGCAAAAGCAGCCCATAAGGTGTGTAAGTTACCTGGCTGGGAAGTGGTAGAGCAGAGGTTCAAAACCAGGCCCAGGTGGTGCCAGTGTCCAGGGGCTGTCCCTCCACCATGCCACCCTGCACCTCTCCATGGTGGGAGGGTGCAAATGGCAGAGCTGGCAGGTGAATTCCAACAGCAGGGATACTCAGAGAGGGAAGCCTCAGACAAAAGGGTTACAAACTGAATCCCCGTGCGCCTCCATTTAAGCAGATCCAATATACCCAAATCTAAAAATAGCCCCTTCTATTGGAACTCTTTCCCATATGAATTCATTCCCATAGAAAAAGAATCACTGATTCTTTTCTTCAAGAAGCCAACTCCATTAGTGCATTAAAAATACAACTCAAGTTGCCAAATGTGATTTCATATGCAATCCCCTCTCCCTACTCCCAGACCCAACAGACTTCTCACTCCTGATCCCAAAGGAATACTCCGCCTTGCCTGAAGAGAGGTTCGCCTACAGTGAGGGGGGCTGGTGATCAACATGGCAAACACATGTCCTGGATCTTCTGAGACAGCTCACTGTCTAATATTAGGTTTCCGTTGTCCCATGAGGATACTTGGAACTATCCGGCGCTGGGGACTGATGCCTTAGTTAGAACAATGTGGTCACCACGGAGAGAAGGATGCTGTCCTGTCAAACCCATTTTCCAAACTGGCAGGGCTGAAGGGTAGGCCTGGTCAGAGCGGGGAGCCCAGATCCAAGCCTCTGAGGTGGGGTGGGGGGATGCCGGGGGCATGGGGTGAGCCAGCTGAGAGGCAGCCCCCTGGGTACCTGGGATTTATTAGCGAGCATGCCACGCAAAACAGGCAGGCTGCAGGGATCCAGGGCTCCCTCCAGCGCTCCTCTGCATGGGAGGTGGGCGGGCCGGCCCTGGAGGGTGGCCAGGGAAGAGCAGCTCCGTGATTAAAGGCTCGGAGACCAGGACTTTTGAAGCGAGACCGAGACCGGGGTGGCTGGTTATTTACGCATTTAGCTCTGGGCCCGGCCTCCCCCCTCCCCCCACCACCCAACAACTCTGACCCACAGCCTGGCCCTGGGTCCCGCACTGGGCTCCAGGAGCCTGGCAGGGAAGGCAAGGATTTCCAGAACCTTGACCGGGGACCTGGAGTGTGCTGGCAGGGGCATTAACACACAACATCATGAACCCTCCTGACCAGCCTACAGGGTGAGAGTTACTAGCCCCATTTTACAGGTGGAGATACTGAGTTGAAATGACCAAGTGGAACAAGGACCCAGTTCTTCTGACTCTATCTCATCACAGCAAAGAGATGGGAAGAGAAATCTGACCGAACCTCTCTAATGAGGGGGTTGTTTCCCTAGGGCTGTTTACGTGCGAAATGAGAGTTCTTAAAATAGTAACAATAATGTGATAGATCCTACATACACTTATTGAGCAGCTACTACATGCTCAAGGTCACTGCATGTAATCCTTCCAAAAATTTCCCGAGGTAGATATTACAATCCTCATTTTACAGGTAAGGAAACTGAGACTCAGAGACTTTACCTGACTTGCTCATGGTCACAGAAGCAGGATTTCAAGCTTGGATTGTTCTGTCTTCAAAGCCCACAGTCCTTCCATCACCCCATGCCTCGTATAGCACCCACCTTATGGTTCCTGGGACTGCTTTCTCTATGGGAAGGATGTTTTGGGGGGGTGACTCTCAGGAGCCATCCTGGGAGCATCCATAGAGCACAGGAGGGTGACCCCAGGAGGCTGCTGGCTGATTAGGTGTTTTCCAGGGTCCCACACTAGCTTGCCTCCATGCACTGGCTTGTGCTGTTTCCTTTCTGCATTAAAAACTTTTTTTTGCCTGTCAAATCCTACCCATCCTTTAGCCCTGAGCTTGGGTGGCTCTCCTTCCACTACTCCTCTTTGATCTGCTAATCACAGTGTGCACTCCTCTTTGAACTCTCTCTCTGCTTCTTGTGTAGCAGGTAGGACTCTGGGCCTTTCCTGTTTGTTTGGCTCAGTGGTTGGAGGAGAGAGATTGATTTATGTTTAAGGAAGGGCTTCCCGGCTGAAATTTCAGAGTGGGGATTACGGAGCTCCAATTTGGGAAGCGTGAGTGAGTCATGGAGAACGGTTTCTCTTGGTGAATTGGGTGATGAGGCAGCGAGGCCCACCCCCCTCATATGCGGCTCTGGTCCCGCATTGCTCTTTTTTTAAAAAAAATATTTATTTATTTATTTATTTATTTATTCATTTTTAGCCGTGTTGGTACCTGTGGGAGGGCTTTCTCTAGTTGCGGCAAGCGGGGGCCACTCTTCATCGCGGTGCGCGGGCCTCTCACTATCGCGGCCTCTCTTGTTGCGGAGCACAGGCTCCAGATGCGCAGGCTCAGCAGTTGTGGCTCATGGGCCCAGTCGCTCTGCGGCATGTGGGATCTTCCCAGACCAGGGCTCGAACCCGTGTCCCCTGCATTGGCAGGCAGACTCTCAACCACTGCGCCACCAGGGAAGCCCCCGCATTGCTCTTTCACATTGGGAAGTCTGGGGTTTCCTGGCAAGCACACCACAGCCCTTCCTCTTTCTTTCTTTTTTTAAAAAAAATAAATTTATTTAATTATTTTTGGCTGCGTCAGGTCTTCGTTGCTGCGCACGGGCTTTCTCTAGTTGCGGCGAGCGGGGGCTACTCTTCGTTGCAGTGTGTGGGCTTCTCATTGCGGTGGCTTCTCTTGTTGCGGAGCACGGGCTCTAGGCACACGGGCTTCAGTAGTTGTTGCTCCGTGGCATGTGGTAATCTTCGCAGACCAGGACTCAAACCCGTGTCCCTTTCATTGGCAGGTGGATTCTTGACCACTGCACCACCAGGGACGTCCAGCCCTTCCTCTTAAAGCTACATAATCATGGTTCCACCATGGTGTTGTAGAAAGAACTCAGGACCAGGGGTCCCACAGGCTTGGGGTTTTCGTGGCCTCGGTCTGTGTGTGCCTGTGCGACCTTGGGCAAGTCAGCTCCCCTCTCTGGGTCTCAGAACTGGCCAGTAGGCTTTCCACTGGATTCAGGAAATACAAGGATCAATAATAGAGGGCCCCTGCTCTCAAGGAGCTCCCAATCTAGAGAGGGATACAGTCAGGTAAACAGATCATTATAAGGCAAGGCGGTTACTTCTGCAATAGAAGGATGGATAGTGCACTGAGGGGAAACAGGGAAGATCAGAGGGTACAGTGACCAAGCCTGCCAGGGCGAGTCAGGGGAGTCATCACAGAGGAGGTGACATCTGAACAAGGATTTGAAGGATGATGGGAGTCTGTCGGGCAGAGAAGTGGGGGGGGTACACCACTTTGGGGTTTACCTGACCTCTATTCCTGACTTCTGATAAGAATGTGCCTTGGCTTTCAGAGAGGGAGGGTCCTAGCGCCGCTAGGGAAACCTCAACTCAGCCACCGTGTAAATCCTGACAAGATTCAGTGGGAGAGCAGCTCACAGAGGGAGTAGGTGGAATGATTGGAGCAGAAACCAGAGAAGCAGGCCAGAGGAGGGAGCTTCAAGAGATAAATATTCAATATCATTAAGTGCTACAGGGATGGGGAGAGATGAGGGTGGTGAAAAGTACAAAAGTTACTGGACTAAGGAAAAAAGACTGGAAGGAAGTACTCCAAAAGGCTCACGGTGGTCGCCCTGGAGTTGTGCGATTAGGTATGGGCCATCGTTTTTCTGCTCCTGCACACTACTCTGCACTTGCCAATTTTTCTACAATGAAGCATTTATTCAGTAATCAAAAAAACGGAACAATGGAAACTTGTTTAGAAAAGAAGGCGTTGGTGACCTTGGCAAGAGCAGGTTCGGTAGAGTGGTACGGCCGAGCCAGATTGCAGGGCATTAAAAACGTGGCAGAGGGTGGGGAGGCGGAAGAAGTGTGCGCGACACTCGGGGAGGTTTGGCAGGAAATGGAAGGACGGTGATGGTACCTGGAGGCCGCGGGGGCCGAGCAAAGTTGTTTGTTTTTTATTTAATGGGGGAGGGAGTTTTAAAAGTAATGAAATTTCCTGAGTTGAAAAATCAAGATCTTAGAAAGAACTTGTGTGTCTCTTCTGGGTCTAAGACACAGAAGGAGAAAATTTATTGGAATTTTTGGGACTTTTCTGTGGCCTTGGGGGACAATAGAAAAAAAAAAAAATGGTATGAAACTGGGATTGTCCTGGAAAATCCAAGCTTGGTGGCTGCTGAATATTGTGTGGGCTTCCAATCAGAGGGGGTGAGCAAATGAAGGGAAAGATAAAGAGAATGCTGGGAAGGAGGGACACCTATGTTCACAGCAGCATCATTCACAATAGACAAAAGCTGGAAGCAACCCAAGAGTCCCCTGACAGATGAATGGACAAAAAAATTGTTGTATATATGCACAGTGGAATATTATTCGGCCTTAAAAAGCAAGGAAGTTCTGACACATGTTACAACATGGATGAACTTTGAAGGCGTTATGTTGAGTGAAATAAGCCAGTCACAGAAGAGCACATACTATATGAATCCACTCATGTGAGGTACCTGGAGTAGTCAGACCCATGGAGACATGAAGTAGGATGGTGGTGTTATTGTTTAACGGCTATAGGGTTAGAGTTTCAGTTTGGGAAAGAGAAAAGTGTTCTGGAGATGGATGGTGGCGATGGTTGGGAAACGATGCGAATGTACTTTGTGCCACTGAAATATACCCATAAAATGGTTAAAATGGAAAATGTTATGTGTATTTTACCACAGTTTTTAAAAAATTAGAAATAAATATATAAAAAGAATTAAGAAAGGAGGAGGAGGAGGAGAAGGTGAGGACGTAGGTGAGAAGTGGGAAAGCGAGGACTCCGGAGAGGCAGAACTGGGGACGCCTGGGTGTCCCAATGGGGATAGTTTTGGAAAAGTGGAAAGAACACTTCCTATTCAGAGCACATTCACAGAATGAGTGGAAGGGGAGATAGAGAGACAGAAGTATGATGGAGTAGGGGATGGGGGGTCAGGTCAGGCACCCAGAAGGAGAGTCTTCCCCCATCTGCTATGGCTAAGATTTGGAGAGCAGGTTGGAATTTTTCATTCATTCGTTTGTTCCACAAGGTAGGACTTCAGCACCAGCAGGACCGCCAGCATATACACAGTACCTTCATGCCAAGTAGAGAAAAAGCATCTCCCCGCTTCCCAGGCAGACACAGCCTCAGGGGCACAGGCTGAGTAAGTGGACAGCACCTCTGTGGGAGTGGGGGTCCCACCCCCCACTGGGCTGAGTGCCTCTGAATTGTAAACAACATACCCGAATGTACCCACTGACTCTGCACCAGGCACCGTGCCAGACCCTGTAGAGTTTCCTGAGCTTTAGAAGACCCACCCCATGCCTTGAAATATCCAGTGCTGCCAGGGTTGAGGGAGCAGAGGGAAGAGAGGAGAGGCAATCAGATGGGCAGCATGAGCCTGAACTGTGTGCACTTTGCTTCTGCAGGGCTCTACTTCCAGGAAGCAGGGATGAAGAGGTGGCAGGAGTGATTGTGGTGGGCATTGGCACTGCAGACCCAACGCAGGGCAAAGGGACGGGGCATGGGGAGGACCACACTGAAGTGGCTGGCCTAGGGTCCAGGCTGGAGGGGGAGCCTGGCTTGGCTGGGGAGGAAGGCGCCTGAGAAAAGCAAATGTGCGTTAGGTGCTTAGTCTGCTCACGGCCTGGAGGAACTGGCTGGTAATACCCGGTGCCCTCAGGCAGTGATCCCTCTCTGTCCTAACCCAGGACACAGAGCTATGCGGTCAGCATTGACTGCTTCTGGATCACCCCTAGGGCAGGATGCCGACAACTAATTTTCTCTAGAGGTTATCTGACCTGCCCACTGCATCTGGTATGTGCTGCCTTCTTCACTGTCAGCACAAGATCATTATCTTGGGCCTATATGTGACTTCAGGTAACAATTTGGGGCTGGGGAGACCAGAGTTCAAATCCCAGCTCTTAACTCTACAATTTATAAACTATGTGACCCTGGAAACCTCTCAAGTTTCTTTCTCTGTAAAATATAGAATTTTTTTTTTTTTAATAAATTTTTTTTTTTTTAACTTTTGGGTTTATTTATTTATTTATTTATGGCTGTGTTGGGTCTTCGTTTCTTTGTGAGGGCTTTCTCTAGTTGCGGCAAGTGGGGGCCACTCTTCATCGCGGTGCGCGGGCCTCTCACTATTGCGGCCTCTCTTGTTGCGGAGCACAGGCTCCAGACGCGCAGGCTCAGTAGTTGTGGCTCACGGGCCTAGTTGCTCCGCGGCATGTGGGATCCTCCCAGACCAGGGCTCGAACCCGTGTCCCCTGCATTGGCAGGCAGATTCTCAACCACTGCGCCACCAGGGAAGCCCTTTCTCTGTAAAATAAATTCAATTAGACCACCGCCCCACCCCAGAAATTTATAAAGATTGAATGGGTTAATATATATAAAGCACCTAGTACAACGCCTGTAAAAACCAATGGATGTTCAGTAGATGTCACTTCACACACACACACACACACACACACACACACACACACACACACACACACACACCACTTGTTTAGAATATCTATATCAGTAAGGTTTACTACCTGGCGCATGTCAATGGGGTTGCTACAGTTGAGTTGGCCCAAGCTTCTCCCTGTGGGCATTCAGAGACCCATTCTCTTTGCTTGGTCCCAAGTGTCTCTTCTCCCTCCTGGTTCCTCCTCCACATCCAGTGGGTTAGATACAGGGTTGCCTCTGCTGACTGTGGCAGGGCCTTATGGAGCTTCAGTGCCAGACGCTGCATTTCTATGGTATTTGTGGTGAAGTATGATGTAGTACACTGTGTGGTACCCTGTGATGAGGTGGAGTAGTCTGTTGGAGACAACAGGCACTATCTTGAGAAGAGCCCAGTGACCTCCTACCTGGGCTCTCCTCTGCCAGCATCCCTTGCTGCAGGGCAGTAGTTCACTTGGTGCAGAGCCCACTTACCATGTATCACACTGGGTACCTAATATGACCCGGTGGATGGATGAGCCCATTAATGGGGGACAAGAGGTTCACAGGGGTCAATTCTGCACGTACTTACTGAAGTCTCCCAGGTGTCACGCACTGAATCTTTGGCGATTCAGACCTGAATAGAAACTGGTCACCACTCTCAAGGAGCTCAGTATGGCAGAGGACATAGACCCTTAGCTTCACCTGGGCTTAGAGCACTCCGGAGACATGAACCATACATTCAGTCAGAGCAGAAAGCAGGCAACTAGCTCTCCCTAGGTAAGTCTGGTAAGGCTTCCCAGAGGTGGTGCCCTCTGAGGTGGGTTTTGAAGGAGGAATAGGAGCAGAGACCCAGGGACCAGGTATTCCAGGTTAGCTCTCAGTAGCTCTAGAAGGTTCTGACTGGAGGGATATGTGTTCTGCAGAGGTTCTCCAGGGACTTGCAGTCGCACCCTGATTGTCTGAAACCCACGGGGACTTTGACAGGATAAAAGGAGCTATGATGGGGCTACAGCTGTTTCTGTTTAGAGGGAGGTGGGGGAGGGTGGGGGAGGGAGGCGGTCAGAAAACCTGCCTGCACCCATCTCTCCCAGTTGTAATCTAGTCATTTCCAGTCAGGGAAGGAGGGAGGCAGAGAAGGAGAAGGAGGAACTGGGTGGGCTGGGCCTGACCAGCGGGGCACTGGAGGCTGTTGGGCGGGAGGATGCTGTTTATTTGACTACAATGTGTATTTAAAGGTCTCAGTTACAACGGGCCCCAGGCGCTCTTTAACAAGCTGCAGCTGTCTGGTCGCTCATTAGCTTTCCTGACATCTTCTGGGGCTGGTCCTGGGGGAGCAGCCCCCGAGCCCCTCCCTGTGGGTCAGGGCCCTGGAAGGTTGACTTCTTGCCCCCAGCACCGGTGCCACCATGATGAATGAGGCTGCTGCCCCATGCAGACAAACGCCTTCCTGGAACAAGAGCTGTTTTCTTAAGACAAACAATCCCAGTCAACTCTGGTGAGAGCCCCTGGATGGAAGGTCCCAGCCTCGCCTGCCACTGCCTGCCCCTCTGCCTCTGGCCACTGGGAAAAGACCCATCAGGGGGCCAGGCAGCTCTAGGTGCTGTCCTCAGAGTGGGGACAGAGTGGGGTCTCCAAGGACAGCAGGGCCTGGACGTTTTCGGAGGGGAACTGAGAGAGAGAGAGAGAATAAGTCTCCGCAGAGAAGTGGAGAAGTGGAGGCACCACGGGAAAGCAGGGTCTTCAGAAGCTCAGCAACTGTTCTCTGCCTCTCCCTACCTGTGTCTCTGCTCAGGTTATACCTGTCTTGGCCTCGGGTCCCTCGAACATAGACTAGGCCAGTTTGTTAGATGAATGGTTCTCAACACTGGCTGCACACTGGGGTCACCTGAGGAGCACTGAAGAAATCCTAATGCCCAGACCCCATTCCCAGAGATCTGATTCAATTGGATTTCAGGAACTGCCAGTTTTCCCCGAAAGCCCTCCAGTGATTCTAATGCTCAGCCAAGGTTGAGAACCATTGGTATGGGTGGTTCCCAAGGTCTGACTCTATGGCTTACTAGGTCTTCCTTGAAAATTCCTGGTTCCTTAGCAAACACCTCCAGGAAGCCATTAATTTGCAGAATGTGGGCCCCAAAGTTAATTTGCATAATGTGGGCCCCAAAGTTCCTCTACTCAGAGTTCCTCCTGAACAAACCCACCTGGACTGGAGCAGGAAGGGACCTCAGAAATCATCTGGTCCAAATCAGTTTCAGAGATGGCAAACTGAGGAGTCCTCTTCTCCACGTGAGGAACCCCAGCCCACGTGGAAAGTGTTTTGTTAATGTAAACATCCACAACGTGGGAAACTACTCTTATTACAGGTGGAATAATTGAGGGTGGAGAGCAAGATTGGAGCATTGGAATTATAACTACTCTCTGTCTTCCCAACTCGATTATAAGCCCCTTAAGAGCAGTGACCAAGTCTCCCCCCTTTTTTGGTATCCTCCTCCTGACTTAGCAGTAAATGACTTTGTGGATGGATGGATGGGATGAATGGATGGGCACCCACTGCTAGATTTGGCTACAGGTCACCTGGACTGCCATCACCGTTGTCACTGCTGTGAATAATGGAGGGGAAGGGGTTGAGGGAGGCCCTGAAAGAACCTGGTGGCCTTGGGACTCGGAGGAGGGCCATTAATAAGAAGTAAGGACCCAAAGCTGGTCTTGACAGACTTGCTGTGAATGGCAGGCAAGGCCAGATTACATGCCCGTTATACTCTGCTGTAAATTCACATCTCCCAATGCCTATCATGGTGTAGCCAGGAAGTTCATTTTCTCAAAGGTCTTGTCCTCAAAAGGCCAATTTTGCCAAAGGAAGGATGTGGGCCTGCAGGCATGGGGGAGGGTGGGAGGGAGAGGGGCTCCATGCTGGGTGAGGACAGGAGTTAGTGCCTGGACTGGGTCTGTATAACTCTCACCAAAAGATAAAGACCCTGCCCTCAAGGAATTTACAGTCGATGAGTAGAAGCTGTCAGGAGAAGAGCAAAGTGGTCCACGGAGGAGGATGTGCCGAAAGGGTCTGGATGACGACTCAGGGGAGGTGACGTTTCAGCACAGTGGGGTGTTCTCCAGCATGGTCGAGGAGTCTGAAATCTTTTTAAGATTCGTTAGCGGATTCTGTTGTGCAGACGGGTTTAGGGCATGGCTAGCGGCTGGTGGGGAGGCATCTTGGGCAGAGGGTACTGCGTGCGCAGAGGAAGGGAGGTGGGCTGAGGGCACACAGGAAATGGGCAACAGTCAAATGTGTCTGGAAACGGTCCTTTGGGGGAAAAGAAGGAGATGATATGACTTGGGTGGGAGGATGGACTTGAAATACCTTTTTGTTAGAACCCTTTACAATAACTCCCCCAGGAAGCAATAATCCATTTCAGTCCTCTGCGCGCGGTGCTGATTTGCCCATGTTGCGGGGAGATCTGGTGCCGACTACCAGGTTTCGGTGCATTAAGTAATGCAACAATAAAATTTGGGTCACTGCAGCACAAAGTCCCCTTTATTTTGACAAGTGTAGTTTTTACTATGAAGTGTTATCATAAATAATTAAATTAAACCGGCAAATGGCTTGTAGTATGCTTTGCTGCAGTAACAAAGTCTCTGTAACCCCAGACACTAAGCCACTCCTTTGGGGGATTCTTGGCTCAGAACCATTGGGGAATTTTTCATAGCTCGAGTATTTGAACTAGTCAAGGGAGAGGGTAGAGTGGAAGGTTCATCTCACTCCCCTGCTGTCACCTTTCCACCAGTGTGTCCCCATTTGGCTGTGTCCCATCCTGTCGTCTGACCTGTGGTCTCTTGAATCTGAAGGGATTGCTCCCCAGCCCTCGGCTGGCCTGGGATGGAGGGGTCGAGGGCTCAGAGCACATACTGGGCAGTCTTTTTTTTTTTTTTTTTTTTTAATAACACCTGCCCAGGTACCAGGTACGTGCTTTGGATCTTGGGGTGGAAGGGCTTGTAGGGACTCTCCAGACCATCCGACCACCCACCTGCACTTGCTGCTCCCATCATTTTATAAACAGGGAAATTGAGGCCCAGGGAACTGAGTGACTTGCCCTGGTGCTTGTTGGCTGATGAACAGGGATGTGCAATATGCAGAGTGTGAGTGGAGAAGACTCAGAGACTCAAAGACTGGACATGCTGGAGGGACAGGGCTGCAGGACAGAAAAGGAAGTCGTGGGGAGGGTAGAGAGAAGGGGAAAAAAGGAAAGAGGCAGGAGTGAGTTTTGTTGGAGTGTGGGGAGCTTTGAACCAGGCTCTTAGGGGACATCCAGGAGGAGACCCTGAGAAATAATCATCAGAATCCTCAAGCATCCAGACCACTGCCCACTATATCTAGACAGTTCTTAAAATAAGCAAGAGAGAAGCAGAGAGATCTTTCCAGTAGAGAGGGGAGAAAACGTGCTGGAGAGAATCCTGAGAGGCAGAACGTGCTGGTTACAAACAGGGAGGAGTTTTCAGGCCCTCCTCAAGGCGACTGGACAGCCTTTTCCTCCTCTCCCATCCACTCCATCCCCCCACCCACCCTCTTCCATCATCCTGCCTGCTGGACATCCAAACACCAGCTTCCCTCCTCCTCCTGGGGCCCTTAGCTAAGGTGGCAGCTGGTAACTGGGTTGGAGAGGGGTGCGTTTCTGTCATTGCCTCTTCGGGAGGTATTCCAGGCCTGTGGGACTCCGTGCAGGGACAGTTCCATTCTTAGAGCCAGAATTCCCAGCGAGAGTTCCAGAACCCAGGCTCCCTCAGAGTCCCAGGCCACTTCCAGGAACTCCCAGGGTCTCCGGACTGAGCCAGCTCGGGGGAGAGCATCCTGTCTGGAGGAGCTCGTCAGAATGAGGTGCCTGACAGTCCACATGGCCTTTCTGCCCGCCCCCTCAGACCGGGTGTTTTTCATAGCACCTTCAGTGGAAAGGAAAGCATGTTGTTCTAACTCCAAGGAACTCTGAGCTGTGTAAACAATAGACATGGAGCTTGGAACAAAAACCACCTGCAGGGCAGACAGAGCTGTACCAGAAATTCCAAAGAGAAGGTGGCTGAGACTCCAGTGTTCCAAGGTGGTGTTTAACAGTGCTCACCCTCAGATGCTGGTGTGGTGTCAGGTGGCATGGGGTTTTGGCCGGGGCTGTTGATCTTCCGTTGGAGGGTGGTGGCCCCTTCTGTCTCTCCACCACCCAATGCCTCCTTCACAGGGAGTGTGCACAGGGGGAGTGGGAGCGAGCCCAGCTGACCTGGAAAACCAGACCGAGGAGGCCTGTGCCAGCTGGGAAGCCAGCTCACTGGCCCTCTCCACCTCCCACAGGCCTACGGGTTCAAGGCCACCCCTTGGGCAGTGGTGGCAGGACAGAGGTGAGAGGAAGAGGGGATTCGCACACTAGGTGGTATCTGAAACTGCTCCCAGAAACCCACGGGTAAACTGTGTCCTCAGGGAGCTTCTTCTGAAATGACTTGCCCTCCCTTCTGGCCTCCCCCTCCTCTGAGCCCCAAGGCTGACCTGGGTACCCTCCTCTGTGCCTCACTGTACCCTGTCACCCTCAAACCGTATCTCAAGTCTGTCACCTACCTGCCTCTGTGCCCACTTCCATATGCAGTAGGTGCTCAATAAATCCTTGTTGAACAGAACAGGGCGTCTCTAGACAAGGCCTGATATTTGGCACTTCTTCAGGGCTGATGGCTTTAGTGGGTGGCCTGGTCCCCTGGCCGCAGCTGCACTTGGCCTTGGGGGACCAGTTGGGGAGGAGGCCTGGGAGTCAGAGCCGTGGCACCGCCCTCAATCCAGCCGGCCGGTCTGTTCCCTGTCACAGCCGGAGCCTATCTCCTCCTCACCAAGCGGGTCTGTGGCTACTGCATTCCCTCCCTGTCAGGCACTGAGGGGATGTGTGTGTGGCCAGGTTGGGGGGAGGGGACTTTAAACAAACAGCCCTGGTCCCAGTCAGTGCCAAGGCTCACCGCACCCCACCCGCCGCCCCCCCAGACAGACGCGGCTCGCTGGACCGTATGACAAGGAGCCAGCAGAATTCATTTAGCACAAAAAGATTTGGTGCTCTGTCTCCCACTCCCCCGGCCAGACCAGATAGCGCCTGGGTACCCCTCCTGCTCTCCCTCCCGCCTTGGGCCTTTCACCCCCTAATCCTCCAAGTGGGGAGCGGTCACATGGGCCCCCAGCTCTCGACAGGAAGCTGTCGGCACTGCTGGCGTGCAGGACCGGCTCCCTCACCACCGGGAAGGCAGGCTGCCGTCCCACAGCCCGGCTCACTGAAACCCAACCCCTCTTTCCAGCTGCAGCTCGAGAAAGCCCCAGGCCCGGCCTTCCCCGGGGACTCTGCAGCCTGCAGATCTCACGGTCAGGGAATTTTCCCCGCATAGTGTTCCAAGCTGGCAGAGTCTCCCGAACAATAGGCAGGGAGAGACAGCGACCATCTCCCCCTGCACCGAACCCCGACCAATCCAGGGAAGCGGAGACCCAGAGGACAGAGACCATCACTCCTGGGGAGGCCCGTGCCTTGGGAAGAAATCCCTGGAGGATCCAGGCCCAGATCAGTTTGGAGCAGTCAGTCCCCAATTCTTCCAGCCCTTTCCTCCCAGGGAGGAAACTCACCTATGCTCACCCTGACATCCCAATGGCCATGAGTGGTGAGCGACCCTGTGTCAGAGTCAGGCCTGCTCAGAAAGGCCTCCCATGCTCCGCAGAGAAGGGGATTGTGGCTGGGTAGTGGGGAGGCTCAGGTTCCAGAACAGTCACTAATTCCTTTACCTGGGGAAAAGCCTATTAAAAAAAAAAGGGGGGGGGAGGGGCTTTTATTGCTCCTAAGACAGACTTCCTCAAACTCAGCTAATAAACGGTTGTCAAGCAGCAGTCCTGGTAACAGTAGAATAGAATGGAAAGATCCCGTAAAGCCAGGAATGGTTTGAATGCCAATTTCACCACTTACTAGCCATGGGGCTGGTTCAGCTGGAGGGATCCCCTGAGATACGTTATAAACAGCTCTGAGCCTCATTTTTCTCACGTGTAATATGGGACTATTACTGCCATGCCTGCCTCCATTCATTTAGCGACCATGAAGTACCTACTATGTGTCAGTCATTTAGTTGCCGGAGACTAAAAAATAACAGCATCTCCACCCGAAGGGTCACATCCAATAGTGTGTATGAAGGTGCTTGGAAAACTGAAATGTTGAAATAAACAGATAAGGACCAGCTGTAATGATCTCATTAACTTCCTGCAAATGAGGCTGCTAAAGTGATTTTTAAAGTTCTTAAAAAAGGTTTTAGGTAAACCAGACCTGTCTCTGTAATCTGGCCTGCACTATTTATTTGCTTAACAAACTGTTTCTTCATAGATAGTGTAAAAGGAAAGACTTCAGACCCGCCTGAGGCAGAATGTATCCCAAATTCAGAGTTACTGGGGTTGCTCTGAATTAATTAGGTCTTTCTGTAGCTTAATGTATAAACCTGGGCTCAGGAAATTTGGCCTTTAAAGCAGGTACCCTTTCAAATGATGTGGATTTCATGTGACTATTTTAACTTCACTTCAGCTCCATTACCCTTTATGGGCTGCAGGGGTGGTAGGGGGAGAGGGAGGGGAGGGATCTGGTGCAAGTCTGCTTCCGTGTGAGTGAGGAGCCAGAGGAACTGTAAAACAGCCTTCCCCCAACCCAGTAAATTCACACTTTCAGCCCCGGGGCGGGGGCCTCCTCCAGCCCGGGTGAAGGCAGGTGCGAAGGCTCCCAGTCCTAGTTTTGCGGCTGGTTGCCTGCTGGGGTTTCCTTCTTCAACCTCTCACTGGCCCCTCATGGTCTTTGGACCGCACCCCCCCCTCACCAACTTTACTGAGGTATAATTGACAAATAACATTATATATATTTAAAGTTTACAGTGTGATGATCTGATATACATTGTGAAATGATTACCACAGCTAAGTAACATATGTATCACCTCACATAGTTACCTTTTTTTTGGTGATAATACTTACGATCTCTTAGCAAATTTCAAGTATACACTACAGTGTTATTCACTATAGTCACTAGGCTGTACATCATCCTCAGAACTTATTCATCTTATGACTGAAAGTCTGTATGCTTTGACCAACATCTCCCGTTTCCCCTCATCTCCCAGCCCTTGGCAACTACCATTCTACTCTGTTTCTATGAGTTTGACTTTTTTTCTTTAGATTCCACCTGTATGTTTTACCATAAAATATTTGTCTTTCTCTGTCTGAATTATTTCTCTTAGCATAAATGCCCTCCAATTTCATTCATGCTGTTGCAAATGGTAGGATTTCCTTCTTTTTTAAGGCCACCGTATAAATATATCACATCTTCTTTATCCATTCATTTGTCGACAGACATTTAGGTTGTTTCCATATCTTGGCTTTGTGAATAATGCGGCAATGAACATAGGAGTGCAGATATCTCTTTGACATAGTGATTTCATTTCCTTTGAATATATGCCCAGAGTGGGATTGCTGGATCAAATGTTCTATTTCTAGTTTTTTGAGGAATCTCCATACTGTTTTCCATAGTGGCTGCACCAATTTACATTCCCACCAACAGTACAAGAGGGTTCCCTTTTCTCCTCATCCTCACCAACACCTGTTATCTCTTATATTTTTGATAATAGACATCTTAACAGTTGTGGGATGATAAGTCACTGTGGTTTTGGTTTGCATTTCCCTGATAATTAATGATGTTGGGTACTTTTGCATATATCTGTTGGCCATTTGTATGTCTTTGGAAAAATGTCTGTTCAGGTCCTTTGCCCATTTTTTAATAGAGTTATTATTATTTGCTATTTAAAAAAAAATTTTTTTATTTAATTTTGGCTGTGTTGGGTCTTCGTTTATGTGCGAGGGCTTTCTCTAGTTGCGGCAAGCGGGGGCCACTCTTCATCGCGGTGCATGGGCCTCTCACTATCGCAGCCTCTGTCGTTGCGGAGCACAGGCTCCAGACGCGCAGGCTCAGTAGTTGTGGCTCACGGGCCTAGTTGCTCCGCGGCATGTGGGATCCTCCCAGACCAGGGCTCGAACCCGTGTCCCCTGCATTGGCAGGCAGATTCTCAACCACTGCACCACCAGGGAAGCCCATTATTTGCTATTGAGTTGTAAGAGTTCCTATGTGTTTTGGATATTAAATCATTTTTGGATACATGGTTTGTGAATATTCTCTCCTAATCCACATGTTGCCTTTTCATTCTGTTCATTGTTTCTTTTGCTGTGCAGAAACTTTTTAGTTTGGTGTAGTCCCACTTGTTTATTTTTGCTTTCGTTGCCTGGGCTTTTGGTGTCAAATCCAAAGAATAATTGCCAAGAACCAATATCGAGGAGCTTTTCCTCTATATTTCTTCTAGGAGTTTTAAGGACTCAGGTCTTATGTTTAACTCTTGAATCCATTTTGAATTGATTTTTGTGTCTGGGATAAGATAGGGGTCCAGTTTCATTCTTTTGCATGTGGCTGTCCAGTTGGACTTCTTATTCTGGCTTGTGGTGGCCTCCAGACTCCCCAGCCATCAGAGTGCCGCCTGGGCTCCAGGTCACTCTCTCATTTAAGAATCTCTTGGCTAATTCTGAAACTCTTCAGCCCCCGCCCACGGATCTTTCCCACCTCCTATTACCTGCTCAGTGGGATTCCAGGTCAACTGTCCCTTTAGCCAGTCTAATACCATAGCCCCTAGCCACATGTGTCTAGTCTGAACTGAGCACTTGTGGCCAGTCCAAACTGTGCTCTTAGTGTAAAATATATACCAGATTTTGAAGACTCAGGATGAAAAACGTAATGTGAAATATCTCATTATAATTTTTATATTGATAACACATTGCAATAGTAATATTATAGATATATTGCATTAAATCACATACATTTAAAAAATTAATTTCACCTATTTCTTTTTAACTTTTTAATGTGGCTACTAAAAAATCTGAAATTGCATCTCTGGCTCCCATTCGTGGCTCACATTATGCTTCTACTGGACAGTGCTGCTTTAGAGCATCAAGTAGTACAGAAGTGCCTGGGCTGGGGGTAGGCAGATTTCAGTGACCTTCCTGAATCTCTGCTTCCTTTTTTTGAAACAGGATTAAAAGTACCTGCTTCAGGTGATCGTTGCGAGAACTCAGGTGAGTTACCAGTTGTGAGAGTGCCTAGTGTGTACAAGTTAACATAATACATGTTGGTTTCCTTTCCAAATCACGTTTCGAAACACCTCCTAGAGCAGTGGGTCTCCATCTGGGATGCACCCAGATTCACCTGGGCAGTTTCTTTTTTTTTTTCAATAAATTTATTTATTTATTTTTATTTGTTTATTTTTGGCTGCACTGGGTCTCCGTTGCTGTGCGAAGGCTTTCTCTAGTTGCAGCGAGCAGGGGCTACTCTTCGTTGCGGTGCGCGGGCTTCTCATTGTGGTGTCTTCCCTTGTTGCGGAGCACAGGCTCTAGGCACGCGGGCTTCAGTAGTTGGGGCACGCAGGCTCAGTAGTTGTGGCACACAGGCTTAGTTGCTCCGCGGCATGTGGGATCTTCCCAGACCAGGGCTCGAACCCGTGTCCCCTGCATTGGCAGGCAGATTCTTAACCACTGTACCACCAGGGAAGCCCTCACCTAGGCAGTTTTTTAAAAAAATGTGTCCAGGCCTGGGTCCCATTCTGGTTTAATTGGTCTGTGAGGCCTGGGCATCAGCATAATTTCAAAGCTCCCCAGGTGATTCTCATGCCTAGCCAGGGTTGAAAACCCCCGATCTAGAACTGTTTGCTCCTTCACCCCTCAATGCTCTGACTCCCTTCCTTTACATAGTGTCCCTTTAGCATTTTACATGTGTTTTGTGCTACTTTAATTATAACCAATGTTTCTGAAAGCCTACCAAATACCTGGCACTTTACATATATTGTCTCTAATCCTTCCCACAACTCTGTGAGTAAATTAGATTAACCCCATTCTGCAGATGAGGAAGCTGGGGCTTAGAAAGGTTAAAGTAACTTACTTGTTCAATAAGTGGAGGGGAGTCAGGGGGAAGCACTCCACCCAGCTAAGTCTAACTCCAGAGTGCAAGCCATTGACCATGAGACTACACTGTCTTTGTTTTAAATTCTACAGTAACTAGACTGTAAGCTTCCGGGGGCAGGGATGGTTTCTTCTTGTTTGCAGCAGGACTCAAAAAATGCATTCAGTAGCCCCTTGATAAATACCTAATAAACCTCAGAGTATCTGTTTGAGAGCCTCCTTGAGCAGGCTGATGGGCCGGGGGCCCACCTGGGGATGAGGAAGGATTGGTGTCTGTGCTGCTCTCCAGCAGTGGGCCGGGGGCTCTCAGGGCTGCCTTCCGCAGGCAGGCCCCTATCAAGTGCAGGAAAGCTCTGGAAAGGACAGCAGGCATCTGACAGAGGCTCCTTGGTTTCCAGTCTAACATTCTTCTACAATCAGTCTCTCCTGGCAACTCTCTGGCCCAGAAGCAATGTTGAGAACCCAGGTTCTGCAGAGCCAAGAAGGCAAGGGGACTGATTTGTGTGGCTCTGAGTTGGTGGCAGGTGCTCCAACCTCACCGCAGCTGTGCCTCCCCGACTCACAGGCCCCCTCCCTGGTCTGCTGCAACCAAGGGCTCTTGGATTTTCTGGACCAGCTCTGAGTCCATATAATTTTATTCTTTGCAAAATAGGAGGTTTATTAAAGGTTGACTAAATGTGATTCAAGTTTTCTACTTTTTAAAAAAATTATTTTATTTTTTTGAATTTTATTTTATTTATTTTTTTATACAGCAGGTTCTCATTAGTCATCCATTTTATACACATCAGTGTATACATGTCAATCCCAATCTCCCAGTCATCACACCACCACCACCCTGCCCCCGCTGCTTTCCCCCCTTGGTGTCCATACGTTTGTTCTCTACATCTGTGTCTCTATTTCTACTTTTGTAAGACTTCAGATACAAACATTCTTAAATCAGGGGGTGGAAGCCTTTGCCTTGACCCACACAGTGGACCCCCCTACAGTCGTCCAAAAGGAGGACAGGCCAACTGCACAGCAACATGGGAAGGTGATTTTATGTCATGACAAGCGATGGGAAAATCCATCCACATTCTGAAAATGGCATAATAACAATTATTTTTTAAAATTTTTAATAAAAAAGAGGTGAGAGAGCTAGGAAGGAACTACACGAGAGTGTTACCAGTGATTGTGTTATGGTGGTAAAATTACAGTTAATTCTTTTTCTTCTATTTGCCAAATCTTCTGTAGTATGTCTATATGACTTTTACAATAAGTGGAAAGAAAAATTATTTTGGGGTGATCCATCCCAACAAAAACCATAGGATTTGATGTGCACTCTGTCGTTCTCTGCCTCAGTCCAGGCCACCTCACCCTCACTCCTTCCTGGGAGATGACAAGAAAAGAGGGGGGAAGCCAGCCAGGCCCTGCCCTGGGGTGAGGACTCCCGACATTTTTCCCCACAGCCAGTCTGGGAGTGGAAGACTGGAGGGTTGCCTCTCCTGAGCCCGACCCGCTCCAGGAGCAGGGTCCTTGGCCTCCATAATCAGGCCCCTGCTGCTCTTCTGGGGCTCCCCGGTGCCTCCCCCAGGTTTGGAGCCGAGCGGTGGAGCAGGTCACTTTGGACACCCGTGCCGGCTAGGCACAAGGGCAGGGCAGCCCTGTGGTTTAGTCTGGTGTGTGCCGGCTTGGCGGGGGTCCAGAAGTGCAGTTACTGAGGGTAAACAATTTCGCCTTTCCTCTTAGGCTCTCTCCTCTGCCTGGTGTGGCTGGGAACCCTACCCAGAAGGTAGCCCAGCCCCGCCCAGCCTGCCATTTTGGGCTGACAGGACAAGCAGGCAATGGGTAGGTCTTTGGACCTAAACAGAACCTGGTTCAAATCTTGTCCAGCTTTGCCACTAACTTGATGGGCAACCTTGGGAGAATTACATCCGGTCAGAGCCTCATCTGAAAAGAGGCATAATAACCCCTGTGTGGCAGGGCTGTGATTAGGGTCCAATGGACAGAAAGCACCTAGCACAGGCTCAGCAGACAACAGCAGTTACTGTTGGAGCCAGGGAGCTTCTGTGTCCCAGGCCCCTCCTGAGCTGGGCTCCTGGGGCTGAGGCAGGGGGATGGTGGGGGCAGGGCGTGGAGCCCTAGATTTGACTCTAAGCATCAGCCCCTTTTAGCGCTTTGCTCTTCTGGCCCTGCCTGCGGGGCCGGCTTTGGGAAAGTCACGTGCTTTCAGCCTGCCTACTTAGCCATCCCTACTCCTCCCTTTCTTTACATCTGCTTGGCTCTGGAGGGGTGAGGTAATCCCGGCGAGAGAACCTCGCTCCTCCTTGGGGGTATAACCACTGTCCTCTTGCTGGAGGCTGGATGATGATGGTGAGAGGGCTAATCTCCCCCTGGCCCTCCTGCCCTGGCCGTGCCCCATGGCAGGATCGGTCAGGAGACAGAGACTCCAGTCTAGAAGGCTCTCGTGGTGTTCCCCTGAAAACACCCACAGGCTTGGAGGGTATTTCTGAGGGACAATGGCTGTTTTTATAGTGCTTGCAGCATTGTAATAGTAATATTAATCATCGTAATTATTATGTGTGGCACTGTGCAAAGCCCTTTCTCATACCCCATCTTATTTACTCCTCTCAACAAACAACCTCGCGGGGTGGTATTGTTATTATCTCCATTTCAGAAATGAGGCCATTGAGGCCCAATGAGTAAATGATGACCATAGGTAAGTGATAAGTGATCTCTTCTGACCACAAATCCTAGAGGGTAAACATGGTACACATGGGCTCAATAACAAGACCCCTGGGGGCTTCTCCCTTTGCTCTGAGTGCCTGCACACACCAGGAGGAGGTCCTTTCTGTTCTCTGTTCAGTAAAGAAAGGAAGAATCTGATTAAAATGGAGGTGGGGAAAACAGAGAGGAGGGAAGGTGATTTTCCCCAGGTTCTGGGTGTGGACTTAACGAGCTGAGACGGCAGATGCCTCCGTGCCATGGGTGGTGTTTCGAGTGTAGGAAGGTCAGCGGGCTCCACACTAGGTGCCTGTTAGGTGGCCCCCGCCAGGACACTGTCCAGCCACAGCCTTGGAGAAGAGAACAAGGTTCACCTTTGTGGTGCACCCTTGCCCTGCTGGGGAAGAGAAATCTCTGGAAAGGTTTTCCAGGGAGCAAGACCCCCCCCCCCACTCCTTCCCCGCCCCCGCCAACACGGAGTGCTCAGAGGGGCACTTGTCCTGGGGCTGGGTCAAGTGCCATGTCACCTACCTGCTGCTACAGAGGGGCATGGGGGCAGGCTTGCCAAGACCAGCAGGGAGCTGCTGGCTGCCCGCCCAGTCTCCCTTTCCCCATCCGCAGAGAGAGAGGTGGCCCAGGACCCCACCTCCTCAGCACCTGCGAGGCCCGAACCCATAACAACAACTGTGGAGGAAAGGAGCCTTTAGAAAGAAAGAAGAGAGCTTTTGACTTCCAAATTGCCACCATGTGCTATGCGGTAGGCAGGAGGAAGGGAAGTCCCCACCAATTGTCCTGAAGCCAGCTGTCGGTTTAGTTTGACCACCGCCTGTCCCTCTGCCTTCGCGGCCAGCTGTGTGGTGGTACTATTTTCAGCGTGAGCGGCAGAGCACAAATGCCCTCCCTGCAATCAGCCAGCTTCCCCACCTGGAGGACTCGGGGCCCCTCCGCCGGGCGGCGGGCAAGCAGGGCCTCAGACTAGTTCCTGGAAACTTTATGGTCCTTCTCCCTGCTCTGCTCGGTGCCTCTGCCAGGGATTGCTCAGATAATAAGGCACTATAATAACGGTGACCATTTATTGATCACCTACCATAGGCTAGGCTTCATGCAAGGCGTTTCATTTACATTATCTTATGCGTTCCCACTTGGTCCTGCTTGTTCTATACCCTGCTTTAGAAAGAGGTCTGCTATGTAGAGAACAGGTATATTGCTTCTTGTTCATTAAACTTGTGGCTGATAGATTCTTCTCTTAAAACAAACAAACAAACAAAACCCCACATTGTTTTCATGGGGAAAATAGACTTCATTTATATTACTTTGCTTTGCAGGAAAACCTCCAGGAACCTCAGTGGGCACTACTTCTGCAGACGTGTCACCTAAAATTCACTAGCATCTTCCTGGTCCCAGCTGTTCTTCCCATCAGGGAGGCTGTACTTTAGAGTCTGTTTCTCCAGCCTTTCCCTCCCTTGCTCAACAACTGAGGCCTTTCCTATCAGAATTGGAGGGGCAGAGGTTGTGGGTCCAGCTATGGACTGGTGGGCCGTCGGGGGCCTTGGCAAGCCTCCCCTCCCAGCCACCGGGGCCCTGGGACGCTTCCCCTGCAGGAGCTGCCAGGAGAGTGGAGGGTTTGTGGGAGGGCTGTCGGTGTAGGGTGGGAAAGGGGAACATTTCTCCAGCTGGTGGCAGGAGCTGGCTAGCCAGAGGCCTTGTTCACGGCCCAGTGCAGTGCGGCTCTTGTGTTTATGAGCTTTGTGAGATTTAGAGCGCTCTGTATTAGCCACAGGTTTTTTGGGGTCACATCAAAGGTTAGAAAGCCATGGAAAGAGTTCTTTCCCCATGAATCACACTTCCCAAAAACTGTAATTCTCTGAGAGGAGCCGGCTTGCTTTATAGAGCTGGCAGGAGAAAGGAGATAACAGGGACTCCTGGGGAGTTTTCCTGAAGAAAACTTCTCTGGAGGGCTAGACAAAGAAATTCTCAGTAGAGGAGCCAGAGGAGGAGAAAGACCCACTGGGACCAGGTTGATGGACTAGGATTTGGGGATTGGGATGAGGGGGCAACAGGGCTTCAGGTGCTGCTGGCCTGGAAGGATTGGGCCCTTGCATTGCCCAACTCCAGGGCACACCCTGCCTTCTGCAGTAACACGACCTACACAGCCACATATAGCAACCCTTTCCTTGCTCCCTCATGGATGGATTGGTTATATCTCTAATGGGCTCCCATAGAATCCTCTAGATGGTCGAAGAATATGATTATCCAGGTGCTTATCTGCACCCCATTTCCAGCCACTTCACAGTTGCACCTTTGAGAACAGGGACCCTAACTTCTTAGCTTTTGTTTTCCAGCCTGACACATAGTTTAAGCTCAGCAAATGTTTGTGGAATGAATGAATAAACATTGTCGAGAGAATTCTTTTAGCATTTAGGGACTGGTATGGCTAGCTCAAGTATTAGGAGCCAAGAGACCTTTGATTTCTTTGAAGAGAAAGTACTATCCAAATACACCAACTCTTTTAAGACCCAAATGGCCCACTGCCTGCTTTTAGGAGGCCCCCAGATGAATTTTTGTTTACTTAGTTCCTCCTTCATTTCTCAAACACTAGTCCCTGTCTCAGGCACCATGATGGGATACGCTTGAGAAGCCCACAGTCCTAATGGGGTGACACACACTGGGCCTTACAATGGAGTGGTCAAAACTGTCAAAACGAAGGGCACACGTGGGGCATGTACAGGGGCTACAGGGTTCTAGGAAGGGAGTGGCTCACTCACTGCCAGGATGGCAGGCTTCACAGAGCGGGTGATGGGGGCAGGGGCTGGAGAGCAGACATGGAGGGAAACTGTCTTTGCTCTGCTCTTATCTAGGCTTTGTCTCTCTTGAGCACAAAGAGGTTAAGTGTCTAGTCCAGGGTCACACGGCTAATGAGTAGGTCTCAAAGCTGATTCTTCAACGCCATATCCTGTGACCTAGCACCAGCTCTCTCTCTGTGCTTGAGTCCAGGCCTTGCTAACCTGTCCATCCAAAAGCCCCTGTGGCCTCACAGAGCATCTGATGTAAGAGGAGGCCTCAGCCACGGAGTTGATTCCTGAGCCATCCTGGTGACGTGTCTGGGCCTCTTTTTACCTGTCGTTATCCTGTTAACAATCCAGCTTGTTCCCAGCTCTGCACCTATCTTGCTCAACAGTTTGATGCTCTGCTGACCTACTTGGCAGCTCTCGTGCTTCCTGCTTTGTTCCCCAGGCTCTGCCTGGCAATCGTCCTCGTGGATTATAGCACCTTTGCACCCTTGGGCAGCTGGCCTTCAGGTTGTCATGAAGCACTGGGGGCTTCAGTTCCTCCAGGTCAAGGCACACCTCACTCCACCAAGCCTCCTGCACAAGCCAAGGCCAAACAGAGTCCCTGGCCCTGCTGCCAGATATCCCCAGCCAGGCTCCTCTGCTAGGACTTCACCTCTTCCCTCAGCTCACCAACAGGGGCACTGCCCATCCCTGCCCCCTGGGCTGCAATAGGAGAGAGGCCATGGGCTCCAAAATCAGACAGACCTGGTTCAACTTCAGCACCTGTCAGTTTTCAGAAGTTCCTTAACTTCCCTGAGCCTTATCTTCCCATCTGTAAAATGGGAATAGTAATACCTACCTCACAAAAATGTACGCACAATCTGTACCTGGTACATGGCTGAGGAAGTGGGAGCTGACATCATCTACTACTTATAAAAGTTTTACAAAAGCTCCTCACGTATCTAGGCTCTGCCTCTCTTGAGCACAGAGAGGTTAAGTGTCTACTCCAAGGTCACATGGCTAGTTAGTAGGTCTCAAACCCAATCCTTCAGCTCCACATCCTGTGACACACCACCATCTCGCTTTCTGTGCTCAAGCCCCAGCTTTGATAGGTTGTCCAATCTATGGGTCTTTTTTGACCCCGAGATGCACAGGGAAAGCCTGAGTTAGCCCATTTTACAGTGAGGGGACTTGGGCTCAGCGCAAATAAGTGAGTTTCCCTAGGTCGCACTGCTCATCAGGAGGGAGCTGGGTGAGAACCACTTGATTCTGCATTCTATGGCCTCAAAATAAATCCTTCCCATCTCTCCCCTCCACTGTCAGGGGACCCAGCCCTATTCTGAGAAGGCCTTCTCTCCCCATGATCAGAATGTCTGTGAGTTCAGGCATCATTCTGGCTCTTTCCACGGTCCCAAGCAGACCCTTCAAGTGGAGAACAGTGAGAAGGCCTCTCTGGACAGGTCTTGGGGGATGAGGAACACAGTGTCTGGAGCCCTGGGAAGGAGGAGACTGCTGGCTGAGATCCTCTCCTCGTGCCCCTGCGTCAGCCCAGACTCTCCCCCCACCCCAGCCCCTGGCCAGAGCAACCCTGTGGCCAGTTGACGGTGGCCACCCAGCCCCCATCCCCGGGCTGCCAAGGTTGGCAGCCTCACGGCCATGCTGCACAACTCTGCGCCTCTCCTCCTCAGTTTATTCCTTCCAGATACACAGTTGCTGCTTTTTATTTGGATCACTTTTCTGTGTTATGGTATTTCGGTTGTTTTTCCACTCCTTCCCCCCATCCCCCTGCCTTTCCCCCATGGCAGGATTCCTGAGAAGACTAGCTTTTGGAAAGCGCTGCAAGCACATCTGCTCTCTGGCTACAGCATTCCAGGAGGGCCCTGTCAGGGGCTCGGCTCTCGGGGAGCCAGGACACGCTGGGCAGCAGAGGCTGGGGGGCAGGGTTCAGGGGCCCTGGCAGTGGAGGCCCGTGGTGGGCACGCTCCCTGCAGCAGGCAGGGCTGCAGCAGGCAGCACCCTCAGGGCCTGGGGGTGCTGCCTAAGTCCTGGGGCCATAGCTCACCAGCTCCCCGGCCCTGCTGTCTGTGACTGTTGGCTCTGTAGGCTCAGATCTGCGTATGCTAGACTCGGGGTGAGAGAGAAACCAGGAGCCTTGGAAAACACCCTGGCCCTCCATCCCTTTTGTCAGAACCTCTTTGGTCAGCGGTTCTGAGGGGGTGGGGGTCCTGTGTGTGTGTGATCTGTGTAGGCGCAGTCGAGTGCGCTAGAAAGTGTGTGCTGGTTGCGTGCAGGCTCGGAAGTCACAGGGCCGGGGTTCGATTCCTGACTTCCCACCAAAGGCTGTGTGAATCTGGGCAAGTCACCGCGAAGTGGGCATGATAACATGCTTCCCTCCAACGTTGTTGTGAGGGTGAACTGAGTTAACACATGAAAATACTTCCTTGCACATAGTAAGTGCTCAATAAGTATTTTAGCTATCATTATTATACATGCATGGGGGTACGTATGGAGTTTAATAGATTTGGGGTGGTGCTTCTTGGACTTTGGAGTGTGACAGTCACCTGGGAAGCCTGTTAAAAGTGCTGGCTTCTGGGCCTCACTTGCAGAGATTCTGATCCGGCAGGTCTTAGGTGGGCTCAGGAATTTACTTTTTAATCCAGAGACCCTGGTGATGCTGATGCACTGGTCCAGGGTCTGATCTGGAGTTGTCTGAGGTGTCTGGTGAACAGGTCCTTGGGATCCTGGGCTCTGGTACATCCATCAGAACTGCTTTGCAAATGTAACTGGAGACCAGATAAAGGGATGGCATGGGATGAGGCTGAGGACGGACAGGAGCCATCTCAGGCAGAGCCTTGAGGCTCTAGGAAGGAATTAAGGTTGTTGGAGTTTTAGGCATGGGATTGACACAGTCCTACTGAGTGATTTGGGTTGGACCACTCTGGTTTACAAGCCCAGGGCACAGCAGATGGCAAAGAGGGTGTAAAATTGCAGTTAGCTCAAGGCCAGAGTGGCAGAAGTGTCTGTGCCCGTATAGAAGCAGCAGCAGTATCTGGAGGAAGAGAGAATGGCCCAGATTGAGCAGCTGCGCCAACTCCCTGCTCCTTCAGGCTGGGCATCTGAGCCACTGGCAGAGCAGCCAAGCACGGCCTAGGCTCCACGAGCTGATCGCCTCACCCGCTGAGCCAGGCTGTGGCCCGACTGGAGGGCCTGGCTTAGGGTAAGAATCCGGATCTGTCAACTCATCCGCTCAAGAGCTTGTA
Source organism: Balaenoptera borealis (assembly GCF_965194805.1). Taxonomy (NCBI): domain Eukaryota; kingdom Metazoa; phylum Chordata; class Mammalia; order Artiodactyla; family Balaenopteridae; genus Balaenoptera; species Balaenoptera borealis. The sequence continues at coordinate 82,821,276 of NC_138862.1, read as the reverse complement.
GTTTCTTGATTATTTTTCTCTTTTTCTCTTAGTAAAGATCTTTTAGAAAAATTCTTTATTTTGACTGAGCTAAGGAAAGAAGGAGGTGGGATGTGCTGAGGCTGGGGAGAGGGCTGGTTACTGCTCCAGGGAGAAGCCTGGGGAGACCAGCAGTGGGGCTCCTGATGGGGAGGTCACCCCTTCAGGAGCAGGCCGGTAGGGGCAGCTCTGAGAGCTGGAGCTTCACCTGGGATCTACTTTCAGGCAGTGGATTTGATGTGTTAATTAAGTGTATGTGAAGGTGAGTGAGTGTGCCCGTATGTGCACGCGTGCATGTGTGTGCGTAGATGTACATGTACACGGGTGAGGGTTGCATGCACGTGTATTCATTCAATTCATTTAACGACAACCACAAAATATTTATTGAGTGTGTACTATGTGCCAGACACTGTTCTAGATATCTGGGATACATCAGTGAACAAAATGAAATCCTTGCCCTCAAGGAGCTTACTTTCTATGGGGATTTTGTGTGTGTAGAGGGGATGGATATGTGTTTGTGTGTATGAGTCTGTTGTACACACATGTGTGAAGAAAGAAGAATAACAACATGTGAGTGCACAGGCAGACCTGGGTCAAGAACCATCTGCCATTTCCTAGGCATGTGATCCTGGGCAAAATATTTAACTTTTCTGAGGCTTGGGTTTTTACAAAATGGGAAAATGATCCCTTTCTCTCACAACTGTTGTGAGACTAAATGTAAAAATACTTGGAAAGCTCCAGGCAAAGTACCTGATATATGATAGTTGCCAAATGATATTTTTTTCTTCATGTCTCCTGTGGATTTGGAGGAGATATTTCTGCGTGTATATACCAAGTGTGCATTTGCATCTGGGCAACATGCCTTGTGTATCCAAGAGGCTGAATGTGAGGGTTCTCCCTGAGTGAGAACCTCCCTCCCTTGGGATATGTCCTGCACTGTGGAGATATCTCAGGTCTGATCAAAGGTGATGGTGTTACCTGGAAAGTTCCATTCCAAGACAGAAGAAGGTCCATTATAAAGTGGGGAGAGACAGGCTGCTAAGTCTGGAATCCCATGAGTTGGCCTATTTCAGCCTTGGTTAGGTCTGTCCTGAGTCCTTCCAGCAGCAGTGGGACTGTGTGTTTGCAATGCTGTTTTCAGTGCACACTAAGAATCTTGGCCACCCCTTAGCTGACACCCACCTACAACAACTTGCAGCTTCTCTTTTCCTAGTTCCATGACTCCCTGGCCATGCTGCTCCCTCTGAGGCCTTCTTAGCCCCCAGATCCTTTGTAGAAGTATATCCAGAAGATGGACCCAGAAGGCAACTGTGGAGGCAGGATTGCATTTCTGTGTAATCTGCTTGGGACTGCCAAGACCTTTGCTTTGAGCAAGAAGAGAGATGGGTCAGGATCCTGCCCTCCTCCCTCTACACTCTTTCCCAAGGAGAGAGTCCGCGGTTTGGGTTATGTCTTCTAAGAGGCTGACTCAGAGCGTCTACCCTCAGCCTCGGTGTCCCTCCTCTGCTCCATCTCCAAGTGTCCATCAGATATTCAACTGAGCAACTGAGACCCAATGTGACTGATGACATATCCATCTTCTTGACCACAAACCAGCTCCCTCTGGGTATCCAGCTGTTCTAGTGAATGACTCCAGCATTCTTCCAGACATGCCAGCTTGAAGCTGTTGAGTCATACCTCACATGTCCCTCTGTTGCATTTCCCACAGCTGATCAGTTACCCAGTGGTTCCAAGTTATTCCCCCAACCAGTCCTTTCCCACCCCCATTCCTGCTGCACCACTCCCCTGGTCAGGCTGCCATCTACTCCAATTTGGAGTGGCCTCCCTGCCTCCAGCCTCCCCCTTCACCACCAGCCAGGCCACCGTCCTTGTGCTCATTGCTCTCCCTCAGCCGCTGCCCCCAGCTGCTCTCTCCATCCACAGCACCCTCTCCTCTCCTCCACAAACTCTGTTCCAACCTAACTGGTCCCCTCGTGGTTCCCAGGACACTGCACCTTCCTGCTACCTGACCTTGGCTGAAGTGGTTTCCCTTGCCTAGAATCCTTTTCTCCATTCCAAGCTTTTACCTAAATTCTAGCCATCTCTCACGGTATATAAAATCCCTGGCTGAGATGTTATAAGGCACGGGCGCCTAGAGCCCGTGCTCCGTGACAAGAGAAGCCACCACGATGAGAAGCCCGCGCACTGCAATGAAAGAGGAGCCCCCGCTCACCGCAACTAGAGAAAGCCCGTGAGAAGCAACAAAGACCCAAAGCAGCCAAAAATAAATAAATAAATTTTAAAAATTAAAAAAACAAAACAAAACATGATGAGAAGGTGGAAAAAGTGGGGGAAGGGAGCTAAGTTGCTAGCAGTTTGCTAGAGATAGAGGATTTAGTTCACCTTTGGGGTAGTTGTTTGCTTTGCTTCGGGAAAATCAACACCAATCTAAAACTGTGTAATCACTGTCAGCGCGAATGCATATGTTCACTGTTCTGGTTCAGCAATGTAAATAGCCGTGCCTTGGGAGGCAGGGACTGCCTTTTCTCTCCTTTCTTTCCTAAGGTTTGAGGAAAAGAGTTGTGGAGGAAGTTGTGGACTGGTCCCTGTGGAGGTAACTATTTTCAGCTGAAGTTTGGAGAGTCGCTTGCAAGAAATAGCAAGCAGAGACTAGCGGGCTTCCTGAGGAGGTTGGAGAGTCCCTGGCACTGCTGCTTTGGGACCCAGGTGACATTTCTTGACACAGAGCTGGGGAGAAGCACACTCTATCCATGTCTGCACAGAATGCAGCATCCCTCTAGAACACTGGGGGCGTCCGAGGAGGCAGCAGCCACGGATGCTGAGGACTCCACAAGGACCATCTCCAGCAGAAGCTCCTTTCATGGGCCTCCATAAGCCCCACACGGTGACTGCTGTGGATAGATGGATTTGTGACATCACTTGAGATGCCCCACTGGGAGCTCCCAGAAGTATTTGAGGGAAATATTGCATGGAGTGAGGCTCAGTGTCATTGTAACTCATTGTTAAAGTAGCAACAAATCATTTATACCCTTGGCAGATGAAAACTAAATACGCTAGAGATAGACATAAAACCATACTACACTGTTAACCATGGTTGCCTCTGGGTGCCAGTATTCTAGAGAATTCATTTTCTTTATATTTTTATGGAACTCTCCAAATTTGCCACTACAAGCATTTGTAATTAGAAACACAAAAGCTATGAGTAAGGAATATCTCTTTCCTTCCCCTTCGGGGCCCAGTGGAAGCCTCTGCTGCCTAAGGCTGCTGTGGTTTCTTCCCCTGCTGAACTCAGACAGTAACTCTTGGGTGCAGATCCGTGTTTATTCATTGTTTTAGGTACTTGTGCCAGCTCTGCAAGCTCCTTCAGGAGAAGGAACACATCTCCTTCTACTCAACCCTCCCCCATCACTCACTGTGCTTGCAGGAGCTACTTCTCAGAACCTGCCTGGCCTGCTTCCACCCTTGGCCTTCATACTCACTGTTCCATCTGCCGGCACCCCCTCCTCCCTGGTCCCCCCTCTAGACAGCTTGTGGGCTTCCTGCTTCTCACCTTCAGTTTTGACTCAAATGTCTCAACGAGGCTTTCCCTGAGCAGGCTATTTAAAATTGCACACCCTCCCAGCACTCTTTCCCCCTTCCCTGCTTCATTTCTCCCCACGACATAGATCTCCATCTGACATGCTGTGTATTGTGCTTCTTTATTATCTGTCTCCTCACACCGATCTGTAAGCTCTAGACGACAAGGATTTTTGTCTGTATTGTTCTCTGCTGTAAGCTCACCACCAGGATGTATGCCTGGTATGTACAGAAGATAAGTGTTTGTTGAATGAGTGAATACAGTTTATAATAACACTAGTTACCATGTACCAGATCCTGTGCTAGGTGCTTAGTAATTCCCTCATTCAGTCATCTTCACAGTGTTTTGAGGTACATAGCAATATCTCTGTTGGAAAGACGAGGAAACCAAAGCTCAGAGAGTTAGGTAACTCAGGTGAAGGCACACACTCTCACATGGCAGAGTGGGGTGGAACGCAGATCCGTCTGCTGCAGGGCCGGGAGCTTTCCACTGTAGGGGACTCCTCTGTCCTCATGGCTGTCTCTCACTGTGCTGACACCCCTCTGCGTCTTGGGCACCATTTCCCCCACTGCAGGAACCACAGTGCTGCTGCCCTGAGCTAGCATTCCTCCACGTGGGCTCCTCTCCCAGTCTGCATCCCTTCTGGTGACCCAAACCCTGCAATCAGAGAAGCCAAATTGTTCCTTCCCTGCCTCACTGCCTCTACTGTGGGCGCTCTAGGTTATGGTATAAATGAGCAGGCCCAGAGGTTTTCTTTCTTTCTCCCGCAGCCCCATTCTCCCAAAGGGAGGTTGGTTGCTCCCTGAGAACCTTCTGCAGACCGGCAAGGTGGAATAACAGCAAGAACCCAGGAGATTCAGGTTCATGTTCAGGATCTGCAGCTCACTAGCTATGCCATGACTTTGGGCAAGTCTTTTAATTTGTGCATTGACACAATGAAAGGAATTCTTCTCTCTTTGTGGTTTGCCTACAGTACTGTAATGATGGCAAATGTAGAATCTGTCTCATGGGGGTGTTGTGTAGTTGCCTGAGCCAATTTGATTATCATACTTAGCATCATGCCTGACAGATAAGGCTTAATAATTGTTGGCTGATATTGTCATCAGTCATGACTAGCCCGGGAACTGGGCAGGGTTTGCAGTCAGCTGGTAGGATGGGTTGTGGGTGTGGATTGTAGCTAACCACTAACTCCAATCACCCTCCAATCTAAACTTTCCTAGAGCTTCAGTCCTCAGAGTTTAGAATTCCTTGTTCAAGGTCACATAGTCATGACTTTTAAAAGGCCTTGATTAGGACACTTTTCAGAATACCTAACCTCTTTAGTCAGTACACTATATTTCTGCTGGGAGGTAATTGTTGCCATCTCTGCTGGGCTGCACAATTTGAGGAATAATTTGCACAAGCATCAGTTGCCACCATGACCAAGGCATGAAGCATAATTATCTCAAGTGGAAACTGTGATTGAGCCTGTGCATTGAGGCCTGGTTTGCAGGGGCTGCAAATGAGCTGCCACCTCCAGAGCACTATGTGCCTGCTACATGCTGGGGCTGTAATTAACCGGAGCCTGTTTCCAAACACCCATTCTCCAAGTTCCAGTGGGTCAAAAGTCCCGACTCTGGTGAATGTCAAGATCCCTGCAGAAGGACTTCCCTGGTGGCGCAGGCGTTAAGAATCCGCCTGCCAATGCAGGGGACACGGGTTCGAGCCCTGGTCTGGGAAGATCCCACATGCCGTGGAGCAACTAAGCCCTTGTGCCACAACTACTGAGCCTGCGAGCCACAACTACTGAAGCCCGTGCACCACAACTACTGAAGCCTGCGTGCTCCGCAATGAGAAGCCACCTCAATGAGAAGCCCGCGCACCGCAAAGAAGAGTAGCCCCCGCTCGCCACAACTAGAGAAAGCCTGTGCACAGCAACGAAGACCCAATGCAGCCAAAAAAAAAAAAAAAAAATTAAAAAGAAAAAAAAAATCCCTGCAGAGTCTGTGGCTGAACTGAGACCTTCCCATTGTCTAAGGCTTCATTTATAGTTTTCAAGGGAATTCCCTTTACTGGCTTTGCTATCTAGTTGTGGTATAGTACGTATGATTTGGAGTAATCCATCTGCCATCACTCCCCCGACATCTCCTTGCTCTCCCACCCACATGGTTTCACCCAGGAAGATCTAGTTCTGTTTGTGCCTGAAGGGGAAGGAGACCAGGGATCCAGGCCTTCCTTTTCCCTCATGTGAATGACCATAAGCAACAGGAGAATTCATCTCTTGCCCTCACCATGGCCAATGTCTGCTCTACACATGGGCCCAAAGGCCACACTTTCAGTACTTCTGAGAAGTTGATGATGGCATCTGTGAAATGGGAGGTCTTTCATCCTGAGGCAAGGGTACAAGTTCTGCCAGCCCTTTGTACCATCTGGAAACAACGCTGGGAATCATATTTGCAGGTCCAGAAATGTTATTTGATTGTTTCATGGCACGAAAGACTTAATTTGAGGCTTAGTGGAGAGAGCAGACTAAAGAAGATTTAGGAAACATGGCCTACAAGGGCAAAACGTGCTGAGTTTGAGGAAAAATACACATTCTACATGTAGTCAGCACTCTGAGAACACTGGGGGTAGGCAGAGCTGGGACCATTGTTCACAGATAATTCTCCAACTTTATTTTACCCTCCTTTTACCCTCCCACAGGCCAGGGTCTTGTCATAATTACCTTGCTTATACAACCCTTGTTTGCATCTCCAGAGAGACAGCCATGTTTGGAAGAAAGAACACGAGTCCCCAAGTCTGAAAGGAGTCCCAAGAAGAAAGAAATGTAAAATAGTGAAAAGTGTGGAGTTTTGACTCAGTCAGACTTCAGTCCCAATCCTTGTTATATCATATACCATCTATGAGAACTTTACAGCTTCTCTGAGTTTCAGTTTGCATAGTTCAAGATGGAACAGATAATATCTATCCTGTTAGATTGTTATAAAAATCATTAAAACATATGTAAAGCGTTGAAAAGCTGGCTTATATTACGTATAGAATAAATGGCAAGTATTAATATCTGTAAAATGGAGGTATTTCAAAATAGGCACTTTGCAATACCGTTGTGAAAAGTAGGGGGAAATGCTTTTGGCCTATAGCAGATGTTTAATAAATGGTAGTTGTTAGTCCTGTCTTGCTGTGAACTATATGTCTGACTTTCAGCAAAGTCACCTCTGCTGACAGTGAAAATGGGAAGTATTTCTACTCTACTCACTCCCAAAAGGACTGCAGTGGCAACTGGCAATAATCACACATGCCTCACTTGATTTTTGGAGTTGTGATAAATAAAATCACATACAATATATTGGAAGCCAGACACAGGGAACAATGTACTAGAATGAAACACATTGGGAGGCAAGGGACTTGGGTTCTAGTCTTGGTGCTGTCTTTTGCCAAGTGACTGTAAGCAAATCGCCAAGTAATCAGACCCTCAGGTGCACACACTGCTGACCTCTCAGCAGCTGTGAGAAAATGCAAATGTGAGAAATTATCACTATTACTCCTTGAGGGTAAAGACGGTTTTCCCTTTTTAATCTTTGGAACCCAGCAAAGTCCTTGGCATATAGTGGGTACTCAGTACTTTTGTTTAATGAATTATAAATTGCCCAGAAATCATATTTTTAATCATTAGTAAACTTTTTTACCCATAAGCTTATAGCCTTTGGTCTCACTGTGATTGGTTGGATCCCTGGGCCTGTGTCCCAAAGTATTTGTATTCCATGCTAACCTTAACATACTCAGATATGTTATTCAGACGCAACTGAAAGCACACACACCCACAAAACCAGCAGTAAAGAGAGAAGAAAGCAGCTCTTCTGTATATGGCAGCTGTAAGGGGACGGTTTCATAATCCTACACCCAGTTCTGGTTTGGTTACCACTCCTCTAGGTTCCTTATTACTCTATGTACCCATTCTACAGAATTCATCCCCAGAGTGAAGGTGGTAGGCACTGCAGAGGCTCCAGCTGCTTTTGAAGATGACTCTTCATGGGTAGTTAAGAATGTGAAAGATGCCTTCCAGTTCTCCTCCTCATGGGAGATGGCAGGTGGCAAGTGCCAAGCAGAAACATGGATGAGGGTGCTGGGCTTCCTGGTGCCAAGGGAGAGCCCTTGAAGTCTTCTTGGCAGTAGGGAACATCACACGTGCCCTCCACACTACATACCGTCCCAGAATTGTTAAAGTATTTGGTCTCTGAGGGCTTTGGTAGAAGAGGAAAGCTTGTAGAGATTGAGAGAAGGGAGATGGAGAAGACCAAAATGCTAACAGTCACCATCATTACGTGTGCACTGTAATAAACTGCCCTGGACCAAGGGCACTGGCAAAGGTTGGATGTTTTCAAGATCTGCCATGTATCATGTCTTCCCACCTTACTGAGGAGCATCTATGATCTTAAGTCATTTTTAATACCATCTCCCACCCGCAACTTCTTCTTCCTTTTTTCCTTCCCCTCTTCTCCACCCACCCCATCGTTTCTCCCTCCCTACCCTGAAGTCCGACTAAAGTAACCTCAGGCAAGCCTCACCCAATCACCCCAGCTGGGTTGGGTGTCCCTCTGTAGCCTTCAACTCACCGCACTGTAATTTCTGGTTTATTTACTTACTGTCCAGTTCTGAAAAGTAGGACCTTTATCTTGTTCAGCATTTAATCCCCAAATACCCCTAACAGTGCATCACACAAAAGAAGTACTTAACAAATGTTTATTAAGTGTACCAAGTTATACTTCTAATTTATTGCATTCCCCCCCACCCCCAGCTACTACAATAACTAAGCAAACAGAGTTACACGTCAGGCTTTCTTCTTTGCACAGTAGACAAAAACTGTTGGAAAGCTAGATACTAATCAGCTGTTTTTTTCCCTGGTACCAGATCATCATACTGGTGAGTTCCTTCAAACCATTTAAGTATAGCATTCAGTGCTGCATAATTTGTTCAAGATCACAGAATAAAATGTAAAGTTTTTCAATTAATTTTAAAAAGCAGCAAAACCCTACACGAAAAAGTAGACCAATCGCATTTATAAACATCAATTTAAGTATATTAAACGTAACAAAACTTAGCAAGATACGAAACCTAAATCCTAGTTACACGAATACAACTGCTACAGAAATAAAGACCTTCTCCCCACCTAGTCTACTTATGACTCAGACAGTAGCTTTTATACCCAACTTCCCCCCCCCCCCACCTCTGGCTGGCCCTCACCAGGGGTGGATGCCGGCCCCAGCATTAGCATTAGCCCTGGCCCTAGCCCCCACATTGCCCCTGTCAGCCTCGTCTGCCAGGGCCTCACGGTACTGCACTGGCCAGTGTTGGGGTTCTTTCTTATGGAGCCTGGCCACGAACCCCAGGACTTTCATCTTGCTGGTTTCCAGGTCGCTTCGGGGACCCCAAGAGAATTAACATGCCGGTGGATTGGTGTGAGAAACATGCCGGTAATTGAGGTATCTCAGCTGCACGAAATCTTCCATAATAAGCCTCCTCGAGTACCCAGAGAGGAGGTGATACTTTGAGGGACGCACCTCCAACCGACGCAGCATCTCCCAGACCTGTGCCTCCCTGGCGCTATTACCTTTCATGTAGATAGAGCCCAAGATCATCATTAAAAGACTCAGTCTGGGGCCATCTCCTCCCAGATCCTCCTCCTCCTCCTCAAGGTTTTAGTTTGCTGATCAGGATGTAAGTGTGGTGCTTGCGGTCAAGCTGTTTCAGCTTGAAGCCAAAGACATACCGCAGATGCTCTGCGGGCCTTGCGATGATCTCAGGGAACAGATCCTTTAAGTCTCTGATAATGTATTTCACCATCTCGGAGAGGGTGATGGGACTCTTCTTCCTGTCCTTCACCAGCAGAAACTGCACCAACTCGGTCACCGTCTGATCCAGACGGAGGCAGGCCCTGCGCCGGGCCAAGGTTTTGGCTGCCAAAGCCCTCGCACCTTTCAGGGTGATGGAGGGCTCCGCAGCCCCCTCCTCCCTTACAGCGCCAAGGTCCTCCTCGGGGCTCTCTCGCAGGAGGGGGCTCGGGGCCACCTCCTGCGAGGCGGTCAGGGCCTGGGTCTCACTGTCGTGGCCACCATCCATCTCCCCCTCCGCCTGAAGGATAGGGAGACCCCCGCTCTCTGGTTTCTGCAACATGTTTTCGGGCAGGCAGGTGCAAAGCGCGTACACTGGCCGAGGGGTGTGCAAGCCGCTGCACAAACCCCGGCGGAGGGGTTGGACAGCGGCTGGGACGGCTGGAGTAGGACTAGGAGAGATGACAGAGGGGACTTTGTGGTTTCCGGGCTGCACCGCAGAGGGCTCGGGACGGCCGCAACGCCGCCGGCGCCGAAGACCCGCGGCGAAGCCACCGCGCAGCCTCAGTGCGCGCCGGCAAGCCGACTGGCCGGACCACTTCCGGCCAACTCAGCCAAGATGGCGGCCCCCAGGCCCGGCGAAGCCCCTCCTTTTACTGCTCCCGCTGGGGTGGGAGTGAGCGCAGCCTTCTCAGGATGCGAGGGCTGTGGACGAGTGCGTCGCCAGCGCTGTTTTTTAGACTCGAAGGCTGGAGGGGGGTAACCAGGGCTTTTCTGAGGTTTCAGTGTACAAGGATAAAATAGGGATGGAGTTCCAGCCACGTACTTTCAGCAGGTGCTTTATTTCTATGTGTGTATCTAAGATTTTGAGTAATTTACTGGAGCTGAGTGCGGAGTGCATGAAGGTGAAGGCTGAGAGATAAGGCTGTGCGGGACAGTTAGTGACGGGCCTTGAACAGGATGCTACGGAGATTGAAATCTATTCTGAACACGATGGGAATTCATACTACAGGGGGATTTAAGCAAGTGAGTGTCCGGACCAGATCTGTATCTTTCCAGTCTCTCCGGTGGCAGTGTGGAGGATGGATTGGAGTAGGGCTGACCAAAAGCTGGGAATCCAGCTTGGAGTATTGGTGTTATTATAGTGCAGAATAGGAACTGAGACTCGGCCTGTCTTGTTCATTGTTATATCCTCAGTGCCCAGAACAGTGCCTGGCACATAGAAGCACTCCATAAATATTGTAAAATGGATGACGAGGGGGTAAGGATAGCAGGTTCTACAGGGGTCAAAGAAGATGTTAAAAGATATATTGAGGTGCAGCTGGCAGAAATAGTAACTGATTGGAAGAAAGGGGAGTTGTTTTTTTTTTTACCTAATCAAACTTAACTAGTCCCATTACTTTTTTCTTTTTGCTTACTCTACTCTGAGCTTTCTCCCACTACCAGTCTGTCTCTGTCTCTCTCCCTCTCTCCCTCCCTCTCCAACTCCTCCTCCTCCTCCTCTTTCTCCTCCTCCTCCCTCTTCTTCTTCCTCTACTTCCTCCTCCTCCTCCCCTCCCGTCTCCTTTCCTCCTCTCTCCCCTCCCCCTCCCCTTTCTCTCCTCTCCTCTCCTTCCCTCTCCCCCTTCCCTCTCCCTCTTCCCTCCTCTCCACTCCTCTCCTCTTCTCTCCCTCCTGTCAAGGCTCAGCTTAAATGTCACCTTTCCAAAGCCTTAGTCTCCATGCATGGAAGTTATTTACTGCCATTTCTGAATCACCATAGCAATTTGTATTTGTTTAACACCCACTTATATAGACCTTATTGTGCACTAGGCTCTGTTCTAACTGTTGTTCAAATATTAATTTGTTTAGTTCTCATTAAGGTAAGTACTATTATCACTATCCCCATTTTATAGATGTGTCTTTCCTATGGAATTTGCTATTTACTAGCTATGTAATCTTGGGCAAGTTACCTTAACTCTCTTTCCCTCGGTTGCCTTATGAGTGAAATGGGCATAATAGTAGAGACAACATTGTGGACATCATGTGAGGTAATGCACGTAAATCATTTAACACAGTGCTTGGCACATGGTGTTCAGTAAGTGTTAGCTATTATTTATTGCATACTTTTAATGTGCTGATAATGTACTAATTTTTTACATGTATGAACTCGTCTACTTCTCATAACAGCCCTGCTAGATAAGTGGTATTATTATCCCCATTTTACAAGTGAAATAACACAAAAAGAGGGTAAGTAACTTCCTCAGCATCACATGACTGAGCCACTATTTCAATCATATAGTATGACTCCAGAGACCATGCTCTTAACCACTATATTAATAGATGTTAATTATTATCATTATTATTGACCATACTCTGTATAATAGTTATTTTTGTGCTTATTACCCTCCAGAACCAAACATCCTAAAAGCTAGGGCTATGTCTTTAACTCTTTTGAAGAGCCCCTCAGCGTCAGCACTCAGTATGTAATTGTCACTGAATAAATGATGAAAGGCATTACTTTTTTCCAGAGGAAATAGCATTTATGTTAAGTAAATATATGACAGTTAGACCTTTTTATTTTTGGCCGCAGCACGCGAGATCTTTAGTTCCCTGACCAGAGATAGAACCTGTGCCCCCTGCAGTGGAAGCTAGGAGTCTTAACTACTGGATCACCAGGGAAGTCCCTAGACTTTTCTAGATGTAATCATGAACTTTTCATTTTTAAAAACTTCTGAAAATATATACCCATTTATACTTTATGACTCAGAGAAGCTGAAAGTGTGTGAATGAAGCAGGAGGATGTTTATTATAGTTTAACTTGAGGCTGTTATTGGTTCCTATTATGTAGAATATAAACATAAACATTTTATGTACAATATAATTTAGTCCTCACAAATCCCTATTAGGAAGGTATTATTATTCTCATTTTACAAATGGGAAAATATTCACTGAGAGGTTAAACCACCTGTCCCCCACCACCCATCTGTTAAGTGCTAGACTGGAAATGAGGACCTAGATCTGTCTATTCTGAAAACTGTACTCATGACCACCATGCTGGACTGCCTCGTTGTCAGTTTCTCCTGAAGGTAGAACCACTCCTACCTAAAAGGGCATCACTGGAGGTAAAATAGTCTACTTACATATCTTTCTCAGTTCAAGTATTGCTGAGGAGATACAGAGGAGATAGATGCATGGAAAGGAGCATACAGGAGATACATTGAATGGAAAGAATTTTGAGGGGCAAATTAGCAGTACTATGACTGGATTTTGAAAACTGAATAATGTAATGCTACTCATCCAAAAAAAAAAGGAACAAACTACTGATACAACATGGATGAGTCTGGCTAACGTTATGTTGAGTGAAAGAAGAAAGATACAAAAGATTATGTACAATATGATTCCAGTTAATCTGATGTCCAAGACAGGTTTAGCTAATCTATGGTGACAGAAATGAGAACAGTGGAGGCCTGGAGTGGGGTTGACTGGAAAGGGATATGCATGAACTTTCTGGGGGTGATGGCAATGTTATGTATCTTGGTTTGGGTGTAGATATACGTTTGTCAAAACTTTTCAAACTGTACCCTGAATATCTGTGTATCTCACGGTATGTAAATTATACCTTAAAAATTATAAAAATAAAGTTTTAAAGTTGAGGTATAATTGACAGATAACATTAGTTTCAGGTGTACAACACAGTGATTTGATATTCATGTATTGTGAAATGATCACCACAATGTCTAATGTCACCATACATAGTTACTAGATTTTTTTTTCTTGCGATGAGAACTGTTAAGATCTATTAGCAGCTTTCAAACATGCAATACAATATTATTAACTATAGTCACCATGTAAAAAAGTTTCAAAAAATTAAATGAATAGGCCTTTAGGTATAGGAGGTGATGAAGGTATGAAAGGTGAATGGCTTTGCTTTGCCACTTGCCAACCCCTGGATGCTACAATGTTTTGCACTGAAAGGAACCTAGACAATCATTTGCCAGTTTTGATTGTGCTGACCTCACACTGGACAGGCAGACTTTTAAAACAATCCTTACCTAAGCTGTTAAAAGGGAGGAAATGTATATCTCTTGGTGGGGGGTGCGGGGTGGCAGCAAAACAAAACTTTGATGACTGTTCGATGGAAACCTTTCTGAAGGATGCTCCTTTGTAGCCTAGACTACAGTGGTTAAAAGCCTGCAGTGCTTAGCACAGTTTAGTATGCGGAAAAGGATAAGGGAGTTACACTGGAAAAGCAGAACTGCAGGATGAATTATCCTGGAAATGTCTGGCACTCTGTGGGTGTAGAAAAGGTGCGTCCTAGAACAAAGCACTGAACCAGGTCAGAAGACCTGAGTTCTGGTGTCCCAACCCCTTCGTTCATTCTGTGACCTTGCACGGCATACTTAACCTCTCTGGGCCACTGTTTCCTCATCTTTAGGCCTGACAACCTTAGCTTTGCCAGTCCCGAGTTGTTTTGAGATTCAAGTAGGATTATAAGTGTAAACATACTTTTAAAATGTTCTACCATTGAGAAACAATTATAAAACGTTACAGATTTTTTTTTTTTTTTTCTAAGAGACCTGGTAGAAAAATCTCAGTAATGAATGTCACTGGCCTCTCATGCAGACATTTTGGAATGAGCTTACACATTCCTGGTTGAAAAAACTGTCTGGCCAAAAAAGATTAAATAAAGAAATGTCATGTCCTGACACTCCATCTAAGGCTAGTGAATGTTTTGGTGGGAAGCCAGAGTTATCTTGTTGGATTCCTTCTAAATTTGTCAATGGATTCCTCCAAGCTCCTGAGTGCCTTCTTCACACAGATGCTGAGTAATGTCTCACTCCAGATCTGAGTGAGCCCCAAACTGCATAGGTGCTTGTGTCTTCTCTGTTTCTCCTGACAGTTTTGATAACCGTGCAGCTGATCTGGCTCAAAGAAGGGATCAGAGGAAGAGCTTTGTCCCACCTCCCTGGGCCAGGGGCAAAATGGAGCCCAGTTTTGTCACAGCAGAATGGGCAGAGTGTGAAGCCCTGGGTCCTGTATGTGTGGCTGGTATTGAAGCAGGATGGCCAGGCGGATGATTCGATCTGACTTGGGTAATGAAAATTGTTTGTTACTGTTTGAAGAGCAATTGTGTAAGCAACAGTACTCCTGTGTTTGGCTGCCTGTGACCCACCAGTGTCTGTAACATAACACCCGACCCAGAGGAGGAACAGACCCTGGCCGGCAGGGGAGGGGAGAGATGCAGGGGGCACAGGGCCCCCTTCTCCCTCCCTCCTCCACTGTCCCACCCGCTCTGTAAACCTCGAAGGAAAGTTGGCGAGAAGGCATTTGCCACCTGGACACAATGAGGCCCAGTGCGAGGGGCAGGCGCAAGGCTGGCGGGGAGCCAGGGCCCTGGTCTGAATGGCCGTCGCCAAGGGGCTGCCAACGGCCCATCTCTATCCCCCATAGGCCGGGCCAGGGCCAGGGCGGGGGCCATCAACCCCCACCTCCGAGGCCCCGCTCACACCATTTGCTGGCCGTGACCAGAATGCACGGGACGCGGGGCCTTTGAGCAGCTGAACAGAGCCGTTTCCCCTCTGCTGGCCGCCAGTTCACTTGGATTAGAGCAGCTCTCCGGAGTCCCTTTGTTGGCAGCTTGTTATTCTGCACATACCCAGCACTGTGCATTCATCTTTATTAGTTCTAATTGCTTCCCTATTCTAATGGGATCTTGATATTCCCATACAATTGAAAGGAAATGTATTCATTAAAATAATTCTTCTCCTAACTGCCGCTTCAGGCTGCTTCTCTAAGTGACATTGTCTCTCCAGCCACAGCCTGCTGAGGCCTCTTATTAAGACTCTAGTCAAAAGCCAACTTTGGGCAGCAAACTTTCCTTGCAGGAGTTTCCAGACACTGAAGAGAGGGTGCTTTTTAATCGGCTCACACACTGAAGTTGGAGGCCAGCTGGTAGACCTGGGGGTGCCGCTCTGGGTGGTGGTGGGGGGGGCGGGAGGAGAAGGGCTGGTCTCCAGCACAGCCTGCCTCCCGTAAGAATGCCCCCTTTCTGCACACTGACTGGCTAATTTAGGCAGGGCTGTCCCCCCCACTGTCATCTGGGTGGAACTTTTTGTTTATGCCGCGAGCAGTGACTAGGTGTGCTCTTGGAGCAGGCGCTGAGTAAGGTGCTGTGGGAAGTGTGGAGCCGGAGCTGCAGTCTCGAGGTGTTTACGGTCTCCGTGGGTGGCTGCCCGCTCCGAGTCCCTCCAGTGATGCCCGAGAGGGGAGGCTGGGAACAGCTCGCAGTGTTCAGAAAGCTTCATGGGATAGAGAACTTAGAAAAGCGGGATACTCTTCCATCAATGTGTTTGATTTAATAACCAAAATCTTTCAAGCCATGGGATCATGGGGGTAATACAAGAAGCTTCCTGGGGACGTGGGGAACCACTGATCTATTGGGGTGAAATGAGCACGCCTATGTGAACACCTGCTCTTTACGCGAGTGGTGTAAAGACTGCCGTAGGAGCTTGGAGGAGTGGAGGGGAGCATGTGCTGGGCACTACACTGTCGCTTGAGTCTTCTTTAATCCCTATAACAGCCCTGTGAGGGAAGCACAGTTATTCCCCATTTTACAAACGAGAAGTAGACAAGTTAGATAATTTGTCCAGTGTCAAGAGTTGGGAGTCAGGACTTGAACGCCGGCCTTCTGATCCCAAAGCACAGGCTGCTTTCACAGGAGCCTGCTGCCTCTCACGTTGCATCTGTCAGGGCCAACAGAGGAGGTTTAATGTGGAAGGTGGCATTGGATCTCCCTTGAGGCCTTTAGGGATGGTGGGTCGTCAGCAGGTAGAGGGGGGTCAGGAAGGAAGAGCCTGAGCAGAAGTGCTGGGAAGAACCTAAATCAGGACATGACAGGAGTCCCGGTGGCCCAGCAACTGGAGGGCGAGGAGTAACAGGAGGAAGGCGGTAAGGTTTGTGGGGGCCAAATTTTGTAGATCCTTGCCTGGCAGGAGTTTGGATTTCATGCTGTAGGTACTTCTCCAATGAGGATATTTGAACCTCTGGATAAACACATTATTTCTTTCAGGAGCATCAGTTTTCCTTGAGGTGAATAATTTTAAACATCTTCATGTTAAAAGAAATTCAGATAGATCATGGAATAGAATGCAAAATTCTCATGAATTTTTAAGAGAAAACAGAAGACTTCAAAGAGAGCTTGGGTGTGTTGGCAGGAGCTTCAGGCTGTGTGGTCCCCTGGGGGAACTGAAGGCGTTTCTTTTGTCTGCTGTTGGTGTGCTTTAGCGGGAAAGTTTGAGAAAGACTGATTTTGGAGAAAATGTTTTGATCCCAGGAATAAAATAATTAGGTGTATTTCAAGAAGGATGGCAGGGGCTTGGAAGACAGGTGGGACAGGGCAGGGACCACGAGCAGGAGTCCAGATAAGAGATGGTTACAATAAACTCTCAGGAGACGTGAAGGGTCTAGGGGGCTGCCTGGGCCTCAGACCCCACCTCTTCACCCGAGCCTTTTCGGAGGCGGCCTGCCTGAGAGATGCCCCACCCCGAAGCCACTCCTTCCTTTTAAGGGGCTCAGCGATTAGACTGGGATGGCTGGCCAGGGAGGCTGAAGCAGAAGCACTTAAGGGAGAGCCTGGGCCTGGGCCAGGAACTGGTCCTCACAGAGAACCTTTGTGCCCCGGCCACCTCACCCAACATGTTGCCTGCCGACCACTTTCCAGCCCAGCAGGTTTATTAGCTCACCTGCTGGAAGGTACCAGAAAGCAAGTGGTTGGACCAGTGATTCTCTGCGGTGGGGGTGAGAGCAGGTCCTGTCTCGTTGCAGTGTCTGCTGTCCTATACTGGTGGGCAGTGCCATTGGACCCAGCATGGTGGCCAACACCCTGTGGTCAAGAAAGACTCAAAGGGAGGAAGGAGGGAATAAGACATCTCAGCTTAGGACCAAGACCTCACTCTACTTCTCCTTATCATCAGTAGATGCAGATAGCCCACCTTACTTAGCCAGACTCTCCTTTCAGGTGGGTGACTTCTTTAGGTAGCTTAGAAATGAACTTTGAAGCATCATTTTTAAAAAAACATTAAAAAAATTCCTTAGTGCTTTATTTTTTTCTCATTTTAGAAGAGATTGTTTATTGTACAGCAATGAGAAAATCCTGACCATTTAAAAGAAAAAAACGAAAAAGCACCTATAATTCCACTACCTAGGGGAAACCACAGTTAACAAATACCCTGGTGTGTATCCTCCCCCAATTTTTCTAAGCATTTACTTTTATTTATTGATTGATTGCTTGATTGATTTAGGCTGCGTTGGGTCTTCATTGCTGCGCGCGGGCTTTCTCTAGTTGCGGCGAGCAGGGGCTACTCTTCGTTGTGGTGCGTGGGCTTCTCATTGCGGTGGCTTCTCTTGCTGTGGAGCACAGGCTCTAGACGTGAGGGCGTCAGTAGTTGTGGCTCGCAGGGTCAGCTGTTGTGGCACACGGGCTTAGTTGCTCCGCAGCATGTGGGATCTTCCTGCACCAGGGCTCGAACCCGTGTTCCCTGCATTGGTAGGCGGATTCTTAACCACTGCGCCACCAGGGAAGCCCCAGCATGTACTTTTTTTTTTTAACAGTTATCTTGTATACTCTGCTTTATATACACTATATATATGTATATATATATTCACATACTGTGAATCTCTCACACTAATATTTTTCTATAATGTAATTATTTGTGATTGAAAATATTCCACAGACCCCGTGTCACCTTTAATGGCTATTGTATATTTAGGATGTTTTCAGATTTTCATTATGAAATACAATGTGATAAACTTGTTTGTGGCTAAATCTTTCCTATTTCCCAAGATTATGGAAATTATTATATAAGAATATGACCATATAGATATGTGATTTTTTGAAAGACAAAATTGGGATTATTCTATATTTATTTCTATGACCTAATTTATACACTAAATCCATTTTGAAAACCTTTCATGTCTACAAAAGTGAATCTGCACAATTATGTATTAATTTCATTTAAAAAATAGTACTTTCACATAGTTCAAAAATCAAAACGACATAAAAAAGTAAAATTGAGAATATTTGCTTGCACCCATGTCCCTCTTTACCTGGTTTCCTGATTTCCCCTCCCATAGGTCACTGCTTTTAATAGTTACAGTGCCCCTTTTTGAAAATATAAGCAAATGCAATTATATATACCTTGCCCCTTCTTACAAAGAAGTTAGCACACAATGTCCATTATTAGACACTGTGCTTTAAACAAAAAAGCAAAAAAACTTAATAGTATGTAGTGGAGACTTTTTCATATCAGCACATAGCTTCCTGGTGTATTATGGTTTGGATGGACAGTAATATCTAACCAATTCCATATAATTGGACATTTGGGTTATTTCCAGTCTTTTACTATTACAAGCAATATTATAATACAGACATATATCATTTCTGTATGTGTGCAAATATATTTGCCCGAAAAATTCAGAGAGTGGGATTGATTAGCCCATAGGTAAATACATTAGTAACATTAATAGAAAATGCCATATTGACCTTCATAGGTGTGTATCATTTTCTATTCCTACCAGCAATGTATGAGGGTGCCTATTTCCCTACAACTTCCCCCACTCAAGTGTATTTTGGATATGTAAAAATCTGATAGGTTAAAAATGGGTATATCATTGCAACTATAATTTGTACTCATTATTACTAATGAAGTCGAACGTTCTCTTATATGCTGAAAAGCCATCTGTATTTCTTTTTTCTGAAAAAGGGCATTTTTTCTATTGGGTTATTGGTCTCCTTGATTTATAGAAACAAATTATGTATTAGAGTGATTGACCCTTTGTGAAGTGAGTTGCAATTTTTTTTCCAGTAAGTCTTTTGTTTGTTTTTCTTTTGCTTATGGTGCTTTTGACATGCAGGAGTTTTAAGATTTTTATACAGATGTATTTATCAATCTTTTATTTCATGACTTCTGGATTTTTGAATCGGTTAGAAAGGCCTTCATTACTCCAAGATTATAAAGGAGTTCTCTTATTCTTCTGGTAATTTTATGGTTTTATTTTGTGCATTTAAATCTTTGATCCAATTGATGCTTATCATGGTTTACTGTGTGAAATACTGGTCTAGAATCTATCCTTTTCCACATAGTCAAACACCATTTATTAAAAAGTCTGGGGCTTCCCTGATGGCACAATGGTTGAGAATCCACCTGCCAATGCAGGGGACACGGGTTTGAGCCCTGGTCTGGGAAGATCCCACATGCCGCGGAGCAACTAAGCCCGTGCGCCACAACTACTGAACCTGCACTCTAGAGCCTGTGCTCTGCAACTACTGAAGCCTGCATGCCTAGAGCCCATGCTCCGCAACAAGAGAAGCCACCACAATGAGAAGCTCGAGCACCGCAACGAAGAGTAGCCCCCACTCGCCACAACTAGAGAAAAGCCCGTGCATAGCAACGAAGACCCAACACAACCAAAAATAAATAAATAAATAAATTTATTAAAAAAAAAAAAGTCTGTCTTTGCCTCACCGATTTGATATTTATCTTATACCAAATTCTCATATATATTTGGATCTGTTTCTGGGCTTTATTCTATTCTGTTGGCCTGTATGTCTATACAGCATCATTTTTGGTAGCTGCATAATGTTGCTTCTTACGTATATAACATAATTTATTTGACTAATTCATTTTTGTTAAAAATCTCGGTTGCTTCCAATTTTTCAACATTCCAAAGAGTGCCTCAGTGAATAAAATCCTTATATATGTTTTATGTGTGCATGTGTGTGTAGTAGATCCATTTTTTCCTTTGGATAAATTTTTATACATGGAATTACTGGGTCAAAAGTTATGTGCCTTCTTAGGCTTTTTTCATACATATTGCCAAAATGCCTTCCAGAAAGACTGTACCAGTTACACTCCCTCCAACAGTGTATGAGTGCTGATTTCCCCTCACCCACACCAACTCTCAGTATTATCATTCTTTTTAATCATTGCCAATCTGATCAGGAAAAAAAAAAAAAGGGCCTCTCATTGCTGTTTTAATTTGCCTTTCTTTGAATGCTAGTGAGGTTGAACATTTTTTCAATTTATGGTGGTTTTTGATGTACAGAAGTTTTTAATTTTTAATGTAGTCAAATCTATCAATCTTTTCCTCTATGGTTTCTGCTTTTGTTGACATGTTTAGAAAGTCCCTCCCATCGTAAGATTATAAAATATTCACTTATATTTTCTTCTAGTACCTTTATGGTTTCATTTCCATCTTTATCCATCTGGTATTCATCTTGATGAATGGTGTGAGCTGGGAAAGAACTTGTATTATTTATTTATTTATTTCCAAAATGGATAACCCGTTCTTTCATCACTGTTAAAAACCATATATTTGTGTGTGTGTGTGTAACTCTTTCTAGAATGAACATCTTGAATAGCTGGATACTGAGGGTAATTGAGTTCTAGACTCTGGGTCATCATTAGAAACATCAGTCATACTAAACAGGCAGATGTGACACTTTCCAGCATACATGGGCTTTTAAGGACCGACTGACATTTGATATTCAAATCCCAGCATTGCAGCTCAATGCTGGTGCAACTTTGAGGGAGACCATCCTTGATTCTCCTTGAGTCTTGTTTTTTTCATCTGTAAAATGGGGTATATTCCCTTCAGACTGAAGCCCTCCCTCCTGCTCCTCCATCTAGTGATCGCCTCAGGCCCTTACTGTAAATAGGATATGCTGGAGAGGGGAGGGGTTGAGTGCTGTGTTTGCTTTTTATAGGCTTTCTATCTTTACGCTTGTGCTCAGACTCTCATTTGTTATGTCTTGCTGGTTTTAGTGTCTTTTCATTAGCAGCTTTTCTCTTCTGTCTGAATATGCGGTTTTTAATCATATACCAGCTAGGAAACCAGACAACTGGATTGTTAGAAGTGTATATAAATTAAGAGTAACTGGGATCTGAGTGAGGGCCTGAGGGCCTCTCCTGTTGTATAATGTAGTGGTTCTCAACCCTGGCTGCACATTAGAATCACCTGGGGAGATTTTAAAGCATATCCACGTGTGGGTCCTACCCCAGGCCAATTAAATCAGAATCTTTGGCGGTCGGCCCCCGGCCTGGGTGGGTGATGAAGCTCTGCAGGTGATTCTAATGTGCATGCAGGGCGGGGAGCCATTGGTTGAGTTCCCTGGCTTTGTGAGATCAGTATTTACACTCAGTGGTCTCCCCCTCTGGTTCACTCCGAAAATGTGCCCCAAGTTGTGAGGGTCGCCCTACAGAAAAGAAGGCCAGATAGCAGAGATGTCAGGGATTTTCTGGAGGCTGTGGGCTTGCTGGAGAGAGCAGTGCCAACTCTCAGGCCTCTGTCACCCTGGAGGTCACATACCTCTGGACATTTGGAAATGGTGTTGGCAGTTTCTTTTCAGAAAAACAGAGCCATCCTAGTCTCCCTGATGCAGTTCCTCCTGCCTCTGGGGTCTCTCCTGAGGAGTGCGAGAGGTGATAAGAAACAAACATTGAGAAAATAGCTTTAGTTATTTCTATCTCATCTATTTGTGTATTCTCTTGTTCTCTTGGCCCCTTCTCTGTCCCCCAAAACACATGTAGGTGATACATGTCAAGCCACGCTTGGTCCCCAGCTTTGGTGAATCCATCCTATCTGTGATGGAGCTGCTCTCTCCCAAAGGCAGGCTCACCTCCACCAACAACTGGTGGACTCACTTTGTCACATGGAAAAATAGATACAGCCCACAGGATGAGTCCCACCATCAAGTGTCTTTGCTACAAGATCAGCCTTCTTCTTATTCTCAAGTTTTGATAAACTGACTGTGGGCTTAGCCCATGCGCTCAAGCCCCCTTCTAGGTGTCTCACCTGGTTTATCTGCGACTAGGGCCCCTCTGGTTCCACCAGACTCTGTGGGGAAAAGTTATCGCCTTTACTGATGAATGAAAACTCCTCCAAGCTTACTGATGAAGGGAGACTCTCTGTGGAGAGAGGTGACTGGAATTTTCCCTTGGGATTTCTCACTCATCACTGACACTAGTCAGTGGCTCCACCCTCCAATACACACACATACACTGGGCAGCTGAGGTAAGGCTGGATCCTTCAGACCAGCCTTTACTGCACGTTGGGATAACAAGAGAAATAAACAGAGAATAATAACATGACTTCCTATAAGTCATGACTTGTCATTTGCAAGATATACTTGATCACGAGGGCTCAGGGCCCACCTATCCTAGTGCGGGGCTGCCTCTGTGTAGTCAAAACCATCCCAGCAGCCCTGGGAAGCCTGGACGGTTGCTCTCTTGAAAGTTCAGGTGGATCCACCAAAATAATGAAGCCAAGAAGGAGATGAGAGTTCCCCTTCTGTCTGGTGCCACCATCTGAATTCCAGTTACTTGTCTGAGGATCTGCCTTTTCCTGGGATGATTGAAATGATAGCTCCTTTTTATGGGAAATAGAACTTGGATTCAAGTAAGGTTTTGATGCTCATTAAAGCTCATACAGCAAGGAAAGGGGTGGGCACACACCAGCTCACCTCAATGACTTGACTGGTTTTGCCAGAGGTACAGTTTATATCCACAAAAGACAATGTTTTTTCTTTTCTTTTTTTTTGACTACGTTTTTTCTTTAGATATGTTCAGTAGAGAGATACACAACGTTGTGAAATCCTCTAGTGTTGATTCATGATGGAGCCATAGGTGAGCGAACTGAGGGTTATTAAAGACTGCTGTTGATGTGCTTTTCAAAGAGGTCCCAATAGTTGTCCAGGGGTCTAAAAATGCAAGGGTCTATCAATCAGTCTGCTGAGACTTTTGCTGTACCTGGAAGCCTATGTGACATAGCTCTGCCTAATATGGTGATTTCTTCTTCATACTCATCAAGAGAGACCTCATTCCCTATGCATGGGGGAATGGCCTTACCCTATGGCCCCAGCCAAACAAGAATGTAGCAGGACAGCAAATCATTGAGGTCTGAGTGCGAAATGCTGATAGATTTCCCTAATGCTCTCTGTCTGGTCTGTGTTCCTGGAGGTTGTATGGCCATCATCCTGCATTCCTTATGGGTTGAGTAACCCCATAAACTGTGGCCCACTGATCTTCAATGGAGGCAGTGCTGCCCCCTAGAGGCATTTTAGGAATATGCAGTGTATTTATGTTTGTTGCATTGGTTGCTGGGGCACTACTTAGGGGAGATTGAGGGGACCAGACTCCTTGCCTTAGGTGACGCAGTTTTATCCAATGATTTGTCCTGCACTTCACGTGACATTTGAATGCCCCACCCAACATTCATATATAGGTAGAAAATCTCTTTATATTGGTCTGAGCTTAGAACCTAATTCCATTTTGTATATAAACACAAAGTACTTTAAAAAAATTTATTTATTTATATTTGGCTGTGTTGGGTCTTTGCTGCTGCGCGCGGGCTTTTCTCTAGTTGCAGCGAGTGGGGGCTACTCACTGCGGTGCACGGGCTTCTCATTGAGGTGGCTTCTCTTGTTGTGGAGCACAGGTCTAGGTGCGCGGGCTTCAGTAGTTGTGGCTCGCGGGCTCGGTAGTTGTGGTGCACGGGCTAAGTTGCTCCGCGACATGTGGGATCTTCCCGGACCAGGGCTCGAACCCGTGTCCCCTGTATTGGCAGGTGGATTCTTAACCACTGCGCCACCAGGGAAGTCCCACAAAGTACTTTTTGCATAGTTTTAATATACACTGAATTTTTCATGAATGCTACTATCATATAAATCGAGAGAATACTGTATTTTATCTTTACCAGGAGTTGTTCACCATTTCAGAAAACCACAATACGAATAGCAAAATTCTCGCCATATTTGAATTGCCAAAATAACACACGTCTATTCATCTACATTCGTACATATCTGTATGAATATATAGTACTTGTTTAATCTTGTTTCAGAACATCAAATATAAAGAGTACCCGTAATGTTGCAGTTAATAATGTTTTACTGCTCTTAAATTCAAACTTATTCATTATAAGTGGGTATAATTGTCTTATATCTTCTTATGTAGTTATGCTCAAACATTTATAAATTTAAATGCATATTATTTTATTCTAAATTATTTCCTTTTAGTTCTTTATCTTATAGTTAGGGCTATATGTTGATTCTTTAAAAACTTATGTGCGTAGGTGGGTCATACTATCTATAAATTTCATTTCAGAATAGTAAAAGTGGTCTTACAAAATACTTGCTATAAAAAGGGAGCATTGGGTCTGATAGAGTTGGGATGCACTGCTCTCGGTAACCTCCTGGAGGATGTTTTGTTTTATCTAATTTTCACAACAGCTGTATGAGCTAGGTCCTATTATGACCGCCATTTTGTACCGGAGGAAACTGAGTCACAGAGACATGCGGTACTTTGCCCAAGATCACATATCTGGAAAAGGGGAGCCAGGATTCTAGAGGACTTTCACAATACCAGGTCACTATTCTGCCTTCCACCCATCATGTTTGGCCCATCTCCCATGATTTGCCCAGGTGTCTACCAGAAGCCCATCCTCTGGCCCTGTTAGGCCTTTTACAGGGCCCAGCAAGGACTCAGACTGGAAGAAAAAATTACTTTTTCCTTTTGGATAAAATTTCAATAGGGTAAATCAAAGGGAAATGCTTTGCATAGAGCAGAGCCCCAGTAAACTTTGCTGAATGAATGAGTGACTGATTTGGTAGAGTGGTACTGGGTCCTTTGGAACAGCCCTTAGATTTTTTTTTTATAGCATTAAAATTTTTTAAAATTTATTTTATCTGTGGCTGTGTTGGGTCTTCGTTGCTGCACGCGGGCTTTTCTCTAGTTGTGGCGAGCAGGGGCTACTCTTCGTTGTGGTGCATGGGCTTCTCATTGTGGTGGCTTCTCTTGTTGCAGAGCATGGGCTGTAGGTGCGCGGGCTTCAGTAGTTGTGGCACATGGGCTCAGTAGTTGTGGCACGGGGGCTCTAGAGCGCAGGCTTAGTAGTTGTGGCGCACGGGCTTAGTTGCTCCGCGGCATGTGGGATCTTCCCGGACCAGGGCTTGAACCCGTGTCCCCTGCATTGGCAGGCGGATTCTTAACCACTGCGCCACCAGGGAAGCCCAGCCCCTAGATTTTTAATAATTTATTTCAGTAAGTTGATGTGAGTTTCCCAGCCCTTGACACGAGGTTCACAGGTCTCCCACCTCAAGGATGGAGAATTCCATTGTCTCCTTGGGGCTGAGAAAAGCTGGCCATTCTTTTTTCCCAGGAAGCACAGCTGTTGAAACAGGAACCAGCACATCTCCCTCATTCTTAACATTTTTTTTTTTTAATAAATTTATTTATTTATTTATTTATTTTTGGCTGCGTTGGGTCTTCGTTTCTGTGCGAGGGCTTTCTCTAGTTGCGGCGAGTGGGGGCCACTCTTCATCACGGTGCGCGGGCCTCTCACTATCGTGGCCTCTCTTGTTGCGGAGCACAGGCTCCAGATGCGCAGGCTCAGTAGTTGTGGCACACGGGCTTAGTTGCTCCACGGCATGTGGGATCTTCCCAGACCAGGGCTCGAACCCATGTCCCCTGCACTGGCAGGCAGATTCTCAACCACTGCGCCACCAGGGAAGCCCTCTCCCTCATTCTTTCGCCATGCTCACTGATGTGGGCCTCAGGCCCTGGATGTGGAGTATTCATTAAATAATAGCCTTTCTTCAGGCCCTTGCCTGTGATCTAACTGATGCTGGCCTGGGAGATGCCAGCTCCTATAGTGGGTACCACAAAGAGATGCTGCACTGTGTTTCCTATGTGTCTTTGGCAGGTCTCATTCTGAGCTCCTGCTTCTTTCCTTCATTCAGCAAATGTTTTCTGAGTGCTTGCTTTGTGCCAGATACTGGGGTGCAGGGATAAGCAATAACACATGGTCCCTACCTCCAGAGACTCAGATTTAGGACAGAGGACTGACTTTTGCAATAAAGTATGGAAAGAGCTGTGACAGTGGAATATACAGAGGCTCTGGGAGCCCAAGGAGGGGGGCAGCTGGCCCAGACTGGGAAGAGGAGGGAAGCCTTCCTGGAGGAGGTGTTGCCTGAGCTTAATCCAAAGGAAAGCTTATGATTTAGCAAAGGCAAAGGATGACTCTATTAGCCAGGGTCCCAACAGAGAATGATGACACACTAAGTTAGGATGATTTGAGGAGGGTTTATGTACAAGGGGGTTATTTGCAAAGGTGTGGGTAGGGGGTGGGGGAACATTACGAGATATCACAGAAACCCAGGCTAGCGGCAGCCCCTAGGCCAGAAGGGGGGCTACTGTACTCCGGAAGGAGAGAAAGTCCTGTAGAACAGGCTGCCTTGATAGAAGGAGCGACCCTCCATCTAGGAGCAGGCAGCCTGATAGGACTCGACAGGGAGGGAATAATTACCCTGGCTTCACTTTCTCTTATCCTCCCATTGCTCCTGGTGCTCCCCATTGGCTAAATCCAACCAGAAGCCATAGGGCTCTGGAGTTCATTTATGTGATCCATACGGGGCAGCCTCTGGGGCACAGAGCAGGGCGGAGAGTGGGTCCGGAGGAGCCAGCAGATCTATCCAGCACACTGGGTTAGGGAAGGCCTGGAGGTGGGGGAGAGCATGTAAACTGGGGAAACGTATACTTTATGGCTGGAGTGTGGAGTAAACTGGGCTGAGATCTGTCCATTAGGAAAGGCCATGCATGTCTTCTGAGGAATTTGAAAATTTGTCCTGAAGGCAGGGGGAGCACTAAAGGATTTTAGTCAGGAGGTGGCATGATTAGATTTGTGTTTTTAAATGGCCTCTCTAGCCCTGGTGTGCAGATGACCTGGAAGTACCATTTGAGACTAGAGATGATGAGGCCTGAATCAAGACAGTGGCTGTGGAGAAAGAAGTGGATGGATTTGAGGAATTTTTAGGACGTAGACTCAAAATGTGATCAAGGATTGGATAGGGAGGTGTCAAGGCCCTGGTTTTTGGCTTGAAGCTTCGGCAGGGGAGGGAACTTCACGGGAGCAAGTTGGTCTTCCGGCCGTTGCCTCCCTGGTTTTGCTTTCTGGATTCAGAAGACATAGATTGGCCCTCGTTAGCGGGACCTTAAGCTTTCAAGGGGGCTTTGGAGGGGCTTCTTAGTTATGCGGCAGGTTGGCCCCATCTTGGCTGTTCCATGAGCAAATCAAACTAGAGAGCAGGAGAAGGCATCTTCTGCTCTCCCCCCGGGATCTCCTGAGCCGGAACCTGCTCCCCTCCAACCCCTGCCCCTTTCCATATGGAGAGAGGATGTGTTTTCTTTTAACGTGCTTCACTGCAGGGGCAAATGAGGCCCAGCTGAGGGGAGAGAGCCAGCAATGAGGCGGAGCACGGGCTCCGCAAGCTGGGGCGAGCGCTGGGGTCCTGTCATCCCCGGTTTCCTTCTCCAGCTTTTCTGAAGGCACATGTCCCCATAGGCTCATATTTCATCACTCGCAACTCTGAGGAACCTGCTATCCAGTAACAGGTCCCACTCCTTGGAGTTCTCTGCCCTGAAACCTGGAATAATTTTCTTTTGTTTTAGAGGGAAATGCTGAGGTAGTTCTTTCAAGTCCTAAGAACTTGGGTCGTCATGGCAACACATAAGGGTGGGAGGGGTGGCGGGGGTGGGGTGGGGTGGGGGCTTCTTAGCAGCATTTTGTTTCAAATGCCAGATTAAAGGAAAAGCTTCTTTGGAGTTTGCCTCATTAAGACATAGCTGGGTGCAGCCTTGCTGGATGATTTTCTGGTTCATCATTTTACACTTTACATTTTGCCTACATTTTCTCACCTGACGGACAGTCTTCTGGGATTTCTCCCTGAGAATTTTGGCTCGTGCACTTCTCCGAAAATTTCAGCTCATTCCTGGCAAGAGAGTTGGTGGGAGTGTTTCCTTTGTTCTCTCTGGGGCCTTGTCCTGTAAGCCCCTTACTTACAATAGGACTGCCACTTAAAAGGACAAGAAAAAAAGGTGTGCTTATTGAGGTTTTGTTCAGTCTGTGGAAGGAAAGATGTTAGCTGAGCAGCCATTTCACTCCACACCATGCTTTTGGTCCAGGATCCTTCTCCCATTTTGACCTGGCCAAGGACTAAGGGCGTCCAGTGCTGACTCTGGCTCTGGGAGATGTCTTCCACCTGCTGTCTGTGGGAATCTAGGAGAAAATAAATGTGGAAGTGTTTAACCCAGAGGCTGAACTTAAGTCTTTTTCTCCCTAAACTGAACTGTAAATCCTCGCTTGACGTGACTTCAGAATTCTCCTTCAGCTGGGACCGGCCTCCCCACTCCACCCGAGTCCATACCTTCTTTCCCGGCAGGAAATTCCAACTCAGACCTACAGTGATACTCAATCACCTTACAATTGCCCAGGGTTTCAACTAAAATATTTCCCACACTCAGTCACCAAGTCTTGTCATTTATTCCTTCAACGAGAATTCTAGATTCACCTAGTAATTTTTTAAAAATATTTATTTATTTATTTGGATGTGTTGGGTCTTAGTTGCGGCAGTCCGGCTCCTTAGTTGCGACATGCATGTGGGATCTAGTTCCAAGACCAGGGATCGAACCTGGGCCACCTGCACTGGGAGCACGGAGTCTTAACCACTATGCCACCAGGGAAGTCCCTCACCTAGTTATTAATGTTCTTATTAACAATAGCCCCCATTTATTATTTTTTTTAATAAATTTATTTTATTTATTTATTTTTGGCTGCTTTGGGTCTTCGTTGCTGCGCGCGGGCTATCTCTATTTGTGGCGAGCGGGGGCTACTCTTCGTTGTGGTGCGCGGGCTTCTCACTGCGGTGGCTTCTCTTGTTGCGGAGCACGGGCTCTAGGCGTGCGGGCTTCAGTAGATGTAGCACGCAGGCTTCAGTAGTTGCGGCTCGCGGGCTCTAGAGCACAGGATCAGTAGTTGTGGTGCATGGGCTTAGTTGCTCTGCGGCATGTGGGATCTTCCCGGACCAGGGCTTGAACCTGTGTCCCCTGCATTGACAGGCGGATTCTTAACCACCGTGCCACCAGGGAAGCCCCCCAGTCCCCACTTATTGACTATTACTGAGAGCCAAGATTTCTATGTGTCACCTAATTTAATAGTCACCCAAACCCTGTGAGGCACGTTCCATTCTTCTCATCTTACAGAGGAGGGAACTGAAGACCCCAAAACTAACTTGTCCAGAGCCAAGGAGCTGGTCAGGGGCAGAGCCGGGTCTGTCTGCTACCCTTCCCTCCAGGACACAGTTGGAGCCTCGACCACCACCTAGCTTTCATCCTTTCTTACTAGACCTCGGCGAGCACTCCTGCACAGGCTCTGCACTTCATTTCCCGAGTGTAGCCACTGAATGATCTTCCCAAAGTTCCCCTTTCATTGCTCCCCCAGTAGGCTCAGTTTTGGGGGTACAGAGACACGGCTGTCTTGTTCACCATGGTGTCTGTAGGACTCAGCCCATAGAAAGTGCACAATCAGTGCTTATTTACTTACTGAATCAATGAAAAGTTCTCTTTCCTCCACCAGCCCCTCCCTTATTCCCTCTTCTTGGGTCCCTCCAAGCTGGAGCCACTGCTGGCCTCCACCATCAGACATGGCTTAGCTAGCTCCTGAGCCAGTCCTGTACAGGCAGGTAGAATCCAATCAGAGTATGCTTGTGTGGTTATAGGGTACATGCCTGTGGAGCTCCTGTAGCTCTGGCTGCTTCAGCTTCTGCAGGGAGAAAGTATTTCTGCTGCAGTAGACCCAAGATCTGGGGGTGATTCCTGGACCTCCAAAAGCCCCCTGGGTCCCATCTTTCCTCCGCTCCCTCACATATCAGCCTCATCTATAGAGTAGCTAATAACAAAGCACCTACTGGGTTGGGCATTCCATGTACATTGTCTCATTTAACTATCACAGCAACCTCAAAAGGCAGATATTGGTGTCTCTGTTTTACAGATGAGGAAACTGAGTCTTGAAGAGACTAAGTCACTTGCTAAAGGTCTCAGATAGACACCGGTGGAAGAGGGATTTGAGCAGGGGCTTATCTGTGGTTGGAGACTTTGTGATTTTTTCCTTGACTGCCCTTCCTCACAGGGGCCAGGCTTCTTCCATGTTCTACCCATCAAACCTAGAAATCCCTCCTCATTTTCTGGGAAGCTGACAATCTCAGGGGCTAATAATCGTAGTAAGAACAGGTGCAATTCTGTGAGCATCTATCTATGCCAGAAGCTCCACAAATGACCTTATTTAATCTCCACTCCTAAGAAGCAGGTGCTATGATTATCTTTATAGCTAAGAAAACTGAGAGATTAAGTGTCACCTCCAATGTCCAATAGCTACTCAGGGGAGGAAGCTAGGATTCAAACCAAGTGTGTCTGAGTCCAAAGCTCATATTCTTTATTACTCTCGCCAAGGCCATCTGACTGGGAATGAGACTCTTGACAGTCCTCTACTCCCCTGCTGCACCCCACTTCTAGCGGAGGTCCAGCCACCAAGAACCTGGTTGCCTCTGCCTTCTGGCCTCTGGACTCCTGCTGCCCTCCCCCACCTGCCTGATGGACCAACCTTCCAGGTTGACCTGAACTGAGCCACATTCGCTTGCCCCTTTAGTTGCTGTGCCTAGCATGTCTGGCCACCCTGGCAGCCAAGTCAGTTCCTTTGGCCTAGCTTCCTCCACAGCCCAACCCCTGCTCTCTCCTGTGCATGGAAGTCCCTGTGTGATTCTCACCACCCGCCATCCCCCTGCGAGGCGACAGGCTGTGACCCTCCGCTCTTATAACTACATGGCTTTCTAAGGTGGCCCAAGTGAGTCTCAGCTCCTCTGCCTGGCTTCCTGGGCATCATGTAGCTCCCCTGCTTCTGTCCACCAGTGATAACCTCTTCTCTGTGGCCCTGGGACCCTCACATTCTGGGGCCAGTCTCTGTGATTGGCCGAGCCTGCCTCAGGGCCTGCTTGGCACTGGGGCTGAGGCTTTTTGCTGGCTGCCTGCTCCCTGCTGACCTGCTAAATGGTTCTGCCCTGTTCTGCCATTTGATGGCTGCCTGAGTCTATCTTCACTGACTCCTACCCCTTGTCTCCCTCTGACCCCCAAGGAGCGCATGCTCCCCACAAGCCCTAGGTCCGGCCTTGCAACCTGGCCCAGTCACCCCTCTCACCCCACTTGATGAGACATTATCCAGCCTTTATTTCCCAACATCTCCCAACTCGGACTCTGCTCCACTTAGAGCAAAATCAATCACTCAGCTAAGAATAAAAGACGGGGGCCCATGTGTAAGACATAGTGGGGGACACTGAGACGTCCCAGCTGCCCCTGCTCCCAGACCCACTGTCCCACACCCACATCCTTCGTCCCTGCTTTTGCTGTTCCACTTGATTCTTCCTAAGACATGCGGCCCCTCCCCTCTTCCCATCTCACCCAAGGCCTCCCATGCTCTGAAGCCAACTCTAAGGACTGTAAGCCAGGACTTTCCTATGTTCATTGCACACAAAGAAAAGGCAAACTGGGGTAAATGGAGTGATGGCTGGCAGCCAAGGAAGAGCCTGCCAGGAGGTCCAGACACCCCAGGCTTGGCCCCAAGGGCTAAAGGGGTGGATGAGTCTCTGTTCACCTGGAACCCATTCTGCTGAGCAGCTCTCCATTGAGCCATGGCAATAAACAGTAATAGCTGCCTTTTATCAAACGATTAAAACGTGCCAGGTGGTGTGTTAGGCATTTAGATGCATCTGTCTGGCTGGTCCTCTAAGGCAGGTAATCATTATCCCCATTTTACAGATGAGGACTAAAGCTCAGAGGCATTCAGCAGCTTGCCTGAGGGCTTTGCTTCTCTGAGCTTCCAATGTGCTTAAAGTCAGCCTGTGATGAACCCTCCCACATTCTTTTCTTCCTCCCTATGTGCCCATCTTGCAATGAAATGGGAGCTCTTTGAGTGCAGAGCTGGGTCTGGTTCC
Organism: Balaenoptera borealis; assembly: GCF_965194805.1. Classification (NCBI taxonomy): domain Eukaryota; kingdom Metazoa; phylum Chordata; class Mammalia; order Artiodactyla; family Balaenopteridae; genus Balaenoptera; species Balaenoptera borealis. The sequence goes on along the minus strand of NC_138862.1, from coordinate 82,789,022 downwards.
TGTCTGCATCCCATCCTGCCTGGCACACCGTAGGTGCTGCCTATTCTCCAGGTCCTTCTAGGAAGCCCCAGGATTCTTAGGCCCAGCTCTTGCTGAGATCCTGAAGGAATAAACCCAAATGCCTTCCTTGAGGAAGGCCAGACCCCTTATCTGGGAAGGCTGTTTGGGAAGAGGGGCTGAGCTGTGGCCAAGCGGCTTGGTGACTGTGGCTGTATGGTAGTGAGGCGTTTCCTAGACAAACACTGTAGGACTCCCTATCTCTTTGCTCCTCCTCAGCAGGGCATCTGCTCACACTAACGTCCCTGGTCATGGCCTCAGGGATCTTTCCCACTTCAGGTATTGAGAAATCGCAGGTATCTCTTGAAAGATGATCCCATCTTTTTATCCAGCTCCTCATGGCAACCCCTGGCAATCCTTGAGAGAGGAGAGGGCCAGGGAATTGAGAAGTGGGTCCTATTTCCACACTCCTGCCTCCATCCTCTCATGTATAATAGACAGTGTTAGGTCATTGTGACCCCAGATATTGCTGAGCTGGTCCAGTCTCTCCATTTATGAATGACGAAGCCAAGGCTCAGAGAGATGAGTGTTTCCTGCAAGGCCGTATGCGAGAAGAGGCATTTCGAAACACCCTGACTCCTCCTCCAGTGCTCCTCCCGCAGGATACATTGCTTCAGCATCAACTCAGTTACCAAGGTGCTACCACCCAGTTTGGGGTTCTGGAGGTCACTGACTTTTCTTGGTTGCTTCTTGGTTGGAGGACTTTGTGTCTCAGCTGGGAGGAGGGGGGATGGGTGGGTAAGACCACCAAAGGACAAAAATCACAGGTGCCTACCTGGGCCCTTTTTGGCCCCTGCAACTTCACAAAATGGCAGGCTGGGCCACTTGTGCTCACTGTTGCCCACGCTCTCTCTGTTCCCATTGTCTGGAAGCTTGGTGGGAGGGCAGTTGCCTCTATTTTGAGGACTGTGGTTGCTATGGGCCCATTAGTGGCACAGACTTTCTACTGAGTAGAGGTCTGTGCTCTTTGGCCAAGCAAGGGCCTGGCTCTTCCTAGGCCTGGCAGGACAAGTTGGGTTAACTGGGAGCTGCCCTCCTCCTCGTTGTCGCCATGTCTTCCAGAGGGAAGGAGTGAGCCATCTACATATTTTCAGCTGAGTTATATTTTGCATAAAGTAAACTTAGCAAACAGAGAACACAGTGAGAATATATTTGGCTTTGAAGCATCAGTGTTCTGACAGGCATTTCCTATTAGCTATCTCTGAGCCGACCAGCTCGGCTGGGTTTTGCTTAAGTGGCATAATTCTCCTGCAGTGGAGACAGCTCATTCATTAGTCATTCCAAAAGCCAAATACGAAATATCCTTCTCTAAGCCAACTCCACCAACCAGCCCCGCAGCCCACAGCCCGGGCGGAACAATGAAACTGTGGAGCTTATGGGCCAGTCAGAGGTCGGCCTGGGAGCCACCTGTCTGAGGGCCTTGGAGGACGGCTTTGGCTTGAGCCTTTCATTCCCTCTGGAACAGGAAGGACACATCTTCCCCTGGTTGGCAGAGGCCTGGGGAGGCTTTTGGAGGATGGGCTCTATCCCATGTCACTACTGAGTCACCTGCAACAGCTCGAAGCCGTGATTGAATACACTCCATTTGGTTTATGTTTTTTTAGGTCCTAGAAGCTAAGGGTACTTGTTCTAAGAGGAAGCAGAGGAATGTGTCCTTTCCTGTTGTGTCTCTCAGCTGAACTCAGTCCTTCCTTGATCGGCATCCTGCGTGTTAGCTCTTTTAACCTCTGCGCAATGAGGGCTGATGTCCCCATTTTACAGATGAGGGAACTGGAGTTCACAGAAGTGAAGTGACTTACCATAGGTCACACAGGCAGGGTTCGAGCCTGTCAGTCTCCAAAATGCATCTTCTTTCCTCTGTCAGGAAACCTCCTGCAGGATGATTATCTGAGTTTAAAAATAAATATACATATGGAGGTGAGGATCTCCTTTTCTCAACTTTGGAAGAACAAAGAATGCCACTGTATTCCAGGCAGGATGGGCTGAAGAGCCAGCCAGGACGAAGCAGGGAAGGCATGCTGTTCTGAAAGGAAGGCTGAAAACACCTGGGGTGGGAGCTGGGGGTGGGTGAGGGGGTAGTTCTTATGGGGGCAGAGCCTCGTTTGAGGTGGGCCAGGAGCTGGGACCAGAACGGGGACAGGGAAGGGGTTGTTGTGGTTCCATGGCCCAGCTGGGGATTCCACACATGCCCCACTGAATGGGCCATCTGACAAAGCCTGACCAAGCAGAATGCCATGTGGTAAAGACTCCACTAACACCCAGTAATGGGGGGAACACCAGAGGAGCACCGAGAAAGTTCCTGTGCAGAGGCGAAGAGCTGGCGGTTGTGATCACAGCTGGCGGTTGGTGTCAGACTCTCCAGAGGGCCTCATTAGCACTCCAGGTGGACAAACACACTCACAGGTGCCCAGACCAACAGGGAGGTGGGGGTGAGGTGGGGGGAAGACAGGCCAAATCAGAGGTAGAATATATATATATATATATATATATATATATATATATATGAGCTAGGAATGAGAATCTCAGAGTCCTTCCAAAGTAGACCTCCAAAGCCAGAAATCCGGAGTGGTGCCCTCCTTAGCCTGGCATTAGACCTTCCTCAGGCTGGCTTCAACTCACCTCTGTAGTATCATCTCCCACCTTGCCCTTCATCCCTCCACTTTCTGTCTCAAACTATTTGTTGTTTCCAAACACACATAACACTTACCCTACAGCTCTTCCACATGCTATTTTCTCTGCATGTACTTCATCTCTCCCATTCATAGCCCCACTAGCAAACTCCTACTCACCCTTCAAAACCCTGCCTAAATGTATCAGGAAGCCTTCTCCATCTTCCCAAGATAGCTTTTTTTTTTTTTTTTACTATGTTCCTGACCCCTTTTCTATAACTCTAGTAAATCATTGATTCTCGTGCACCGTGGGGAACCCTGTCCTATTTTATCTCTGGATTCCCAGGACCCAGTGGAGAGCTGGCATATAGAAAATGCTCAGTCAATTGATAAAGCAGCACAGCCTTAACGGCTGAGAATTTGAAAACGTGTGCCACAGAATCATTGTGCCTCAGACCTGAAAGAAAACATACAGTTGATCTAAGTGAACCATCTCTCTGATGTGGTCCCACCTCGTCTATATTTCCAGCCTGATATAACGTACATACCACCTAATCTAGTAACTGGCACATATTAAACGCTCGAAGAACGGTAGCTAATGTTGTTGCTGTTGTTTCTCAGGGACTCAGAATGGACCTAGAAGAGTCCATAGAAAGAACACTGAATCTGGAGTCGGGGCTGCAGCTCTGCGTCTAAGACTCCAGATAACTTTGGATAAGTCACGTCAGCCTCTCTAGACCTCAGTTTCCTCATCTAGAGTGACAGATACAGCCATATGTCCTATAATTGGGTCCCTTCTAGCTCTAATGTAAACAAGCCAAAACAAAACCAAAACAAGCATCACTGATAGATCTTAGGGGTTCCAGCTATGATCTTCCTGGTGTGACCCCTGATCAGAAATCAGGGAACCAACGCCGACCTAAATGGTTCTGCTGGGGGTGTGTTTTTCCCACAGGCAGGACCAATCCTCAGGGAGGCAGAAACTCCTCCTTGCCAAACTGGCGGCCAGTCATACCTGCTGTGCCATCCTGGAGAAGGAGGGAGAGAGTCTGTCATGGAGCTTGTGGCAAAATCCTTCTTCCTCCGCAAACACCAGCTATGATTAGCTGTGTCCTCACCACGAAACTGCAGGGCTGTGTGCGGGTGAGTCACAGATGTTCAGATCACATTTATAGAGTGCTTGCAAGGCGCTGGGTGTGTGTGGGGGGTGCTTCGTGGCTGTCAGAAGCACCCCAGTTCCCTTTCCCTAGCCCCAGCAGCTGTTGAGTCCTTAGGACCCAGGCATTTGGGTTACAGAGTTTAAGAACCACCCTCTGATGCTACCAGGCATCTTCCAGGCAGTTCCTTGTGCCAGGCCTCTGCCATTCAGAGCAGGCCACCTAGAGGTGGATAGGGACTTGTCCCTCACACCGTCTTCTCCACCCCATCCCACCCAGCAGGACTGCCACAGGGACAGACCCAGGCCTGAACCCCTCTCTCCCTGGTCACTGTCATCCCCAGGGCTCCTCTGAAGGAACTGGGCGATCTCTCTAGGAGCGGTTGGTCTGAACCTCACAACCCCTAGGGGCCCTAGCTCCATCACCCCCATACCCTAGGCTTACTCTGTGGCTGCTGATGTGAGGCAGGGCTGCAGCCAATGGTGCAGGAGTCCCAGCCCCTCTGAGCTGGGCACTCTGTTCCCGAATGCCCCCCTCAAGCCCCCATCCCATCCAGTGATGGAGGACACTGAGCTGCCAATAGGAGCTGGAAAAGAGGCGGAGGCCTCTTAGGTGGAAGAATCCTGGCAGATGGGCAAGTCCCAACAGGTGGACCAGGGCTGTGGCATGCAGACAGTGAATCACCTAGGTCCCCACTGCTTACTGGACAGAGCCAGGATAATGACAATAATAATAGAGATTCAGGGTGCTGTTACTAATGCCCACCTTTCCTCCCAGGATGGTATCTCTCCTCCATCTATCTAACAACCCTCAGGGGCAGGGAGTTGCTGAGAGCAGAGATTTTGTTGTCCTGTCTTAAATGGGGGGAAACTGAGGCCAAAGTTATTCTCTGCTGAACCCGAGTAGTCCTGAGAAAAAGACTCTGTTTCCCAATGTCATCCTGATGTCAGGAGAGTCACGCAGGCCCACAATTACTGGTCCTCCTTACTGGCAAGCTCTAGGTTCAGGGTTTTTTTTTTTTTTTGAGTTCTCACAGCCTTTCCTCTAATCCTTACTTACAACAGCTGTAGGGAGTAGGGATGATTATTAGCCCCATTTTACAGATGAGGAACCTAAAGTTCAGAGAGGTTAGGTAACTTTTTCATGGTCACACAGCAAAGGAGTGGCAGAGCCAGGATTTGAACCTGGTGGATTGACTGTGCCTTTGCAGCCTCCTGCGCAGCTATGCCATCCACAGTCAGGAATCCCAGGACCTCCAAGGCTGGCTTCCTAGGCCTTTCCTGGCCTTTCTCTATTGCCCTCCCCTCCTGGACTCACTCTATCTCAAGATTAGGGCTCTTCCCAGGATTCCCTGGAAGCCAGCTTTCATTTTCATCTCTGAGCAGCCGTGGCAAAGTAAAGATTCAACACTTTAATTCTGGGGTCTTAGTAATTATCTGGTATCTACCACCCACTCAACTCTACCCACTAGTTATTATAATAACAACTATAATAATTTAGAGAAGCGATCATGATGATCACAGCGTTCACTGATCCCCCATCGGAGGCTGGACAGAGATAGATATAGCCTCGCCCTTTTTAAAATTTCAAAATGGTCCTGGATTTGGGAGTCAGGAACACTGGATTCTAGGCTTAGTTCTGGCAAGGATGCCAGACATCATATGGCTGAGTGAGCCCCTAAATCCCTCTGTGGCTTCATTTTCCCATCAGTAAAATGGGAATAATAATCTCGCAAGGTGAAGTGCTTTAAGCTTCTTGAAAGAACATCATAGTAAGACAATCTTTTCTTATTTATGATTAAAAAGCACCAGGGGGCATCAGGGGTCTGATGCCTCAGTGATGCATTATCTTCATGCCCCAGTCTCCCACTGCTCTGGCTGCCCAGCCCTTGGAGAGGGTACTGGATCGGGGCTGGGGCAGGGGCTGATCTCTAGGTTGCAGTGGGAGTCTTACTTTTCCAGCCCGTATCCTCAGCAGCTGCCCTCTGCCAAGGCCCTGGAGCTAGAAAAAGAGAGGCTATTGCCTGAGCGCAATAAATGCTTTTATTAGTCCTTTTATTAATGATGGTTGGTATTTGTTGAGAAGCTGGGACAATAGTTATTCCAGTAAGAAGATATTAAGCTCCCGTGGACAGGCCCTATATATCTAACATGCTCTGGCCCCCGCTCTCCCCCGACACTGCTTTATTACAATGCAGCACACCCCTGGCCTCCTAGCAACTCCAAGAAGAGAGAGGAGGGGCAGGGTGGGGGTGGGTGGGTAGGGATAAGCTGGTGTCATTAAACACATAACCCTTTTCAGAGGTTACGGTAAACCAATAGCAGGAAGCTTTTGCTTCCCCCTTGAGAGCTTAAGGAGCCTGGGTGATTTTTGCATTCTTTTTTTTTTTTTTTTTTTTTTGCTTCCTCTGGGTTATTGGCTATTTTACAGCCAAGATGAGTTGGTAGTGATGAGTTGGTAAAGGAGGAGGACATCCTTGACCATTTGTTAAATTATTTGTGACCATTCCTGTTCTTTGTTTTCAGCCATTTTACATTATTTTTAATTTAACAAACACATTTATAATACTATATGCTGGCAGTGTTCTGAGTGCTTCTCAAATACTAATTTTTTTTTTTAAATAATTCTTTATTTGATTTATTTATATTTGGCTGTGTTGGGTCTTCGTTTCTATGCGAGGGCTTTCTCCAGTTGCGGCAAGCGGGGGCCACTCTTCATCGCGGTGCGCGGGCCTCTCACTATCGCGGCCTCTCCTGCTGCGGAGCACAGGCTCCAGACGCGCAGGCTCAGTAGTTGTGGCCCACGGGCCCAGTTGCTCCGCAGCATGTGGGATCCTCCCAGACCAGGGCTCAAGCCCATGTCCCCTGCATTGGCAGGCAGACTCTCAACCACTGTGCCACCAGGGAAGCCCCGCAAATACTAATTTATTTAATCCTCATAACATACTTATGAGGCAGGTACTATTATTATCCCTATTTCATAGATGAGGAAATTGAGGCCCAGAGAGGTTAAGTGACTTGCCCAAGGTCACACAGCTAATAAGTAACAGAGTCAGGTTTGAACCTAGGCAGTTGTCTCCACTGTGCTCTTTATCTGAAATTGAAACTGAGTGTGAAAAGAACTGGGAAATATTCTAAAATTCAGCACCTTTATCACTTTACCAAAGGGAATTAGATATATTCATATAAGTAATAGTATAATAAATTATAATAGCAATCCTGAAAATCAGAATATCTGTGAGTTGAAAGCATCCTTAAAGGTCATCTGACCTAATCCTCTGATGAATACAAGAATTCTCTCTGCAGCATCCCTCATATGTGATCCTCAAGCTTTTGCCTGAATATCTCTAGTGACAGGGAACTCATTACCTCATCAGGCAGATCTTTCTAGCTTTGCACAGTTCTCACTGTTACAAAAGAAAGTTCTGGGACTTCCCTGGTGGCGCAGTGATTAAGACTCTGCGCTCCCAATGCAGGGGGCCCAGGTTCAATCCCTGGTCAGGGAACTAGATCCCACACGCATGCTGCAACTAAGAGTTCGCATGCCGCAACTAAGGAGCTGGTGAGCCGTGACTAAGGAGCTCTTGAGCTGCAACTAAAGGAGCCCACCTGCCGCAACTAAGACCTGGTGCAACCAAATAAATAAATAAATATTCTTTTAAACAAGGAAGTTCTTCCTCGGGCTGGACTGAAATTTAGCTCCCTGTAACTTATTCTCATGAAGCTACCTTAGTCTTCTAGAACTGGGGAAGAAAAAAAAAAAAGATGTCTCCCTTTTGTACAGGAGATAGGCCTTAAAGCACTTTAAAACAACTTTCATGCCCCCTTAAATCTTTTTTCCTCTTTGGGGTTAAACTTCCTTAGTTCTTATGTGGTCCTCATTTGTTATAATTTCCAGATTCTCTGTCTTCCTGTTTCCACCCCTCAGATGCATAATCGTTTGTCAGTGTTCATCCTAGAGTGGTGACAGAAGGAAACACACATCAGGTGTGGTCCAGGAGCTCTGAGAAGGACAGGATGACTTCCTCCATCTCTTTCTTTTGTACTCTACCCTTCCAGTGATGCAGCCTAAACACACCTTAGGTGCTTTGAGAGTCACATTATACCCTTGACTCATATTGAGCTTGCAACCAACGTGTGGCTCTTTTAGCTGCATCTTCCAAATTCTGAAATTGTACTGCCATGCTGGGTTTTTGTTTGGTTTTGTTTTGAGCCCAAGGGTAGTAAATTTCATCTTGTTAAATTCAGTTCCTTGTCCAAGCTATCAAGGTTGACTTGGAACCTCTTTCACCCATTTAGTGATTCCCTACCTGATTTTGTATCATCTGAAATTTTGATAAATATGCTATCTGTGTTCCCATTCAGGTTGTCATTAACTTTTTTTAAGCCAAATAGGAAAATTTCCAAGGTTAGGTTTGTGGAGGAAGATGAGGTAAAGCTAGAGTGATTCCAAAAATACATTTTGTTTTTGGAGCAATAGGGGTGACTAGTGTTGTACACTTTCTGGGAGTATGAGTATCTGGGTAACTGGGTAAAGACTCATCCAGCATCATTTCTGTGTCAGAGCCTGTGACCCATGATGAGGCAGGAAGGCAAATATTGATAGCTTGTTTCATAGATCTGATTGTTTCCTATATACCCTCTGACGACCAGTACTGAGCGTTGAAAGGGAGGATGTTGTGAAATAGAAACAAAGCCCACTGTGAGGAGACAAACAGGACTCCCAGACCACAAAAAGCCAGGAGATTGCTGTAAGCATTAAGATCTTCAGAAATAAAAAAGAAGACTTGGAGCAAAGACAGAGCTAACCAAAAAAAAAAAAAAAAAAAAAAAAAAAGAGCTTTAGCACCCTGCATGGAGTTTGAATAAATTTTTCTCAGCTTGAACAGCCATTCTCTTCTGTCATTCCTTAGAGGTCACACCTAAAAGCCAAAAGAATCAGACTGAGGCCACCTCGTTGGGGTTCACAGAAGGGGGGTCTCTGATTATGCCAAAGGGTGTTGGAAATCAATTTAATGTCGCAATCTTGCTCCCCAGCCCACTCATACCCCGCACCACAGGAGTATATTTTTAACTCTTTCTAATATTCACCCAAATTGTTCTTCTCCTTGCCCATTTTGACACAGTCTTTTTACTCTCTAGTTCCCACCTCTTCTCCACATGCTGCGCCCCGCCCCCCTCAGGAGCCTGGTGCGCTGTGGTGTCCCCGGCACCTGAGTTGGATGCAGATGCTGGGAGGAGGTCGATTTTGGCGCCTGGGGGTAATTATTGGTGGCTGAGACTTATGGGACTTCCAAGACAGTTATGAAGGAGAAATGGAACCAGGTTGCCAGGTCCACTTAGGACAAGCCAGCAAAGCTGAACTGGGACCAAGTGGGAGTCAATGTCTGGGGCAGACAGAGCAGTAGACGCTGAACTGATAGGCAGGTGGGTTTTTCATGTGTCTTCGGTGGCCAAGGCAGAGGCATGCTTCTTGGGGCTAAGGGCCCAGGCTAGGCAAGACCATCCTCAGCCCTATGCCTCCCTGCTCCACACTCCGGCCCTGATGCCCACCTCAGACTCTTTCTTGCTTCCACAATGCACTGCTTAGTTCATTCAGGCTGCTAAAACAAAAATACCATAGACTGGGTAGCTTCAACAGCAAACATTTATTTCTCATACTTCTGGAGGCTGGAAAGTCCAAGATCAAAGTACCAACTGATTCGGCGTCTGGTGAAATCCCATTTCCTAATTCATAGACCATCATTGTCTTACTGTGTCCCCACCTGGCAGAAGGGGTGAGAGAGCCCTCTGGGTCTCTCTCTTTTTTTTTTTTTTTTCCCTCTGGGTCGCTTTTAGAAGGGCACGAATCCCACTCATGAGGCTCCATCCTTGTGACCCAACCACCTCCTAAAGGCCCCACCTCCTGATACCATCACATTTCAGATTACATGAACCTGCAGTCTATAACAGACCTGCTTTGTCCGTCTACTGGACTTGATGCACAAGGCCCACTCTCAACTCAGGAGGTACATCCCTTCCACTCGAAGGGCCTGTGATCAATGTAAGAGACACTGTTACCTGCCTCAGCTCATTGGAGCCCCACTAGGTGGACCACCCCACCTGGGCTCCCTGCTTGGCCAGGTTACCGGGAGTTGGACACTCACGCAGCATTGGGCCCTGTGCCCAGTAAGAGCTGAGCTCAGACAAATGGGGGTGGCCCCCCTCAAAAGGATGGAAACCACTTATCTGTACAGAGCCAACATTTCCATTACTTTAGTAACTGAGACCCTTGTTCAGTTAAGTCACTGAAAAGAAGATGAAAGTAAATGGAATCTGTTTTTTAAGTCATATACATCAAGGGAGTACATAAACAAACCAAGCCCTACAGAGTTGGTCTGGATTGAGTATTTCACTCACAATTTATCTTTCAGTCACGCCAATCCAGTTAAAGGCCATAGGGCTTACTTATTATGATTATTTTCTATTATTAGGCAAATTTTTATTTGCTTGTGGTCTGATTCTTTCAGGTGTAGGCTTGTGGGCCTGTGTTAATTTGTAGGGTTGAGTTATTTATGTCGTATTACAATGTAGTCTAGTCTATCGATTTCCTACACATTTTCCTCTCAAGATGATCACTAATTCAAAATGAATTAAAACTCTAAACTCAGGAGCGGGATAAGAGGAGTGAGATGGGATTTGAGAAGAATGGAAGGATCACCTCTTGGTATTTTGCCCCAGTGTCCTGGACCCCAAAGGCAGAAGAAAGCAGGCATTCCCACTCACTGAGCACAGCTCTCAGCTCAGAGGAGAGGGAAATAGGAAGATAACAAAGATAAAAACGTCAACTCCACCCAAATGACTCAAATGAAGGCGGGTCTCAGAGTCTTTCTCTTTTCCTGAAACTCAAGGCCTGAACCTAGGAGAGCACTGTCCAGCTGCCTGTGCTCGAATGGGAGCTTCATAAATCTCCAGAAAGCCTCTGACCCTTTCTCTTTTCACTTTGGCTCTGTTTCCTTCTTTGCTGAGGGTCCCTATTTGTCAGAGCAGAAGGGAATTGCATCAGTCAGTTTTGAATCAGACAAAACAAAAACGAGTGGGCAGCCTTTCTTGGAAAGGAAAAAATACTGGTGGGATTTTTTTTTTTTTTCACCACCCCTGACTTATTAAGCAGCACTAAGTATCTTAGAGGAGGGTGGCCAGGATTTCAGGTATATGAAGGGGAGCAGCAGTTTGAACACTGAGGGGGGTGGGTTGGGTAGGAAAGCGAGGGTTTGGGTTCAGCCTCACGGTTCTCCCTCTCCCCCTGCAGGTTAGAAGAGGCAGAGAGACAGCGCAGCCTGGGGACGTGCAGGTGTGAAGGTGCGTGTGCGCAGGAGTGACCCTGCACACACCGATACAAGGAGCAAACAGAGAAAGGAGTCCAGGAGAGGAAAAGAAAAGGTGACTGAAGTTGAACAAGAAAATACTCTGGGCAATAATAGTGAGGATAAGAGTGATAATAAGAACCATATGCTGCATTCATTCGTTCAACATGCATTTACTCAGTGCTGCTCCGGGCAGGGCACGTTTTAGGCTCTGAGGATACAGCAGTAAATGAAACCAACCCCTGCCTTCAAGGAGCTTAAGTTGTAGAGTAATACATGTCATGCCTGTAACATCTGTTATCTCATTTATAGACCCTACGAGGTGGTTACTATTATCCCATTCTACAAATGATGTGGCCAAGTCTCACGGTTGAGTCAAAATTTGAACTCAGGTCCCTCTGCCTCCAGAGCCCCTAGACTGTGATACATACCCCCCCACTAGCAAGACCCCAGCGAAGGCCCACTGGCCCTGCCTCAGTGGTGAGAGCTCATTGGACAGACCACTTTCCCTCCTTGAACCTCAGTCTATCCATCTGTGGAAAAGAGGGGATGGGTTCATTGATCTCTGAATCCCTCCTGCTTATTTGGAAAAATATTCTATACTGGTATCCTCCCCCTCCTGAGTGCTTCTTGTGGATATGAGCGGGAGAGCTCAGTGGATGTCCAAAACGAGATGACCGCCCAGAGTAAAGTTTCCCACACTGGGTTCCAAGGAATTCTTTCCAGGGGTTCTGAAGTTTTCTATGAGAATTTTATTTTTCTGAGACGGATTCCTGAGAACCCTCAGTTCAAGAGAGAAGCAGCCTTGGGGTGGCCCTGTGGCCAGCAGAGGAGGGAGAGAAATGGGGTGGAAGGGAGGGTGGGGAGAAGGGTCTGCTGGGGGTCGGGACGCAGCTAGTCCAGGCAGTTGCCTTTCTTCTGGGAGGTACAGGGCTCGGGCCGTCCCAGGAAAGCCCCTCCCTTTTCCCCTCCTCCTTCCCCACCCCTCCCCTTCCCCTCCTCCCTCCTCCTTCTTCTTCTTTAAATACCAGCGAGTCAATACCTTGCTCAGGTGCATCTGCCCTGAGGCTGGGAGAGGTGGAAGGCAGCGGGGGCCTTGTGGAGCCCAAGGCTTAGAGCCCAGGAGGGCAGATGTGGTTTAGGCTTACACCTAGGACTCTGAGGATCCGGCTGGAACGTTTGAGGGAGGAGGGATGTGTCGCCAAATGGTAACGGATGCCCAAACAAGGTGAGATGGGTCCCAGCTCTTCACCTTAACCCTGACTCACCTCACCTGGCTGGTCAACTGCTCTAATGTGGAAAAGTGAGGCAACAGCGTGAGCCCGGCTAGCACAGTGGCTAAATGCAGCCCAGGTCCACCCCCCCCCCCACGATAAGCCTGGTCAACTTATTAAATTACACAGGAAAAATCGAGATGGATTATTAATTCCGCACACCTCTCTTCTCTGCCTGGGGAACCTGCCTTCCCCGGTTTCACTTTTCAAAGGCTGAAATAGATATGGAGATTTTGCACTTAATTAAAGGAGAAGGGCGCTCACTTCAAGTCTTTTCAAAACCATTTTGGTTCTGAGCTCAGCAGAGCCAGTAAAGACTCAGTCACCATCTGGCATGAAAGGTGTTAACTTGGAGTCTTCGGTCAATTCTAGACATCAGACTCAGGAACAAAGAGAATTAATTTCGGAGGCCCCCTTAGCCGGCCCCTCCCCCTCCAGCCTGTAAGCTGAGAGCCTCTGTCTTGACTTGCTAGGTATTAAAAAGTTAAGTCTGTGAGGTCACCTGCAATGCAGAACGCCAGGTGCCAGGAGCTTGCCCTACAGGGCAGGATTATCTTATCAGCCAGGCTGATAACACTCAGGAAAGTCTGGCCATGAGGAACAAATACTTATAAGCCCAACACCTTTCAGTCCATAATAGATTAGGTACAGAATGGGAGCAGGGGCAGAGGGCTGAGTTAGCAGTCAACCCTGGGCATTGGAGCCTGGCTCCTGATCAGAACCTTCCTGCGCTCGTTCGGCTCATTAAGAAGAAGGCATGTTGAGTGTTGAACTGTTTAGGAGGTACTTCCCCATATGTCACCTCACTTGACCCTCACGACAGCCTGGTGAGAGAGCTATGGTTACCCCCATTTTACAGTTGAAGAGACTGAGGTACAGAGAGGTTAAGTAATTTGCCCTTTCACAAAGCTAGCAAGTGGGACTTGAACTCAGGTTTTCTGATTCCAGAACCTGTTTGCTTCCCACGCTCCAGTGGTGGCCTTGACCTGTTCTCACTTGGCTACCCTTTGAATTGACAGCTCCCCAGGAAGCCCCCTCTGCCCCTCTGTCCCCTGGTCACAAGCTCTGCTCACTTGGCAGATGAGGCAGGCCAGAATCTGATAAAGAGGGAAGAGGAGATAGTGACACCATGGGAATGGTTGAGGGGTGCTCTAAAACAGCCCTGGCCCCAAAATACACACAGCCTTGTGGGCTCTCCTGGGGCTTGGAATTCATTATCCCTGGGAGAGGTGATTAAATGATTAAATGCAAAGGAATTAGAATGAGAGGTCATGCTTGGTGTCAGAGGAGGGGTCACTGATTGGAGGGGTCACTGGTTTCCTCTTGTGCTAGTGTGGAGAGGGGGTGGGGGGAAACTGGAGGAAGCCTCCTCCCTCTGGGGCCTGAGTTTCTCTTCTGCCAAAGGAGAAGCTGGACTAGATGATCTTAGACATCCCTACTTCTGCGACCTCTCAGAAAAATCTCCTGGGACGAGGATCTCTGTAAGCCCTTTTCTATCCATCCTCAGCCAGGAGTGGGGGAGTGTTCTGGAGGAAGCAACTTCTAAGCTAACTATAGAGGAGGTGAGTAGCTGGGGTCTGGAAGCAGCCCATGCAGACGCCTGGAGGTGAGCGCCAACATGTGTGTCTGAGTCACTGTGGTCCTGAAGCTTAGGTTACAAGAGGCTGAGAGATGAGGCTCAGAGATAAGCAGGAGCCAGATTACAAAAAGTCTTGTAAGACCACGTCAAGGAGCGTGGGCTTTATCCTAAGAGCAATAGAGATCCAGAAAGGAGTTAAAGCAAGGAAGTGGCATGACAATATGTGTGTTTTAGTACTTTCCCTCTGGTGCAAATATGGAGACTAGATTGGAGGGCGGGGGACAGAAGAAGGTGATGGGAGGAGAAAGGGCAGTGGGAGAGAGACCCCACCTGGACTTATTTCTGCTTCCCACCCCCTTCTTCTGACCTAGGCTGGCCTGGTTGTGATACCCATATTTGCAAGAGTAATAATAATGGCTACCATTTATAGATGCTTCCTCTGTGCCAGGCCCTGTGCCGGGTGCTGTGCGGGCTTTGTCTCATTTGAGCCTCCCAGTAACCCTGCTGGGTAGGAATGCTTACCACCCACATTTTAGAGATGAGAAAGCTCGGGTCAGAGAGGCCAGGTGTCTTGCCCTGGGTAACACAGCTGGTAAGTGGTAGCACCGCCACCCAAGCAGAGATGTGGCTCATTGTTTTTAACCACTGGGTGCCCTGCCCCCTGAGGTGCCACCCCCACAGTTAGCCTGCGCTCTCCGGAGCGGGATGGAGCTGCGTTGGCCAGCTTCCTACAGCAGAGGAGAACTAGAGCAGTCCTAGTTGGCACAGATGTGATTTGCTGTGGGTCCCTTTAAACAAACTGTGAGTTGTGTTTGGAGAGGGTGTGAGATCTTTGGGAGTGTTTGGGGTCCCACAGCTAGTTTGCTTTTGCCTGTCAGAGGGGAAACAGAGCTGGGCCTGGGGCAGGGTCTGATGCTGGGGACCCTCCTCCCCATTCCCCTCTCACATGAAGGGGCCTCTCAGAATCCTTGGGGCTTCAGGAACCACTTCCCAATCCAGAGGGGAGCCAAGAAGTCACACTTTGCAGGGGCTAGAGAATGTAGAGGGAGAATGGCTACTATCTCTTTCCCACGCTGCCTTTTCCTAGAGGGGGAATAGGACCCAGGTCTGGGTCAGGGAGCTCTGGAGGGCACCCCAAGGTGATTAGAGCACCCCAAGGAGGTTAGCACAGGGGCAGTGCTCCCAAAGGCCAGGCTTCTGTGCTGGGCCCTGCCATAGAGAGCTGGGTAACCTTGGAAAGGTCCCTCCCCTACTCCCTGTACCTCAGTTTCCCCACTGGATGAGGTGATCCCTAAATCGCCCCTCTCCCAGCCCCGGAGTCCGAGTCTCCAGAGCTTGGATGAGGCTGTGGTCCAGGCTCACTGGCTTCCCAGCTCTCTCCAGCCATGGGGGCCCATCCTGTCTCTCAGGGCCACCGTGGAGCCGGGCTAGAGGGCAAGCTGCCCCTTGGGCCTTCCACAGCCTGAGCTGGAGCAGCTGCTTGCCCGTTCCAGGCCAGCGTCCTGCTCCTGCACCACCCCCCCTTCCCCCCTACCCTATAAGGACACCAGCCCTTCTGGGTTTGCTCTGTCAGTTGGAAGATAGGGCTGGCTTGCACCTGCAGAAGGGCACACTGATTAATTTATTTTGCATCATTTTGCATTACCTGGCTCCCGGGCCTCCAGCTTGACATGCAGATTTATGTAAAAGAGACCCGACATGCAAATGAGCCAGGCCTGCCACTTGTTTTAGTAACAGGCAGGGCTGCATCACTGGCCCCTCCAGCCCAGCTGCTCTCCCCATGGCCCACTGGTTCTGCCAGGCCGAGGAGGTCCGTCCCCGCACTGTGTTGCCTCGCTCAGAGGCCAGGCCAGGTGAGGAGTCAACTTGACAGTGAGGTTAGAGAGAAGAAGGCGGCTCAAGACACTGCTTCCCAAGGAGTTTCTGGCTGTGACTTGCTGAGAGACAGAGTGGAGAGGTAAAGAGACAAACACACACAACCAACCAGAGAGTACGAGGCCAACTGAGAGAGAGGCAGGCAGGGATTCAGACAGGGGAGACAGGGCTGCACACAGAACAAGCATGGACGGAGGGGGATAGACAGATGGACAAAGAGCAGGCCAAGCACAGAGTCAGAGAGGGTGAGAAGCAAAAAAAAAGCAAGCAGGAGAGTCGGGGACACAAGAGGGGGATGCTGATGGAGGGGGTGGACACCAAGAAAGAAACAGATTTCAGAGTTGCTGTGGAGGAAGAAGTGAGGATATAGCAACAGCCAGGCTGTGGGGAGGAAAAATGAGGGAGGAGTTGGCAATGACAGCTTGGTGCTGGGGAGTTGGGGAAAAGGAGTCACAGGCGGATGTGACGGGGGAGACCTGTGGGGAGAGACAGGGGAGCTGCCCTCTTGGAAGCCCTGGCAGCGGCTTGGCTGCCACCGGCAGAAGCGGTGCCACCACCTCATAAAGCCTGATTCCTATCCGTCTAGCTATGTTTACACACACATAGCTATAGACACACACTTACAAACCACACAGACATGCCTTGGGTAGAAGAAAGCATTCTAGAGCTATGAGGCTCTAGAAAGGGAGCTTGAGGGGTTGTCTAGTGCAGCATTGGCAGTGTGTCTGTCCTCCAAGGGCCCAGGGAGAGTTCACAGCCTGCCACCCCCATCTTCTGGCTGGAGAGCAGCCGACACCCCTGGTCCAGGATGTTCCTTGCTCACCTGTCCCAGCCAGCCTCCCCACTTCCTGTCCTCCGAATGCCCTCAATCTGAGCAAGAAGGCAAGCAAATAAAAAACAAAGAGGAACCCCCTCTTGTTCCCACAGCCTCTTTTGTAGGGAAAGTGACACTGTGCGAGGAGGGAGCCAAGTGTAGGCCCTGGGTGGGTGATCTTGGAGGGCAGGCAGGGGCAGGGTGGGAAAACTCCCTTGGCTTTTGGATAATCTCCACCTCCCCACAACGAGAGTTCCAGGGAGGGGACAGAGGAGGCATTTCTTAAAACCTGAGGTGGCGGCACTGGAGGTACCCTCAGAGGCCCTCCAGCCCAACCTCATCATTTCACAGAAGAGGGAACCGTGACCCAGAGAGGTCCACCAGCTTGGTTAGTGCGTAGTCCGGCTAGTGTGGGGCTGGGCTAATGGACGTTTTTGCTAAACAACTATTGTTTCCTCCAAACTGTCTCCTTGGCATTGATGACCTTCCCCTCTCTTTTTCTGATTTTTCTGACTTTGACTTGTCAGTGCTGGATACACACACAGCCCCTTGAAGAGTGGACTCTATTTTTACTCTGAGACAGATGAACTTTGTACACATTGTGAAACTCATGGGCTCAGATGCTTCTGTGCACTTTTCACTGGTGCGCCCATGAAGACCTAGGACTCTTTGGGTCACCTGTACCATCTCACCAGCTAGTACTTGCCAGTTCCCAGCAGATAAAGCCTGCAAACAGCTGAGTCCAGCAAAGGTGTCATGTGAGCCGTAGGATTTCACCTGGCAGAGATCTGCTTTAGGATGGGGTCTCCAGGCACCCGGGTCATCTCTGGAACCCCTCCCTGCCCCTACACACACCTCTAGAAGCACAGGTCAGCTTCTCAGACTCACGTTACTACCTGGGCCTGACTCTCTGCTTGGTTCAGCCAAAGGTCATCTAGCTCCACGCTGGCCCTGTCTTTTGTGTCACTCTTTCCGGCTTCAAGTATCACCTTCGTGTTAACCTCTAATCCAGTGGTTTTTAACTTCTTGGGGGTGAGTTACCCTTTTGAGGACATGATTAAGGCCATGGAGGTTCTCCCCTCATGGTACTGTTCATGCCCACAACACTTTCCATGTGATGTCAGGGAATTTGTGGACTCTCTGAAGCCCACAGACCAATACGGACCCAAGAGTCCTCCTGGCATCTCAGGCCTTAGGAAGTGAGGGTCCCAAGGCCCCAAATCATTTCAGAAGAAAACTGAAGCTCTGACAAGATGGCGTTCCTGGATACTTCCCATAGAATGTCTTCTTTCCCTCTTTCCGTCTCAGGGATGCCTTTCTAGGCAACTATTTCTTCCTTGCTGAAAAGTCAGATCTAAGCTTTACCACTATCCCCTAGCTACGTATCAGGCAAGCTCAAATGGCACATAATTCACAACTCAATTTTACTTTCCCCTGTACTCTCTTTCTCTCTGTCCTCCTCTCCAACAGCCCCTCCCACTCAGCCGTGCCCCTCACCCCGTTTTGCTCTGTCTCAAGCCAGGGCTCAGCTGAGCACCAGACCCTGAGGTGGCTCCAGAAGACGACCAGGGTAGGTGACACACTCTCAGGGAGTTGAAAGCTGGTCAGTCTTGTCCCTTTGTCAGCTAGGGGAGACCACGGATGTCCATGTTCTCAGAAAAAGGGCTTCTGAGGGCAAGAGTGGGTGGGAGGAGCAGAGAAGCCAGAGGAGAAAGGGAGGGGTGGGTAAGCAGAGTGAGGGTTCTCTCTGCAGATTCCAGACCCTGAGCACTGCCCCATCCCTACCCCCACCTCTGCTCTTCCAAAAGCTGGTGATAGAGGAGGTTGGGGACTCTGGGCTCTGGGCCTGGCTGGAGAAGCTGCGAGGCCTCTGTGTGAAGGGGAAGCGATGGGAGGGCTGGAATCTCTGGGGGCCAGGGCAGGCTAGGGGCATGGGAAGTTCCTTGTGGAAGGCCCGGGACTCAGGGTGGGCCAGGGCTCAGAAGAGTGAGAGCGGGCCCTTCGCCAGAGAGAGGTCTGGCCAGCCCATGGGATGGCCCAGGCATCCAAAGTGCCTTTAGATGGAGAAAGCTGTTTAATCTCCCCCTGGAAATCAGGAAGTTGGAACCCAGACAGCTGAATACAGGGCCAGAGGAGTGATTTCAGAGGAAAGATGAAAAGAATTAAAGTCAGCTCAGGAGGGAGCAGAGGAGAGAGGGCTAGGGCAGGTCGGGGGTGGGCGGCGAGGGGTTGTCCGCAAAGCCCCTGCACCCTGAGCCTGGCTGGGAGTGCTTCTGGGGGTGGAGGTGGGGAGCCTTGCTGAGGCGGAGTCTGTGGGCACAGGTCAGGCCCGTCATCCAGGGGAATTCTGAGGAGGTGAGCGTCAGAGCAGAGAGGAGCTACCGGGGGTTCTGAAGATCATGGGAGAGCTCTGAGAGGAGACAGCAGGAGGCCAGGGATAGAGCCTCAGCCCAGATTTCCAGTCCAGGCAGGACCGCAGCGTGTGTTGGGGGGGCTCTTGTGACGGGGGCAGGACTTGGTCCTCTTAACTGTCCCTCTCCTCCAGGCCTGGAAACTCCAGCCCCAGATCTCTGGCTAAGCAGCAAAAAGGGACAAGAGTGTATAGTGGGTGGGTTATCTACCCCTGGCAGAAAGTGTCACCCAGGGCATCCTGGGGCTGAGGGGCAGGGACAGGGGCTACGGTCCCAGGAGATCCTAGGTTGAAGGACAAGGACTGTCCTAGGAAATGGCCTTGTCCTGCGTCAGGTCTAGACAGGAGAGTCGGGGCTGGAGGACAGCTGGGACTCAGGCAGAGCCTCTGGTGACTCCTCTGTTCTGCTGTCTGCTCTAGTCACACACACACACGCACACACACACACGCACACACACGCACGCACACACACGCACGCACACACACGCGCACACACACACACACGCACACCATCAGCCATACTTGTTGCTCTCATATTCCCTCCCTCCCTCTCTCTCTCTCTCTCTCTCACACACACACACACTCACATACATGCACACTTAAACATACATTTAAATAACTTGCAGACATATATTAGCAAAAACATTCCATCCGGGCTGGGATTTCTCTCATTGCTTTGAATTCCCCTGGGTTTTAACTTGAAAAAAGGAAAAAGGAAGAGGCAAAGATTTGACTAATGTTGGGTTAAGATTTTTTTCTTACCCCTTTCTTTCTTGGTTACTGACTGCCAAGAATTTATGTTTGTAAAAGGAAAAGAATTAACTGTGTTGATTAAGAGGCAAACTCCCTGGAAATGTTCTCTCTTAACCCTTTGGTACCCTCTCAGTGAGAGATACTGGGGTTCTCTGGCCCAGGGCTTAACATCCCTCCCTGGGCTGGAGGCCCAGAACCTTCCAAGGGGCTGATCCCCCTCAAAGGGAACTTACGGAACAGAGGCAAGCCGGGCCCTTCGGGCGTGCGAGGGCGTGCGAGCGTGTGTGTGGATGAGCAGATGTGTAGGTAAGTGTTGTGGGAGTCCGTGTGTGAGCGTGGGTGCTGTGAGTTCACGTGTACGCGTGTGTGAGTGTGCAGGTGTGGGAATCAGCGTGCTGGCCGCATGCCGGTGCCCCAGCGGATGTGGGGTGCGCTGAGCGTCCCTGCCGCCTGCTGGCTGGGTGGCAAAACACCAGGAAGGTGAGGGGAACTTCACCTTGACCAAATTAGCGGGCACTGATTTGGCAGAAGCAGAGGGCCTGGGGGTGGGGAGGATTTAGCTGAGGAAGCAGGTTCTTTCCTGATATCTAGCAGCTGTCACCACAGACTGACCACAACCAAGGCCAACCCTGGCCATCACTCAGGGTCCTTGCGTGGGGAGCCGGGGGTGGGGGAATTCTTTCCTTTTTCCAGCTCAGCCTAAGCACCCACCTCCCCATTCTCCTTCCACAGCTTCCCCAGCCCTTAGGAAGAGCCCGAGCCACGTGGCTCCCGAGCTAGGACAGACAGCAGAGGGGCTGAAGTCTCTGGGATGAGGCAGCCCTGGAGCTGGGACTGAGGGGAGAAAGGATGTTGCAGGGAGAAGGAGGAGCAAAGGAGAGCTTGCTAGAAGCTCAGAGCCTCGTGCATATGCATCCAACCATCCAGAACTACCGGTAGTTCCTGAGCCCTCCACCTGGCCTTACTCCTCCCGGACCTTGCACTGTTTCCCTCAACCTGGACAGACCTTCCGTCCCTCCTTTGTTTAGCCAATTCCTACTTGTCCTTCAAGTCTTAGATGTCACCTCCTCCACGAAGCCTTCCTTGCCCCCATCCTTAGCTGTCCCCCCTTGCACGACAGCCCCCTGGGCACACAGGCACACTCTACCTGGTATCAGCCGCAAGTCCTCTTGTCTGTCTTCCCCGCTGGACCCTGCACTCCTTGAGGACAGAGGCGCTGTCTTCTTCATCCTGAATCCCCTGTGCCTAGAACCATGCTGGCACACAGCATGGGCTCAGCCAGGGCTCACCCAGTTGGATTAAGACCCTTGACTGCCGAAATCAGTGTTAGTCACTCCACAGGCTGTGATCTAGAGCACTTTGTATACACGCCCCCGCTATGACACTTACCACAAGACCCTAGTGTCATCTGCACATATATTTGACCCTCTTAATTTTCTGTGAGTTTCTCAGGACAAGGATTCGGTCACAGTCATCCCCAGGGCCTCGCACAGCATCAGACAAATAGTAAATGCCCAATAAATGTCAAATGAACGAAAGAGTAACCAATGCATGATAAAAATCCGAGAACATATATAGAGAGGCTAATGTAGCTATAAAGATTGTTAAGGGCTAGAGCGCAGAGGGGAGACTGTGCTATTAGAGCAGGATGGGAGGATAGAAGGGAAACATTCACTGAGCACTTACTGTGCACCAGCACTGCCCCAGGCATCTAGGGGTCATTATTTCATTTTATCCTCTCCATCTTGTGTGTGGGGGGGTACTTACCTCATTTGACATATCAGGAAATTGAAACTAAGAGAGGTTAGGTAACTTGCCCAGGGTCACACAGAGGTACAGGTTCAGCCAGGATTCAAACCCAGAGCGTATGTTTCTCCCACTGTGCCATGGTTCACGAAGGATGTGAGTTTTGAGCAGAGATTTGAAAGATGAGAGGGGCACGGCTTTGTAGAGAAGGATCACAAGCTCAGGCAGGTGGGAGACTGAGGTTTCCTAGGAAGGATTAATGCTGGCTAGCTTGTCCCATGAGTTTACATAAGCTACTATATGTCCAGGAAGCAAGGGGAGAACCAACATGACAAGGGATAGTGCAACTGTGGAGAAGGCAGCGGAGCAGAGAACAGTCCAGGAAGGCCTTCAAAAATAGATCTGAAGCCCAGTTTTGAAAAGGCAATGGGTGGGGATTTTCAAAAGGAGCCAACACAGATGTAGGGCTAATTGGGTGGCAAATGCTATGCTGAGTACATATTAACACATTTAATTCTTCCAGCAAGGCTCTGAGGTGGGTCCTGCTATGATCCCCAAATACTGGGGAGAGTGGAGGCCCAGAAGGGTTAAGTAAGCTGCCCCAGGTCACAGGGCTAGTTAACGGTAGACCTGGGATTTGAACCCAAACAGTTTGGTTCCGGAGTCTGTGCTCATGGCCACTGGACCAAGGAAGGTGAGCAGGGCTATGGAGGTCCCTCAACATGGAGGGTCACTCTAAGTCACATTGGCAGACGGTCTGGGAGTGTGATCCGGATCTGGTTGGAGGGATAGGAGAGGTCAAGTTAAAGGAAAGACACAAATCCCAGGCTGATGAGTGAGGACATCATTTCAGGTTGGGGAACACTTAAAAGTTAGGGGCAGGGACAGAGTGTTTGATGATCTAAACCTTCTCCGTGCATGTGGAGAACTTGTCCTTGCTTCAGGGACTCTGGAGTTCATCACCCCTGTCCCAGTCCCCATGAGGGAAGCCCCAGAGGGCTATGATGCTGTGAGTTATTCCTAGGCTACTTCCCCTGGAGAACTCTAACCTATTTCCTCTCTACCCACCCAACCTGTAGGCAGGGGAGTCAAGCCAGACATGGCAAGTGGGCCCACCCCTGGCCTTGCCCTTGTTCCTGCTGGATGCCTGCTGCCCTGGGGGACGGGGCCTTCTCCTTCTTTCCATTCAGTCCAGGACCCCTGGGAAGGGGACTTGCATCCTCCTGGTATCTCAGCTCTAACCTCTCATAATTAGAGGGATTCTGCCTTCTCCAGCCATGTTCCTTTGTGGTCTGGGTGGGTGTCACTGTCCCAGGCCAGCCCATGCCTCTGTCCAGAGAATCCAGAGACACTTAGGAAGAGGGTAACAGCCAAGCCATGGGCAGAGGGTAGATGATGACTCCCCCACTGTCCTGGTCTTGTGGTTTTGGGGGGTGTTAGATCTTTTTGAAGGGGGATGCTTTGTATCAGAACCCTAAGAGCTATTCTCTCGAATACCCATGTTCAAGAAACGCTTTCTATCCAGCTTTGGAACTTCGGGTCTGGAGGGAACTGGCATCCTGGGATTCCCCTGTGACTTCTCTTATAGCCACGGCAGATCAGCCGCCAGCCATCCTCTCCCTCCCCTTCCCTGGGCAGGAAACCATCTTAAAACATACCTTTGAAAGGTCCTCTCAAACAGCCCTTTACCTTGGTATGACACCTTAGAGTCACCAAGCATTCTTGCATCCTTGGCCCATGGGGCCCTCCTCATATCAGCCCTATAAGGCAGGCAGCTCAGAGATTATTAGACCCATTTTACAGATGAGGAAAATGAGGTCACATGGTTGGTGAATCATGCTGGCCCCACTGTTATATTTCTAGGCAGTGGGATCAGAAGGTAGTCTGGGAGGGGAGGGGCTGGGATCTGGATCAATGCAACCAAGGAGATGGAATTGGAGAGATGAGTGATCACAGTTCCTCTGTGTTCAGAAAGTTCCACCTTGAGTCACCTGCTTTTCTCTGATCACGACACCATCAGCTTCCCGCTGAGTGGTGGTGAATCAGCTCCAAGTTGCTCTCAGCCAGGCTTTCGTAGGATCTGACTCAAGGTCCGTTTCAGGTAGGCAGTATCTGTGGAGACTTCTGGTATCAGGCCCACATCTAAACAAGAGCGAGCATTTGAGAAATATTTGTGAAAAAAGGACACCATGAGCAGCGTTTGGGCTCTTCAGAGAAAAGAGGTGCACAGGCTACAGGGGTGGCTGCAATAGCAATACACAATTACATAACAACATCACCACGACACCCTGCATTGCTTTAGCACTGCTTCCAAAGAGCTTTAAACATCTTCAGGTTTATTAGGCTACTTGATCTCATAAAAGTCCCACAGATGGGTGGTGATAGTTATTATGACCATTTTATAGATGAGGAAACTGAGGCCTGGAAAGGTGCTAAGTGATGTGCCCAAGGCCTTACAGCAAGGGAGTGGGGAAGTAGGGCTGGGTTTGTCCTGGTTCTGGAAGTTTCTCTAGGTGTTTTGTTCATGGGACTCCCTTTTGGTGTCCACATTCCTATGAGGCAAGGTGTGGACAGAGGAGGTGACTGGCAGCAGGCTCAGAGAATTTTCCTGCACAAGGTCAATGAGGAACAGTGAGTCAGGCTCCCTTATATTGAGGTCAGTTTCCTCTTTCACTTCTCCAAACAATTGTTGGGGAGTGAGTTCACTTGTTGTTTATTCTCAGATGAGGCGCCTTGAAGGGTACTTGCACAGGGGTACTTGCACAGGGGTACTTGCAGAGAAGGGTACTTGCACGGAAGGGTACTTGCACAGTCGCCCCTGAAGGGTTTGATAGTTGTGGTGTTCTGAAAAAGTGGCCAGCGCTCTTGCCCTGGGACTCCAGCCCTCCTGGCCCAGTAGTGCCCCAGTCAGGTGAGGGGTCTTCGCCAGCCCTGTCGGTTACCAGAGCGTCGACACTGGTTTCCTGACCTCTAATATCATTCCATTCAATCCTCTCCATGGCTGAGCTTCCTAAAGCTCTCCCTCGTTCTCAAAAATTGTCAGTGGAGTCCCATTCCTTCCAGCCTCAGCTTGGCCTTCAAGACCCCACCCAATCAGGTCCCAAACTGTCTCCCCAGCTTTGGCTCCTCCGCCTCGTCCTCCTCTACAAAACCCTGTCTTCAGCCAAGACTGTAGGGCTTGTCTAGACATGCTTTGTTTTCCCAACTCCACTGTTGACTGCGATATTATTCCCTTGGTCTGGAAAGCCACTCCCACCCTCTCTGCTGAATTTCTATCCATCCTTCAAAACCTATGATGAATGTGATCTCCTTCATGAGGACCTCCTTGATTATACCACCAGGAAATGATCCCTCCCTCCTGGGAGGTCTCACTTGGCATACGGGTCTCTACACAAGCAATTCTTTGTGTGTTGTGGCAATGGTATAAAGCCTTGGATGTTTGTAAAACTTCAGAGATTGCAGAATTCTGTAATACCACGTGTGTGTGTGTGTGTGTGTGTGTGTGGTGTGTTTATGAGAGGTGAGCACAGCTATGTAGAACACCTCAACACAAGAAGGGATTGGCCATTTACTGGGTTTGGAATGTGTCAATCACTTCTGCTCGGCCAATGAACAGAGAGCCAGATGTATCCCTCAGAGGAGAGAGAACCCTCACTATAAAATCTGTAAACACTTGGAGGAAGAAAGAACAGAGAGGGGGAGAAAGTGAACAGTATGTATCGATCACTCTATATTCCAGGCACCGAGTTAGAGAGGAAACTTCACGTGAACAATGAGCTCACTTAAGGCTCACAATAGCTTTTAGAGGTAGGGTTTATTGCCCTCATTTTGTGGATATGTGCCATTGAGGGTCAGGGTCTTCAGGAAATAGACTCTGAGAGGAAGACTGTGTGCAGGAGGTTAATTGGGACCAAGGCCTGTAAGGAAACAGGACTGGGCGAAGGGAGAGGTTGAATGGCATTGGAGTTGCCACGAGGCCTCAGTCACTCCCATGGGGCACACTGAAGCTTAGACGACCCTTCAAAGATGTTCCCCCATCCAGGGAATGGGGCTGGGTCATTGCACCCCTGGGAAGGGGCATAACTTAGGCAAGACCGCTCCCTGCAGCTGAGGGCATTTCCTGGGGAGAGACAGCACTCACTGCACGTACAACTTTGGACTTGAGAAACGCCTGTCCTGCACACGCACAGCACTGCTAGCGAGTGGGAGGATTAGTGATTGAACTCAGGCCTGTGCTTTGTTCTGAGGCACCGTGTGGCTTTCAGTCCATCTCAGAATTCAGCCTGGCCACCCTGTACCCAAAAGGCACCTTCAGGAAGACCATGCCCAGGACGTCCCCCTGCGGAAGTCACCCCATGAAGAGAATGGTTTCTACTTTTTGGAAGATCTCAGTAGATCTGGCGTCAAATAATAGCAGTGATAAGGCAGGTATTGCTGATCAGTTAATGATGTTTTCTGATTCTTACACTTTGGAAACTTTGATGGTGGAATACAAGTGTGATATCCAAAATATTTCACAACGAGGAAAACACCCAGGACACTCAGAGGGCTAGCAGTATGCATCCCAGCTGAACATGAATAACAGCTGGTGGGCTCTGGAGGACAAGACTGCAGCTCTCCCCAAGAGCCATGTGCTGGGAAAGAACCTGGGAAGGGCTTTCTTCAGAAAACAAAGCTGAGAGAGGCAGGTCATTTGATTAAACTGGCCATTTGCTTCAGCATCTGAGGTTAGTGATCTATGCTGTAAGCTTCTCCTTTTGCAAGAACAGTGTCTTACTCAGCTCTGTATTTCCCCAAACCTGGCACAGTAAAGTTTGTTACATGAAATCTGTATGACCCTGGGCAAGACCCCACCCTGCTCTGTGCCTCAGTGTCCTAGTTTATAAGATGAGAGGTTTCCAAACCCTGTTTTTCCTTGAAACAGGAGAATCTGGTGAAGCCCCCTTAGGAGAAGGGAGATGAGTAGGCTGGTCCAGGGCCTCCTATCCTACTTTACTCAGAGCAACTCCTCTTGTATTTGTTTATGCTTCCATACGGTTTCACTTAAACCAGCATTCCTCAGCTAAAAACAAAGCCTGGGAACCACCGGGCTGCATATGATATCTGAGGTCCCTTACGCACAGCTCTGACATGTGTGGATATGAGTGAGCAGATGGACAAATGAACGAATGAATGAGTGAACAAATGAATGAGTGAACAAATGAATGAGTGAATGAACTCTTTGTGTACCTAGCTAACATAGGCCAGTCCCTGGCCACACCATTCTTGGAGCTGATGGCCAGCCATCCTGGGAAGTTTGGAAATTGACACAGGACTTTCCCAGTGTCCTGTCAATTGCAGGAGTCTGTCTGTCTCCACCACGGCCATGCATAAGGCCTCCTCCCTGCAGATACCTCGGATGTCACCAGGTCTGGGCTGCACTTGTCTTTGACTTTCCTAATACGTTGACTCAGCTGAAAGAGATACTGACAACAGCAGCACGAGTCACTGGCAGGTTTGGTGAAAGAATCACTGGGTTTTCTCAGTGTGTGTCCTGGGGTGTGGCACTAGGTCTGCTTGCTTCAGCTCCCTTCCCTCATAGGGAAAGGGGTCCCAGTTTTGGCCTTGCCCTCCCTCCCACAATCCCTCCCTCCCTTCCTCCATTTCTTTCTTCCTCCAAGGCAGTGGTTCTCAATCTTGACTGCATGTTGGAATCACCTAGGGAGACTTAAAAATTACTGATGCCCAGAGATTCTGATTTCTTGCTTTAGGGTGTGGCCTTGGCAATAGGAGTTGAAAAAGCTCCCCAGGTGATTTTAATATTCAGCCAAGGTTGAGAGCAACTGGTCTGAGGATATGGAGTAGGGCTCCCAACCTCAGCCAAAACCGTTTCTAGCCGTGGGATTCAGATGTGTCTGCTGGATTTGGGGAGGCGTGGGGCACAGGTTTCTCTTAGCAATGGGGGACATAAAGGGAAGTGGAGGGAAGTACACATCACCACCCCTGCCCCACTAACCTAGCACTGAGTCCTGTGGGAGGATAGGCCTCAAAGGAAGCCGAAGGAGCTATTTTCATAAAGGATCCTATGAGACTTAGGGAGATCAATCCTGTTTGGGGTCTCGGTGACAGGGTGTGGCAGCCTGGGGGAGGGGCAAAGGACACTATGAGGCTCCAGGGCACAGAGGACACCAGGTGGGCATGGTGGCAGCACTCTTAGAGGGCATGCTGGCAGCAAGGCCCACCCTGGTGTGACTGTGGTCTGCATGGCATCAGAGAGCAAACAGGGTCGGCAGAGAGAAGATTTGGTGAGACATGGCGTCCACTCCCCATGACAGTCCTGCTCGCGAGCACATGTGGGACACTCCCAAGGGGTCCCCCAAATCACAGCGTGAGCCTATGGCAGACAAGAGCAAGCAGCAGTGAAATCATTTCATTGAGGGGAACCCACGTGGACTTGTGGGATGGTGAGGTCTGGGGACACTTGGGTCACAAATACAAGCCACAGTCTTGAAACTGTCTGGTGGTGGTGGCAGTGTGATAAGGTACGACAGAGGTGAAGCAGAGGAGCAGACGTTTGTGACCTGCTCTGAACTGGCCCCCTGGCTGGATCAGTCTCCCCAACAGCTTTCCCTCGTGTGCTCACATCCAATCAGGGTCTTCTCAACTCAACGCTTTTCTGCGTGCATGTTCTCAATGTGAGTTATGTGCTTTTACTTCCTGTGCAAGTTCTTTCTCTCTCTCTTTTAAAATCACATTTTCTCCTAAATTAGAAAGCCTCTTTAATTGTTAGCAGGAACTGAGTTTTTGCTCCTTGCATGGACAATATCATTAAACACTGGAAAATAAACAAACTGGAAAACTTTAAGACATTTTCAAATCCTTTGCTTCCCAGAGGGTGTCTGGGGTCCTGGGCAGGACAAGGTTCTGCTGGCCTGGGTTTATATTGTGTTGATGACTTGACCCCCTCCAGCTGTGAGAAGCCAAACTGACAGCAGGGTTGTTTTTACTAAACTTCCCAGGATTGCAAACTTGATTTGGGAGGCATTTGCGCTGAGGTCTCCAGCGACTGCGCCAAGCTTCCTCCGTGGGCAGAGTGCATGATGGGAGTGGCCAGTGGCCCTCGTAGCTGACAGCTGTTGTAAACCATCGCTGCCCTCCCGAGCTATTCCACAGGACCCAGGGAGGTGAGGGGAGCCATGGGAGGGGTGGTGTGTGAGAACATTTCTTTCCAGCTTGCTGAAATGTGAGTCTAATGAAATGATAATGAGGTTGTGGCCTTTCAGCTCCATTGAGCTTCTTGTGCATTGTAATTTTACCCAGAGTGGGGCTAGTTTCTGAGATGATTAAAACTATCGATTCCTAGGCCTGTGTGGCTTGAATCGGAATTCATTAGAAGCCCAGAGGTGAGGGATAAACGTTTCTCCCTAGTTCAGCTGGGAAACCGATCTCATCTTGTCTGAGTCTCCTCATGCCCGCCCACCCAGCTCTCCAGCAGACCCCTGGCAGCATAACCAGCTGGTGTGGGAACCCCTGGCAGTGCTGGAAGACAGACCATAAATAGGATCCAGCCATGAGTCCTAGCCCATTTTCCTGGGACCTCTCCCTCCTGTTGGAGGAGGGAAGCTCTCAGTGTTTAGTCTTGGTCCTATTTTTTTACAGGCATTATAAGCGAAATGTCTTTTCTGTGAAAAGAAACACACAGAAACCCAGAAACCGTCCAAAGTTTGACCCAGAAGAATCCTGGAAGGAGAAACTCCAGCCGGGAGGGCGGCTGACAATGTGGGGTGAACTTCGATCTCCTGAGTACCATCTTTCTTGGCATAGAATGAGGGGTTTCTCCCTCTGATTTTTGTTATCACCACCATTCTGGCTTCCAAGAGCATAAGATGACTCCTTTCACGTTTAGAGCTGAGACAGGCTGGCATCTTAAAAAATAACCTTACTTTGAAAACGGTATGGAGGTTTCTCAAAAAATTAAAAATAGAACTACCATATGATCCAGCAATTCCACTTCTGGGTATTTACCCAAAGGAAACAAAAACACGAACTCAAAAAGATATATGCACGCCCATGTTCATAGCAACATTATTTATAATAGCCAAGACACAGAAACAACCTAAGTGTCCATTGATAGATGAATGGATAAAGAAAATGTGGTGGGGACTTCCCTGGTGGCGCAGTGGTTAAGAATCCGCCTGCCAATGCAGGGAACACGGGTTCGAGCCCTGGTCCGGGAAGATTCCACATGCCGCTGAGCAACTAAGCCCGTGAGCCACAACTACCGAGCCTGTGTGCCACAACTCCTGAAGCCCACGCGCCTAGAGCCTGTGCTACACAACAAGAGAAGCCACTGCAGTAAGAAGCCCGTGCACCACAAGGAAGAGTAGCCCCCGCTCATCTCAACTAGAGAAAGCCCACGCGCAGCAACGAAGACCCAACACAGCCAAAAATAAAAATAAATAAATAAATACATTTGTTTATTTTTTTTAATTAAAAAAAAAAAAGAAAATGTGGTGTACATTTATACCGTGGAATATTATTCAGCCACCAAAAGAAAAAGTAAGGATATTATGCTAAGTGAAGTCAGACAGAGAAAGATAAATACTGTATGATCTCACATATATGTACAGTCTAAAAACAAGCGAACAAAGAATGAAACAAAATAAAAC
The DNA here is from genome assembly GCF_965194805.1 of Balaenoptera borealis. Taxonomy (NCBI): domain Eukaryota; kingdom Metazoa; phylum Chordata; class Mammalia; order Artiodactyla; family Balaenopteridae; genus Balaenoptera; species Balaenoptera borealis. The sequence goes on along the minus strand of NC_138862.1, from coordinate 82,758,755 downwards.
TGAACTGGGTGAAGGGGATCAAAAGGTACAAATTTTCATTTATAAAATAAATAAGTCATGGGATGTAATATACAGCATGGTGACTATAAGTCATGGGATGTAATATACAACATGGTGACTATAGTTAACAATGCTGTATTGTATATTTGAAATTTGCTAAGAGTAGATCTTAGAAGTTCTCATCACAAGAAAAAAAAAATTGTAACCATGAGGTGATGGTTGTTAACTAGACTTACTGTGATCATTTCACAATATCTACAAATACTGAATCATTATGTTGTACATCTGGAACGAATATAGTGTTATATGTCAATTATACCTCAATAAAAATAAAAAAATAACCTTATTTACTATTAAAGGAGACCAAAAAGAAAATAATTACAGAAAATGTCAATAGCATAAGGATGGGCATGCTTCCTAAGTATGGGTGTCTTCTACCTTAGCGCTGTTCTTAGGTCTGCTCTTATCTTTAAGGGCTGAAGCAATTTATATACACTTGGCCTGGCTTCCTGCCTGTGTCCATGTGGGGTCTGCCATCTTAAAACTGGTCAATCTCCCCTCTTAATCTCCTCTCTGACAAGCCTAAGAGATCACATTTTAACGGCCCACCTGGGGCCTCCTACTCATGTGGAGGTTCTGGTCTGAGAAGAAGGTTTTATCCATAGCAGCCTGGGGGTAGGGTAAATGACTCAAGGAGACAGTTGGGGTGCTGTCCTCCACATGGGGCAAAGCAGCCTGGCAAAAAGTCCCCTTGACCCAATGCCCTCCTTTTTTACAGCCTCCCTGGGCAATCGTGGTCATAAAATGCACATCAATCATTATATTCAGACTAGAGCATCAAGGTCTGCCTTCAAGGTCACACACACCATGAGCATGTCCATTTTGGAAATAGTGGGATATATTTCCAGTTTCCCTGCTCGCCTTTTTACAGGTAAGCATCACTGTTCCAAAGCTCTCTCTATACCAGGCGAGTGGTGTGCCCTTCCTCTGGCTTTCTAAAGCACCACATGCATCTAGGGTCCCCCATATTATATACCACATCTCATCTTTTTCTCTGTGTGGCCCCCACTAGACTGTGGGCTCCTTGAAGGCGGCGCATGCATTTTATTCCTTTTTGCATCTCATTACCCAGCACAGTGTCTGTCCCAAAACATACCTGGGCAGATGACTGTTGACTGAATGAATGAAGGGAAGAATCCATGATGGAGGTCATTTGTCATTTAATTCTCAGGACAACCTTATGAGACAAGCAGGGCAGGAATATGAGCACTGATTTCCTGAAGAAAAAAAAAAAAGAAAGAAAGAAAGAAACAGAGCTCCAGGAGGGTAGGGCCTTGCTTACGGTCACCTGACTTCTGGAGCTGGCGCCAGGGCTGTGGTGCAGTCTGGTAGGCAGAGAGGTGTGCGTTTTGCTGCCCACGCTTGCTGCTCTGGGGCTCCTAAGGTACCAGTTCGGTCTTTCCTGAGGTACCACCTACACAGGTGGTTCCCGAGAGGTTCAGACCAGGTTCCCCTTTTATTTTCTCCCCCTGCCCCACCCACCCCATACCTGGGCATGAAAGATTAGGCCTAGCAAACAAACTGCAATTATGCAGTAGTAATGACTCCATTTTCTCCTTTTTATTAATAAGACACACATGCGACATGCCACTCAGAGCTTTCAGTTGACAGAAAACGAGTTCTATTCTATTCACCAGGTGAACAGAATTCCACCCAGAGGCAGACAGTTAACAAACCACCTTCTGGGCTCAGGGCTCGGCTGGGAGTCACAGCGCTGCACTTGACAGCCTGTTGATGGGCCTCCATCGAGCCGGCCGCCTGCCCTGGGTCTCCGAAGTCGGAGGAGACAGGGGCCATTTCAGTTGCTCCCGGCTTGCCTTCCCGGCCCCGCTGCAATCAGCAGACCCTGACTTCTGGAAGAGCGTTACTGCGATGTGTCAGCTGCTCTGGGAGAGCCCAGAGTGATGTATTCCAAGACCTGCCAGGAGAAAGGGCTTACGGTCAGTTAGGAACTGTAAACTCCCTCCCGTGGTATTGTCGGTGGAATTTTAATATTCTGTCCCCCTCTGTCTGGGCACTTCCTTCCACTCTTGGCCCGCTCCGCAATGCATATGGAGCAGGGCTCAGGTCTGAAGGTCCCCAGGGAGAGCACACGGTCTCACTCGGTCCAAGAGTCACGGCTGGAAATGGGAGGCGAAGCTCAGACAGGACTCCGGCCTTCCCGCCGGCCCTGGGCCTTGGCAGGGCCCCCATTCATTCTCCCGCGCTCCCTCCCCTTTCAAAGCAGGAGTGAGGCCCAGCACAGGCCTGAAGCCAGCTAACAAATGGAACCCTAGCCTGGTTCCTCCTCCTTCCTTCCTTTATTCAGGCAACAAACTCTACCGAGGGCCTCCCTACTGAGGGCCCACGGTGCGCTGGGCAGGGAGCTAGGAGCTGGGGCACTAGGGGGCCACTGTCCCAGTCCTCATGCCACCCTCACTGCTGCTGTTCAATTCTAATCACCCTACAGAAAAAACAGACAGGGAAAGAGGGGGCAGTAAGAGAGAGAAGGTTGCTCGAGGAAGAGCGTAGCCAGGAGTGCCCTTAAGAGGTAGTGAAACAGGAAACTATGAATGGTTTGGGAAGCCCAAACCTCCCCCTTCCTACAAAATGGCTCTCAGTCCTCCACTCCTCTCTCCAGGAAACTCATCTACCACATCTACGCTGATAACTCCGAAGTCTGTATTTCTTGCGCAAACTTCACTTTTGAGGGTCAGGGACCACCCCGCGCCCCCCACCCCCCAACATAGGTTTATGTCTATGTCCCCAGAGCCCAGTCCATGGTACATGGTGGGCATCCAGGAATATTTGTTGAAAAATGACCAGTACCACTTCAAAAAAGAGGCAGCTTCTACAGGATCAATTTCCCTAATTTTCCCTTGTAACTCCTCTCATCTGTTTCCCCTCAAGGAATGACCATCCTGTGGCTACAACTCTCAAGACTGTTGCTTCAGCAAAACCAAAATGGAACTGGTGAGATTTCTTCATCCCACAGGGAACTCTGACCAATTTGGGGGTGGAAGGGGGTTGTCAGGACTTGCCTTTGTATCCTAAGTCTTCCAGCCCAGGGCTGAATTTGCATATGTTAATATGGAGAACTGGAGCTAGTTAATGAGAAGCAGTGGGCCATGTGGGTGAGCGGAATTCCTCAGAGTATTTTTTTCAGATGTCTTAACTCACTCTCTTTGTTGTATTTTGGCAGATCCAGGTGTTTGGATTGAGTTGGTCCTGGTCCCCACTCCCCTCCCCCAAATCTCTAAAACCACAGATCTTTCTAGATGCCAGACTCAGCCTTCTGTCCAGAGGGTGATGGTGGATGGGGGGAGCCCTCTGCCCACCTGGAAACAGCCTCAAGGAGATGGCCTGAGGGAGCGGGCCCCAGGCTGGAGAGCCCCAGGACGAGGGCTGGGGGGTGGGGAGTGTTCCTGAGGGGGGATGGGGGGAGAGGATAGAATTCCAGAGGCAAGAACCCTCAACGGAGACAGCCCGCTGGGCTTCCAGCCCTCCATCTGGGTTCCACTAAAAACACATTTTGCGTGTTTCTGTTGTTCTTAAGTCTGGGTTTATTTCAAGGGGAAAATTATAAAGAAACATCTCTGCCTTTATTTCAACAGCAGCCTGTGCTTGGGTAGATTCTCATCTGTCTGGCCTGTTCTGCCTGAAGGTGAAAGGAGGGGGCGAGGGTGGGGTCCCAGAGAGAAGAGGCCCCAAGAGACTGAGGCCCTAGGCTCTGCTTGCGGCCAGTGTCCCAGACCAGTGGGTCTGTCACCAGTGCTCACCTTCCCAGCTGATAGCAACATGGATGGCAGAAGAGAGCCTTGGTGGTTTGAGAATGAGAGGTGGGGACTGCGGGAAGCACAGGGCAAGCAGAGATCAGCTCAGGCTGCCCCACCTGGGAAACCTCCACAGACAGAAAGGCAAGTGACAGCATCCCCACAGGTATTTGAAAGCCTTCCTCTCTGAGCCCAGGGCAGCATTCCGTATGTGACCACTGAAGTGAGTCCGGGTATTTTCCTGATAGGAAGCCAGAGGTAGCAGAGGCCCATCCTGAGGATTCAGGTTCTAACCCAGTCTGAGAATCCTCAAGGTTACCTGGAGCCCTTGAACTTGAATCAGCCCTCACCTCAGAGACACAGGGAATGAAGGTCAGAGCTAGAAAGGCCCTTAGCCACCTAGCCTGGTGCTGTCATTTCTCAGGTGAGGAAACTGAGGCCCAGTGAGGAGAAGCTACTCGTTCAGGCCACACAGAGGGTGGGTCAGTTGGTGGACCAGACCTACATCCCATGTCTCAGTGCTGTCTGGTCCTTTTCTGCAACGCTGCTTATGAGGGTAGGTGGGTGGCCAGATCTCCACGGAGGGGCCAAGACCTAGCGTAAACACATCATTCAGGGACTAGCATGTATGCATGCACACAACATGTACACTGGCCCTCGGACCCTGTCAGCAGAGCTCATCAGTTCCCGCACCCCCCAGCACAGTCTGGTTCCTCCAGGGTCATCTTGGACACTCAGGCTCTGGACAGACACAGGGACTCTGAACACCATGGTAGATATGGTCCTGTCTTTGTACAGAGCTGATGTCAGACACAAAGAGAATTCGTAGCCCAGGCGCTAGGCCCTGGCCTTTACCCATAAGAGAGCAATTCTTAAAGAGCTCTCTCTCTTCCTCTGAGAAGGGCCTCCACAATGACTCAAGTTAACCTGCTTGGGAAGAATTTGATTGCCCCCTGGTGGCTGTATCTGGCCATATCTTCACGCCCCGCTTTCCAGGGCCTCAGCCTATTCCTTCAGCAAATTTGTACTGAGCCCCCTGCTGTGGGTCAGGAAACTGAGTGGTCAGTAGACTGTAGGAGATTGATATGCAAAGCAAGAATTATAATACAGGTTGATTAGTGCTATTAGAGAGATAAGCTTAGGGAACAAAGTAGGCTTAGGCAAGGAGCCTAAGAAAGACTCCTGAAGGGGTATGGGCTGACATGCTTCCTGGGCTATGCGTAAGTACTCAATTATTATTATTTATTATTATTATTATTATTTTTTTTTTGGAGTAGAAAAAGGTTCATTGCAGGCCTTGCAAGGAGGTGGGTGGCTCATGCCCTAAAAAAACATGGGCTTCCCAAAGGGTTTTGACAAAGCATTTTTAAAAGCCAGGTCAGCACTCAATTATTAAGGTTCTCTTATTTGGAGTTTATAGTTTACCAAAAGATGGCACTTGCATATTCTAGTTTATCCTACTGACAGTCTCATGAGGTATGTATAATTGTCCTTATTTAACAGATGAAGACACTGAGGCTCAGAGATGATCAGTGATTTGCTCCAAGTCACAGTCTTGTAGTTGACTCTTATTTGATTTGTGCAGTTTCCAAACTACTCCATCTGGACCAGACAGCCAGGGGGAGGTGGGAATATCAGGCAAGGGTTACCGGTGATGGTTGGGGTCCACCTCTGCCACCAAAGGGTTGGTAAGGTAGAAGTTTGAACAATTCTCTCCCATCCCCCAGGGAGCCGACTTCTCTTCTTCCAGAGCTGCACAGTGATGCCTTGCAAACGGCAAATGCAAACTGGAGAGTCCTGGGCCTGGTGACTATATCCCATTCTCATCACACATTGGGAAGTGATGAACACAAGGGATGTTTAATTTCCTCTTTGCTGCCCCCAGGAATGCAGTTAGCTTCGAGCTCGGGAGCACAGGGTGAGCACTAAAAGGCCCTCTGGACGTGATCCTTAGAGCCACAGCAAGGTAGGCCAGCCTCAGGGTGGGGAGCGCAACCCCAGAAGGAGCCTCGTCTTCCACAGCCAAGCACAAGCTGGAGGTCCCAGGTCCTTGTTAAAGAAGAATGAAAAATCTGGTGCAGCTATTTAAAAACAGGCAGTGTAACGTGGCCAACAGCTGCAGGGCACAGCCCAGGTAGTATCTGGGAAATCATCCACCACTGCCAGCCCTGGAGAGAGAGACCTTGTGTCCCTGGCCAAGCGGGTATGTGGGTCTATTTAGACTCCCCTCTCATCCTCCTGACCCAGAGCTAGTTCATCAAGGGGTCCTGCTGACACCCTCCCCAGACTGTCTCAACAATCCCACTGCTGCCCCAGGGCCTAAGTCCCATCATCTCTGCTTAGAAATCTGGTTTGTTTCCTGACTGTTCTCCCTCTCTCTTCTCCCCACAGCCTCTCTCACAGGGAAGGACCAGGGCATCAATCCCACCTGCTGGGCTCCCTCAGGGTGAGTCTGGGCCCCAGGATGTACAGACATCTCACAAGGGTGGGGGGCTGCCTCTGGGAAGGAGCTGGAAAAGACTGAGGGGAAAGAGCTGGGCTGAAGAGAGAGCCTCAGTGTGGTAAAGCACAGAGGTGGGCTTGAGTGTGAGGGGCTGTGTGCAGTGGCCTGCTGGACCAACAGGGCGGACTACTGCACATGTCGACATTTAGATGAGAGAGGATGTGAAGACTTTGCTGGGGCTCGGAGTGACTTGTACCTCCCCCGGGATTCTAGGCCTATGTGTTTTCTAATGAGCTCTAAAATGGAAGCAGTGTGTTCCAAGGACAGGACTCAATGAAGAAGGTCCTTTGGACCAAAGAAATTGACAAGGGGTGGAGGATTTAGATTCAATGAACCTTCACTGATAGCCTACCATGGACCCAACACTATGACAGGTACTTGCTCATATTTAATCCCATTTAGTCCTCACCACAGTCCTATAAAGTGATGAAACTCAGAGAGGTTAAGTAACTGACCCAAGGTCACAAAGCTGGTAAGTGACAGCACTAAGATTCAAACCCAGGCCTCCTAATTCCAATGTGATATGTTACAAGAGTATCTTTAGACTTTGCCAATTTCTGGACGTGATGTGGAGACTTCCATGATGGAGTCACATATTTGGGAAGCCAAATATTCAAGGGAGGGAATGCCAGGTATTTTTTACATAAGCAGATTGCCCCGCCATGGAGTCCGATTTCCCTGCCAGCTCTGTCCTATCCCAGGACACATATTCTCTGCCATGCATTTGGTTTTGTCTGTGCTCTATAGAACTGCATTTTCAAGGACTCCATCACTCCCCAAGCATACAAATGTCTCTCCTTCATTTTTCCTGTTAAGCAGATTTAAAGAATGAACTAAGAATCTTGGCTGCCATTAATTTCACAGCCTAGAATTATTTGCATCCTTTTTTTTTTTTTTTTGGCTTGAGTCATTTTAAAAAGTCCTTATGATTCTTTTAATCCCCTTTGGTAGAGCAATTCCATTCTCTTCTCTCTTAACCTCCTCTCTCCTGAATGTCCCCTACCCTACCCCCACCATGGAAAGCTTTAAATAATGCAGCAAATTCTTGTTTCATTTCCTTTTCTCTGTTTCCAGATGGATTTTTCTACCCAAAACATCCCTGGGAATCATTTCTGTCAGATGCTTCACTGGATGTCCCTTGGTCTTTACACTCATCTAACCTCTCCTCACCTCAAAATTGCAATTTGCTATTTTAATTATAGTTTCTCTTGCCACACTTGAGGGTTTTTTCCTATTGCGGTCCTCTACCTTGCTTAGACTTTAATCCTTTCTTCCAGTGCAGAGAATTCATTAAGATTTCTGGATTCCTCCAATTTGCTTCCTTGATGGTGAATAATTCTTCTCAGTCTATGTACGATTCTGATTGTTCAGATGCTGAATTAAGTTGCTGAGCGGTGAGGCCAGGGTGCTGCATGTGAACTAGTGGCCCCATCCAAGTGCAGACTGAATCACCACCCTGGAGATGGCACGTCTCTGGGTCTGTCTGGTTGCTGCAGTCCTGGGACTGACTGTCTCCTAGACCCGAAGGGTGGCCCTAGGGCAGCTGACCGCATGCCTCTACCTCCCTGACCAGCTGGTGAGAGCTCCTGGGACTTTCTCCTGGTGAGAGCTTTGGGTTCCATGAATTGCTCCTTGCAGGCTGGGCTGGGCTGGCCTTGACCACAAACTCTCTGGGTCACCTGCAGCTGTTTCCCAGGTGCCTGCTGGGCCTGTGGGCTGAGGCTGCAGCTGGAAATGAGTCTGGGCAGGAAGTGAATGAGGCAGTAACCCGTGTGACTAGGAAGCCGATGAGGCCTCCATGCGAGGGGAGGACTGGAAAGCAGTTCTCCAATGTGTTCCCTGCATAGAAGCTGAGCTACTCACCATGGAGAGGAACTACTTGAAAGCTGCCACCCATCCTGTTTGGGCTCACAAACCTGTCCCTGTTCTGTCCTTCAGGCAGGTATGTAGGTCAGTACTGGTGAAAGTCACTTACAGTGGGAGTGTGTAAACTTCAGCTTTGAGCCTGGCTCAGTCAGAAACACGGGGTCCTCCAAGGTGACCTAAAAGTCCTGGAGAAAGGGTGATCCAACAGCTGCATAACCTGGGTGGGTCACATTACCCCCTGAACCTCAGGGCTGATGTGATACAAGGTCCATGAAGGGCCAGTAATGGGCCATACTGATATTATTACACAGGCAAGGATGTGCAAGGGACTTCACTCTCCCGGTTGTTCATTGCTTATCTCCTTCTGTAAGGGATTTGAGATAAGAGACCAAGCTGGAAAACGGAGAAAGGAAAAATGCTGTTGAGAGCCTTAAGTATAAGATAAGTCTGCGATTGTCTCCAGTGGGAGTAAAGGAAGCAAACAGGAGGGTGGCCCTGTAAAGTCGGCTGAGTAGGGGGAACACAGAGGTGGAGGCCCTGGGGCAGGCTCATCAGGGGACACGGAAGGAGCAGACAGGTTGTGCATTCCTTGTGAGCTTGCCTTCCTGTCCCAGAGGGTTCCTGCATTGGGCACAAGCAGGAAACACCTTCTAAGACATCAGGAAAACCAAATAAGATGGCAGAGAATGAGGCAAATAAATGGTTCCAAAAGTTGGGGTCATACCATTTTGTGAATAATTCTGACACCTACTAGGTGCACTTTGTAAATTGTGCTTTCCTATACAAAAGATTTGTTTGTGGGTTTGCCTCTTACACTTCCTTTAATAGTTCAAGGGCAGTACAGTGTCAAGGAGTGTGGCTTGGAGAGGTATATTTTGCTCTTCTCGTCATCAGTCAGTCCTCCAAAAAACACTAAATAAAAATAACATGTTTTGACATGGGCCGTTGACGTAAATCAACTTCTGTAAAGTGTTAATTCAAGCCCCTTTAGAAAAGTTGCTATGTTAATTGACCTGTAAAGAATCAGCTGAATGCCCACCACACCTTGGAGACAAGTCCTCAGTTCTTGCTTCCAAGCAGATTGCAGTTTGCAAGTCTCTCCAGGCAGAAAGCCTAGAGGCCCCATTCCAAGGGTGTTCGATGAGGTACCTGCATGAGGGCCGGCTGAAAGCAGAAGCCTAGAGCAGTCTGGAGCCATGAGGGATGAGCTTGTGGCCCAGTAGGGATCTCAGGCGGGCTGGATCCAGGGGGTGCATGTCCTCTGGGGAGGAGGGCAGGGCAGAGATGGAGGTGGGAGAGAGTCTGGCTGCTCTGAGAGATGTAAGGGTTGGTCTGTCAAAAAGGTGGGTGTCTGGAAAGGAGAAGAAGGAGATGAGGTTGGAAAGATGGTGGTGCCAGACCCAAGAAGGCCTTGGGTGCTGGGTGAAGGAGGCAGGTCTGTGTCCTTGAAGCAGGACTCTCCACTGAAGGCTTCTAAGCCCAGACAAGCTGGGGTGAAAATTGGATTTTAGGAACATTGGTCAGATGTAGGATAGCCTGGAGGGTGGGGCTGGCCGGGGAGGTCAGTAGGGAGGCTTTGGCTCTGAGTCCAGCATGAGAAGCAAGGGCCTCGACTAGTGTGTATGTCATAGAAATGAAAGGGTACATAATAAGTGAAATGGAAAGGACACGACAGTAGGAGGGGGACAGCCCAAGAGTGGGAGGACTTGAAAGTTAGGAGGAGAAAAATGCCCCAGAAGCAGGTGACATGGGTACTTTATATTCCCAAATTCCCCAGAGAGGGCTAGTTAATTAGGCTTGTTACTGCTGTCCAGCCCTTGCTAATGTGTGTACTAGAGCAGCAGAGATTTTCCACAAGGAAACACAGATTGAGGCAGGTAGAGGTTAATGTGGTCTGCAAGTAAACCGCAGATGAATCCTCAACAGTACTTAATGCAGGGAAATATGTGATAAATTATTCACATCATACAGTGTAATAAGCAGGTTGAATCTGTGGCACTAGGCCTCTTGAGCTGTATTTTACATTAGATCCTCCTCTTATTCCTCTTATTTAATCATTTTCAGAACACCTGACTGAAATAAGTATTTCAGGTCCCATTTTTTTTTCCCTGCAAAAATAAATGTGATCATACATTCATCTCATGACATTCTGACATTTACCATACTCTTACATTAAAATAAAGATGATTAGAAAGAAAAGAGCTCAGTAATTAGGCACAGGAGGAAGCTGGAACATACTTTTCCTAAGGTTACCCCTTCTGGCCTTCACGGAAGAAGGAGGTCTGTTCTACAGAGAGGCTTCAGAAAGCTCATTTGCATAAGAGATACTCCCAATTTATGGTTCATCTGAGGGAATGAAATCTGTTTCTTTTGAGCTGACAGGGGTTCTGTCTCCTGTGGAGTGGGAT